>NC_137191.1:8902852-8912852 GCF_960531495.2 Zeus faber
TTCAAAATTTCACAGAGAGTGATTTGGTGGGTGTGACAGAGACAATGTGGGGTGGGTGGGGCGGGGCTCGTACCAAAGTAGTTGCTGTAGTAACCATCTGCTTGAGAGACCCAGAATGACGAAGTGAAGTGTTGAAAATGTGTGAAAATCTTGTGTTTCCAACTCCGCCTCTCTGCTCCCTCGCCTCTCTCTCTCTCTCTCTCTCTCTCTCTCTCCCTCCGTGTGTCGCTGTCAAAACTGAGCTCTACTCCTGTCTCTCTTACTTCCCCTCTCTTCCCAACCTGTCTCTCTAGCTTCATCCCTCTTTCCATCAAAATCGACCCCCGGGGCACTCTCTCTGTGTTTTCCACCATCTCTCTCTCTCTCTCTCCCCCCCCCCCCCCCCCATCTAGCCACTCTTTGAGTTGAGAGCTGCATTACGCGCCCAACTGCGTCATCCGTGAGACACGCCTGAGTGTGAGGGTAAAAATAAAGATGAAAGAGGGGCGGACGGACGGAAGGAGAGACAAAAGGTGGACGATGAACTAATAGGAAGTCTGGAGGGCGGCTCGGGAAGAGAGCCAACGGCGGAGAGAGAGAGAGAGAGAGAGAGAGGGGGGGGGGGGAGAAAGAGTAACTGAGGACCTTAAGGACCAGGTTTGGAAATGGAGGCTAGCTTGTCCAAGCTGGAGGCTGCAGTGAAAGTAGTCCAAAGTAACCATCATTTATGTGTCCTAGAAACATGAGTGTGTGTCTGTGTGTCTATGTGTGGTGGGTGTGTGTGTGTGTGTGTGTGTGTGTGTGTGTGTGTGTGTGTGTGCGTGCGTGTGCGTGTGCGTGTGTGTGTATGCGCCCGGGATGATTTCCAGGATGAGGTTGGACATCATGGGAAATCTTCTGCCTAATGAAGATGGACCTCCGCTCCGGGGGGGTGTTAACTTTACCAGAGATGCAGAGCTAGGGAGGGACGTCTTCCCAAGGAACGATATCCTCTCAGCAGCACTTTAGCAACACAGTTTATGTTGGAGCGCTGCAGCGTTGATTATTAACGCTGCAGCTCTCCAGCAGTGCTGGAAAGAACGCAGACGGAAACAGGAGCCGTTTGGCCCGTCCGGCTCCTGTTTCCGTCTCGATGGCCTCTCTCTCTCTCTCTCTCTCTCTCTCCCCCTCTGTATGTGTCCCACACAGACACAAGAACACACGCACACGGGCAATTTTTTCCAAGAGGCATGACAAAAAACTGGATGTCATCCTACGACCAAAAGCACTGACAGGTCGTTGAATACTACCATCGCCTGCTGCAGGTTCAGTGGCGTTCTACCTTTTTCTGCACCCCAGGATTCCAAGGACTTGACGCGTGTCATAATGCAAACTATGGTTTATAGTGTTTATATTTGTATGTATAACCAATTTATTATTGTTAGTTTGCGGTGAATCAGCTGGAACAGTCACATTTCTTTTATTGCCTATTCACATGTGTTAGTGGGGGCAGAAGGGTGCAGCACTGATGACGTACCGAGAATAATAATTAAAACAAATAATTACATTTAATTTAAATATGAACAAATAGTATTATTTGTTCATATTTTATTATCAATGAACTAATGAATATAACAACCTCTAAAACTATTAGCCTATTAGATTTAAGAAAATTTGATGTGAACATATTTGATGACATTTTAGAAGTCATGTCGAATATGTGCGTCACATTCATATTAAATTATTTTTCTTAATATATTCTAATCTTTAATTTTCTCGCGCTACACATGCAATTCCTCCGCACCACACAAGGGGGCGTGCTCCACAGTTTGAATACCACTGCTGCTGAACGGGAATCTGTAAAATACCATATATTCTACAGCATTATACTATACAGTAGTAAAGTAAATATACATATATGTCAATTTACATACATACACACCTCCATATATACAATATATATACATATATAGTATATATATACATATATGTACATACATACATACATACATACATACATACATACATACATACATACATACATACATACATACATACATACATACAGTATATATACAATACAGTACATAATATATATTCAAATACATATAAATATATACAGTATATATACATATATAGCATATATACATATATGTACATATACATATATATATATATATTCACTGCAAAAAAAATACGCAAAAAAACATTTGTATAATCCACCCAGTTAGTCAGTAACTGGAAATGTAAGAATCAGAATGGTTTTCACGCTATTTACACAATAACACTAAACAAAATGACCACTCTGAAAATATGTAACACAGACAAAGAGAGAATAGCTTGAGTCCTTGAAAGGCAAAATGGCCGTGCTGTATAACAGCATCTCCCCCCACTCGGTTTCTATCTGATTAAAATGCATGTTGCTACACTTGTACAATCGACAAAAGTACAAAAGAGAGTTATTATTGTGTGTGACTCTGGTTGCATTACACCTCAGAGTGTCACGCCACTGTGCACAGACAATATAAGGCAGAGCGGAAGTGGTGACGTTAGGTCGCGCTGAATGGAATGAAAAATATTGGCAGAGAGGGAGGGAGTGATTAGTGGCAAATGAAAAAAAAACCTTGGATGTTCTATCTGGGCGTGTGTAATGTTGATGTCTTCGACTGTGTGCGTGTGCCTCAGTATCCCTCTCCTATTGCCTATATGATCCAATCAGTTCATGATGGAATAGGCTTCCCACTCAGTGTGTGTGTGTGTGTGTGTGTGTGTGTGTGTGTGTGTGTGTGTGTGTGTGTGTGTGTGTGTGTGTGTGTGTGTGTGTGTGTGTGTGTGTGTGTGTGTGTGTGTGTGTGTGTGTGTGTGTGTGTGTGTGTGTGTGCGTGCATCTGACTGATTGCATCTAGTCCCTTAAGTGAGTTCAGATCCAGGGGGTACGGGAAGGAAGGAAGAAAGGAAGAAAGGAAGAAAGAAATAAAAAGAGAAAGAAAGAACGAAATGAGTGGGTTCATCTCAGTCAGAAGCCTTTCCGGTTTGGGGCCATTTTAATAATTCCATACACCATAGTGAACTATTAAATACAATTATTATTAATATTACTATTATAGGCTCAAATCTTTTTTTCATCATTTTGTTTTGCGAGACTATTATGAACTATTAAATCAAACAATTATTAATGTTATTACCATTTTAGAGGCAGCACTCTGCACTTTAAGATGTTTTGAGCTGTTAACTGAAATATATGACGAGATGAGCCACACCAATCCGTGTCATGATTTTAACGTTTGCAACTAAATCTGTATGACAGTAAGTGTGGCTACGCACACCATCGACTGGGATAATTGAGCACAAAGTGTGCAGGGAGGGATGCTGACGTGGATCAGTACTTCCATAAGGGCGGTCCAATCACCACCAACCACTGCGTATTGACTAAGCGGGGACTGTGAAACCACACTCGCCTTCAGAAACGGGACACCGGCCCCCTCACCCCTGCTCCTCACACCCACTTCTAGGCTTTCTTTTTTTTAAATGGTGCACTGGGTGGAGTGAGGCTCAAACCGGGGGATAAATTGACTCTTTAACTATTAAAGAAAAAAATATGGCGTCACTTTTCGTTCACCTTGCTTTGGAAGTCGACCAATTGTCAAAAGTTGTCAAACGAGGCACGACCAACTTCTCCAAAATGGGATTTCGTCTTTGTCTATATCCGATTTTGGGGGCCGCGGGTTCCTCCCCTGAGCTCGGGGAAGCCTCTGCGTCTGCGTGGGGACCGCGCACGCCTCGAGAGGCGATCCATTCACGGCGTTCATTCAGAAGACAGTGCCTCCACGGAACAGACTGTCACCACTTTTGATGGGACTAATCCGTCATGGCATTTAGGAAAGAGCATCCACTCGCTAACGCGTGTGTACCAATAGACACAGGGACACGCAGACCCTCACGCACACCGCACACACTGCACACACTGCTACAGCTGGTTGGTGTGGGTGGGTGTGAAAGGGAAGCCTGTGTAATGTTTACCCAGGCTGGCCGGTGGGCACTGAGGCTCGTGAGAGTCCAGAAGTCCAGATCAGGAAGGAGGAGGTGTGAAGTAAGAAGAGCACGCACCACGTAACGGATCCCCTCGCTTACTCATTTGTTTATCGTGCTCATGGCTTCATGGCTATTGCGTGTGCAGGTGAATGGGGATTTGATGTAAACGGATTGAGTGCGGAGGCCTGCATATGTCTGTATGTGTGGGGTCCTGTTCACTCTTTTGCTCATCCGTTTGTGTGCACGCATGCTTGCGTGCATCCACGGGCCCTTACCTGACTCAGAGGATCTACGTGCAAGATTGTACACTCAAGGGCATCAGACGAGCCTTCTGCGAATGTCCAGATGCACTTGTGAATTGACATTTTTAGAGTAAAAATTGGTTTGTCATACATTAAATTGATCACTTTATGTACCACAACTGCAGCTTCACCCAATGACTGTCTTCAGAACCATGTTCATCACTGCCAACAAGCAGTTCAGTTGCATAATCATGACTTAATTTCTTAAAGTGGACGAATGTTTTTTTGTTTTTTTTAATTCCTGCAAAAGAGTCGGTTGAGCACCAATAATATGGTTCACAAGGCAAACGCTTATTCCACACATTCAATTCTATTCCATTTGGCACATGGTTCTACTGCACCGTGAAACACCTGCAACACACAGCCTTCCCTTTTGCAGTGTTGCAAATGGTGACGGTGCTCTTTGTTCACTTGCTCTCACATTGTCTTTGTGTCGTGTGGTGGTTTGTGCTTTCAAAGACTTAATTCTGGATCATGTCATTTTGGAATTCTGGAAACTAGGACCAAATATCTCGCTCCACAAGCACGTTATGAAACATCTATGAAAGTGACAAGTTACCGTGATGCTGTTTACTTGCTTATATGATACATGGATGCCCTACATCTGGCACTGTTGCTACATCTGGCTTGTTGCTAGGTGACTAAATGCGTCAGGTGTTTCTCTCAGGGATCTCGAAATAAGTAGAATACAGAAAATAGACTTCAATGTGAAACCATACTGTATGCAAATGTTGTATGTCACTGTTGAATATTCCCTTCTATTTGGTCTGTTTCCAATTAATATAAATGTTAATTTTAATATTAAAGATAACACGATAACAACAAGAACAACAATAATAATATCTTTAAGGGTGGGCATCAGGTTACTTTGGTTAGTTTCAAGAGGCCAAAGGTTAAAAAGAGAGTCTCCAGCCTCTAGAGAGAAGTGTCATCTTAAAAAAATGTCCTGAACACAAAGATCAAGGTAATAAAATGGCCACTGTACAAAATTGTTTAAAAGGTGAATGACATTACTTTTTTTGCTCCTGACCTTGTTTGGGAATACAGTACCTATACCCTTTCCATTCGGGGATTTACAGAAATAAATGGTGACGTTTTATTTTTATGATTAATTGAATCAAAGTTGTCGCTTTCATGGAATGACAGCTGCAATTACACCTCCTTTCATCGGTTTGGTGACTTTCTTTGGCACTGATTGTCTTTTGGAGACTGAATCATAATTCGGGGGATTCCTACTGAAGTTTATTTTATATTTTTTGGTCATATAACAGCTCTCAGCTCTCACCCCGCCTTCTCGGAGACGGCCCATTTATGATGTTGTCTCCCAGTGATGCTGCAGCCGGAAACGAACCATAGCGGTCGCCGTGGAAAGCATCCAGGAAAGGAATTACGCGCTCCTCTCCTCCCAGTCTCCCGCTCCTCCACGATGCCCAGCCGTTACCATTGGACACCTCGCCTCGCTTTCCACCCCTCCCGTCGCCGTCTTCTCCATCTCTCAATCCAGATAGAAAAAAAACCAACAACTCCTCCTCTTTCTACGTATGAGCGCGCGTCTCCTGTGCGCTTTTACGCACAGACGTGCTTTCCAAGTAGTCCTGCCTCCTTCCCTGCATCCCCCCGGGGGCGGCTCCGCCTCTTTCCGCTTTCTGCCACCCTCTCTCCCAGTCCTGACCCGCGTCAGTGACGTAGGAGATTCCACGGTACCCACTGCCGTAGGCATCGCCGCCCGCTCCGGTATAAATGGGACGCCGGTGGCCACCGAACGGCACTCACTCTCTCAGTCGCTCCGACTAAGGAACCAGAGCATCAGCGGAGATAGCAGGCATCACTTCGCCCTCTCAGGCTAACTCGCTTTGGGCTTTGGTTCAGGATGGAAACTTCCACGATTTTTCGGAGCCGACGAAGCTCCATCGTTCGCAACTGCAAAAGTAAGTTTATTTCAGCCTTTTGTGTCTGAGTTGTGTCTCATCGTTCATATGAGCATTCCTTTTATTTTATCTTGACCAACTTCACAAGAACTACTACCCGGTGTTTTGGGGGGTTTTTTTTGTTCCAGAGATTTCTTGATATGCATTCAGCGCTAAAAAGCTTTTGCACCGGAATTCCTTTGAATTTGCATGAAGTAAAAGGGGTAAAAGTGCATGCAGTTAGAACGTCGAGTGAAATATTATTATCGAAAGCCTAATTTTAACAATGTCTTAGATGGGTGTATTAGATTGCTGCTATTACTTCAATTAACTTGAAAACTATTCATGCTGTGCGTAATGGTTGATGCAGATAAGCCCATACTATGCTGAAGCATGTAATATGCAAACTATTACTCTCAGTTTATTTTATTCCAGTAATAATAATTGTGCATACGCTCATAAATGCTTCCGTGCACTCAAAAAAAAAAAAGAGAGGAAAATGCAAGTTAGCGTTGGATGTCCAGGAGGGAGGAAAAAAAGGAAAAAACGATTCTTTCCACGTTTTGCATATGAAACTGCGTTCAGAGTACAGGCAGCTTGCGCTAACTGTGGGGCATAGGGATTTCAGCCCCGCGGAGAGGGCCCCCGCGCCTCCCCGTCCAGAGAGTCCCCTCTCACCGGTTCTTTCCCTCTCTCCAGGCGGTCTCTCCCTCTGGCTGGTGGTGTGGATGGTGCTCGGCAAGCCCAACCCGGCGTCGGCGTGCCCGCGTTTGTGCGTGTGCTACCCAACGCCAATGACCGTGAGCTGCCAAGCGCAGAACTTCACCGCCGTCCCGTTGGAAGTGCCCTATGAGTCGCAGCGCGTGTTCCTCCAGAACAACCGGATCACGGAGCTCAGAGTTGGCTCTTTTGGCTTTGGAACTCAGGTTAGAAAAACATAAATCGTCTTTCACTGTAAAACGAAGCATGAGATCACAATCAATGTAATAATGGGTAATAATGGATTTTAATAAAAAAAAAAAAGTAATTATTCCACTAATTTGTCCTCTTGTGCTGTCAGGTTCTGTGGCTTTTCTCCAACAACATCACATGGATCGAGGCAGGAGCCTTCAGTGAGCTGAGGGACTTAGAGGAGCTGGACTTGGGAGACAACCCTAACCTCCACAGGCTGGAGGGGGGAGCCTTCCGTGGCCTAGAGAAGCTCCAGAGCCTCCACATGCACCGCTGCCGGCTCACTGCCCTGCCCCACGACATCTTCCACAAACTCTACAGCCTGCAGTTCCTTTATCTTCAGGTGGGGGGCAATGACAACCCACACTGACACGCACACAGACGCTTACAAACCCACACTGCCGCTTTGCTCCCATACAGTACTAATCCGCTGTCTCTCTTTATTTAGGAGAACCATCTTCACTTCCTGCAAGATGACATATTCTCTGACCTCATCAACCTCAGCCAACTTTTCCTGCACGGCAACCGTATCCGCACCCTCTCTGAGAATGTTTTCCGTGGCCTGGTCAACCTCGACCGCCTTCTCATCCACGACAACCGTGTCAGGCAGGTCAACCGCCGGGCCTTCCGGGACCTGGGCAGACTGACCATGCTCTTTCTCTTCAACAACTCCCTGGCTGAGCTGCCCAGTCAGGCGCTGAGGGACACCCAAGGCATCCAGTTCCTCCGCCTCAACGCCAACCCCTGGTCCTGTGGTTGTGAGTCCCAAGGTCTGTGGGAGTGGTTCCGTGAAGCCCGCGTCTCTTCCTCCGAGGTGATGTGCGCCTCCCCCTCCAATCGCCGCGGCCAGGACATGCGCTTTCTCCGTGAGATGGACTACGCCCTCTGCCCCATGCCCGACCCTGGCTCCATCGCCGGCTCTACCACCACCACCTTCAGCACCAAGACCCGTTGGTGGTTCTCCAAGAACAAGCCCCAGTCCTCCACCAAAGGCCTTTTCGAGAAGTCCTCCGAGACGGTCAAGGCCGGGCTACATGGTAAGGGCCCCTCCACCTCCACCTCAGTGGTCAAGTATGAGCTCGGGGAGGATGAGCTGGCACTGCCCAAACTCGACCCCGAAGAATACTGGGTCAACTATGGTAACGAAGATTCAGGTGTCACCCTGCGCTGCTTCGAGCTGGAATGCCCACCTGATTTTGATCTCCCCGGGTCCGCATCTTCGCCCTCACCATCATCCCCTTCTCTCCTCGCGCTCCTGGCCCTCTCAGTGTTCACCCTGTCCCTCAACCTCCACCAGCTTTTTGGCTGAAAGGGACTCTTTGTGCTAACCCCATTCTCCTCACAGCCTGTTTTATAGGCTGCGAGGATCCCAGTTATACAATCCGCACCCCCTTTGCCCGCTCTGCTGAGCTATTCTGTCTGAATCAATACTCAGGGCACAGCAAGGGAGATAGGGGGAGGTTAGATTCTGTATCTACCACTTGCAGGGCTCACAACTTATCAGGGCTGCTGAGAGTTCTTCAGCCAAGGCTATGTATCTACTCTACGCCACAGGTTTGGCTTTCTGTGCCTCACCTCTATGGTGTCAACCATCACCCACGACACCCTGCAATCAGGGTTCTGAGGGCTGAGTCCATCATTAATATCAGTGTTATTTGATAACGGTTGTGAATGATGAGGTCAATGTCACTTACAAGATAAGCATAACTGACTACCGGTGCAATTCGTAGAGCATCTATCAACTGGTTGCTACAAACACAGTGATTACTGTTAAATCACTCTGCAGTAACAACGATAATGTAACTTCTACAAGTGTTTTACACGTGTCCTGTAAATAGGTCTGTGTATGTTTAATGTAAGTGTTCAGATTTATTTTGTAATCTGCTGTCGATCAGAATCACTTTACTTTCATCCAGGCAGACTGTGCGGGCCAGAGCATAATGCAGATTGAGAGGAAGATTTAAGAAAGCCAGACAGCGATGTGATGGAGACAAATAGACTGTGAAGCTGAGCAAGAGGAACGGAAAGGACAGAAGACCGGGGAGATCGAGAGCGAGTCAGTGGATCATTGAAATGCAAAATAAAAAGTAGGACAAATAAGAGCGGGGTGGATAAGGGATATAGAGAGAGGCGGCGTATAGATGCCAAGACAGCGCGGGGCGGACACGGCAGCAATAAAGGAGAGATGGAAGAGCGACGGGAGTTGTGTAGAGAGAGAAGGGAAGACAGTGAAGACAGATAAGTGTTTGGCCCGAGCAGCTTCGACCTGATGATGAAAAGGAATACTGTACGTCCATTCACTGGAAGGCGTCCGCTACCGATCTGTTCCCTGTAAATATGATGCTTCTGTGGCAGCCACAGGCAAGGAAGGTGAATATGGATCTGTTCTGTCTGTGTGACAGTATTGATATGGAATGTCAAAGATAATGTTTTTGTCTTGATAAAAGATACATTCTGACTTTCTGAATAACGTCGTCAGACATTTCTTGGGAGCAATAATTTGCTATTTCATGAGAGTCTGTTGGCTAAGGAGTTTCAGCACATGGGATCCCATGTACACCGCTATATTAAGCATTCCAATGGGTGACACGCAGAGTGACGCGCAGTTACCGCGACAGAAAAAAAAAACAAGAGAGAGGATGGAAATATATCCTTTGTGGAACCCCAAAAAACATTCATTTGCAAGGTCCTAAAATTCTTTATCAGAAAACTAACAAATTTGCACACAAAGGTGCACATTGATCTGCAAAAGGATGGCAAATCTGAAAGGAAAAGAGTGGTGTTGTGTTACATAAACCCTAAATCTATCTGAGCAGGGTTGACCAAAAGACTGACTAACTTGAAGCTGTT
>NC_137191.1:8920352-8940352 GCF_960531495.2 Zeus faber
TTTGCCAATTCCATCACACGCACGCCCCGCTCATGTTTTTCTATCATTTCATGCTTCAATTCAATCGACATCATCTGCTTCTTCTTCTCAGCGCTTACTTTCTTGGGACCCATGGTTCGAATTTTTTTGGGGGGCAAAATAACTGCAGAAAAAGCACAAAACGCGAGCACAAAACACAAAAGAGATGCTTCCACGGTCAGGTAACCACGTGAAGTGAAGGGGTGAGACGCGGGACGCCGGCCGCATTCGCTCGCCACGCCACCGAGCGGCGGCACCTGAAGCTCGCTCTTCCTAACTCACATTTTTGCTCGCAAATCAATACAAAAAAATCTACGGAACGACGGCTTGTAACTTGGAAAACTCGTATGTTAGTGCTCTCGCAAATCAAGGTACCACTGTGTGTATGTATATATATATATATATATATATATACAAACAGTAAATAATTTAAAAAATACATTTAAAAAAGGGAGCAGTAGGGAGCAGCCTTACACTTGCTGAAAAGCCTTGGTGAAAGTGATAAATAATGATTTTCACGTATAAAGACGTGCAACCCCTGAGGAACAAAAATAAACCTGCCGGGAAATCCAGTCGGTGTCTAGTTAATTGGGCAAAAGCCGCCTGAGATGCGCGAATAACCTGATGGCTGTTCATTACAGCACTGTTTGGGCTGAAACGTAGAAACAGACATCTCAAAATTCAATTCACTTCTCTTTTGTTTATATTCCTGAAAATCAATTTATTGTCTGTATTTGCTCAAATTATAAATGGGGATTGTCAACATCTCACCTTTAACAAATAAGGGGGAAAAGCACCAATGGATAACAAAAAAAACAAACAGTAAATGAACAAAGAAGTTTTTCAATACCAGAAAAAATAATCATAATCAAAATCTCTTTGATGCAGGTAATTATAATTATACCACAGGAAAGGTGCGAATGTGGGAGGCTGTGTTTGTGTACATATGATGTGCGTTGTGTGTGTGTGTTTGTGTGTGTGTGTGTGTGTGTGTATGATGTGCATACAGAGCAGTGACTATGGTTGAAAACATTATATATAATATTGTGACGTAGGCATTCGTTTTTCCTTTATCCATATCACTATTTTCACTGTATTAAATGGAAGAAACAGCTCAATATTGTTGTGAGAACCACTCCAAAGACTGAGCTGAAGGTGTTGGCGGTTCATGCTGGACCCGTAGTCGTTTCTATGCTCTATTCCAACGTTCGTAGCAGTATCCCATTCGCCACAGCCCAAAAGCGTCATCGATGTTAAATTTAGCAAATAACTGATCCTACCACATGCCACTTTTTGGCAAGCTTGGTCTTGTACGATGGCTACGCAGCCTTCTCGATCTCAAAAGAGATTTATAAAGAGTCTGTGTCTATCAATGAGTCACCTCCCCCCCTTCAACCCCATCTGCCCACCCACAGCACCCACAACCCCTCCATCTTGCTGTCGTCACAGCTGCAGTCTATTTCTGCACAACTCTTGTGAGACACTGTGTCTTTGTTTGCTTATCCCAGCAACTTTGTCAAAGTCGACACTCGACTCGCGTGGTTTTTTCAACGTTTTCTTTTTCAGTGAACAGACGAGGCATTTAACGAGCCATTCTGTCTTCACCTTGGAGAACGGTCGCCATCGGGACGCGCTCCGGACACTGCAAACGCGCTGGGCCTCATCGGCGAATGTGTGCGTGGAAATGTTCTTACTCTGTGCACAAGAGAGCTGGATACACAAAGCCAGCACCAGATTCAACGCGCGTGCATATCGGCTACATTTGTTCCCAAACACGTGCGTATGTTGATAAATACGAAAAAATGAAGATAAGAAAGGCTTCTCTTGTCAGTGGCAACCAGGTCTCAGTAAACAGATCACTGATAGCTCCAATTATCTGCTTGGGGATTAATATGAATCCTTTATAGCCTGCTTGTGTAAATTTTACCAACTGCACATACAACAGAGTCAATGGAAGGACCCTAGACTTAAATGTATAAACACACACACACACACACACACACACACACACACACACACACACACGCACGCACACACACACACACACACACACACACACAGAAGAAAAATAGGTGTCAGATTATTATTGGTAGTAAACATATATATAAGAATAAATAACCCTAACCGAACCTACAGTAATCCAGGAAACAATGGGGAGTCCACCTGCATCTTAAGTATCTTCACCCTCATTAACCACCTTCACCCTCACAGTGCTGCCAACCGGATGACTCCTCTTGGGTAACGGAACCAGGCGCAATGTTTTCCACAGAGATGGAACCTCGCCTAGACGGAGGCTCAGGTTGAAGAGGTACTGGAGTACCCCAAAGTTGATTGACACAGGCTTTGAGAAACCTGGGGCTCACGCCTGCAGACTTTCTGTGATTAACTTCCTGCTGCTTCCCACCTCTCTACCGTTTGTTGTCCTCCATCTTCTTCCTGATTCATATAAAATGTGATCTATGCCAGTGGAGCTGTGGTGTAGGAGGGTAAAGTGCAGCAGTATTAGTTTGACAGCAGAGCGGCATAGAGGCGAGTAATTTAAGTAATTTAAACACACTAGTCTGACAGAGGGGTGATTGGAGCACATGGTTATTGATTGGATAAATAAAGCACTGCTTCAGATTAGTGATCAACGTGGGTGTGATACAGTGGACACAGTGTTCAACAGTCACAGACACATTTTTTTTATGAATCTGATGCTGTAGCCAAGATCGACTTGCATCAAATTTTGATACTTGTGTGTGTGTCTGACATCTGAAGTCTGCATGACGCATGTAACTCTGACTCACCAGAGTGACGAGCTGAAGCAACACACCAACAGGGGCAATGCAGGCCGACAGGTGCAATGCACACCGACAGGGTGTGCATTGCTTTTTAGTTGCACAAAGTTCTGAGTTCTGCAATAATATGATTGTGTGAAATGATATATCAATCTTATGACAATATTGATATAGTGATATCAAATGTTTATCCAGTTATAGTTTTATACACCTGTTATCCTCATATAGTTAAATGTTGTCTTTAAGACAGTTGTCAGCACTTACTAGACTGTTCTAGCTAATGTCTCTACTTACTTGATCATAATATTCACATGATGATTAATGATTACAAATTAATTTAAACCTTTATATTTCTGGTTGTGGACCACACTGGTCTTTTCATTAGAAGATCAATGAGGTGATAGATTATATACAAATCATAACATTTCTGATTGAGGGTTGACCTGCCTCACCCTACGTGCCACACGTGTGATGATAAGTAAATTGTTATCCGCAGGCAACAGTGAGACTGTGTGGCCTAAGAGAGAAGATGGAGAAGATGATGACAAAACTAAGGTCCTCCGTGCACCTGTTCGATCGTGCGGACAACACGGCGGTCGTACACGAGGGGTTGATGGAGATGGTGTCAGACACGGCCTTCAGGGGCCTGAAGCATCCCCCCCGGGGGGGTCTTCTGCTCCACACTGCTCATGACGAGTGGGACGATCAGACTCGGAAACCTAATTTAAAAAATAATACAAATTTAGCGTTTTTATATCATGGGCTTCAAAGATGTTTTCAGATTTTTGTGTGTGTGTAATCCTTCATGCAGTTGTTTGTTTTGCTCTCAACATGTCTTGGTGGACGATGGTTCCGCTGGCCGTCCACTGCGTCCTTCCACAGCTGGGCAGGCGGCCAGCAGATACCTGGGTGACGCCGGGAGTCCAGGTATGGGTGACATCGAGATTCTACATAACATCACCAGGTCAACAAAGAAGATGAACATTGAGTGAACAAGAGTGCTTTAAATGTTTCGTACAGGGGAATTATGGAGGAGGATTAAGGCCACATGAAAAAAAAAAAAAATCCAATATTGAGTATTCTACTGAATTCTCAGAGAAAAAGTCAGTATTTTGAGTTTTTTGTCAGAACTCCGGATAAAGTCTGGATTGTGCACAAAACTACATCTCCGACTAACTCCAAATGTTTGAATGTTTCAAAATGTACATTTTATAGTACATGTACATTGCTTGAAACAAGATAGTCAAATACCTACCACATGGCATCAGTATGGCAACGTGCTCTAAAAGGGTAAAATGGAGTTGCCCAATATGCAATGCTGTCAAATGACTGACATTTGCTGTGGAACCACCTGATACTTTCCATGTAAAAGAAAATTCCAGCCAGACAGTCAATTCAAGCACAAACACCTTAAGCCACCAAAACCGATACCTTAAACAATGATCAAAAATACAAGGACAGAATGAAGAAATGCTGTTCTGACTGCAGGTTCTAACACTCTCTCCACTTCCATACAACTGCACATTCCTGTTTCAAGAGCAAACTCGTGTTTGTATGTAGACAAGGATAGATAGAATATGTTATTTTTTGGTGTGCTGGTAGATATAAATGCCAATCAGAACATAGTTGACCAAAGGGGATTGAAAAAAACCCCCCACCCCATTCAAAACCGTAATATTTTACTAATATTCCAGTACACATTATGTGAAATCAGTGACACAATTCTTCTCGTCATAACTTTTGACTACAAAATAGACTATCACATTATCACAATATCTTAATGTCATGATGATACAGAGAGGCTGTTGTTGAAAACACGGGCGGTGCTGGACATCCCATCGTGCCGCATGATGTGGAATACCATATGAAACAAGTTCTAAAAAGAGCGAAAGGTGTTCCAGGTTATTTATTGAAAGTTTTGGAAAAGATTCCAGGTTGGTGCAGTTTAAAGTATTTGGATGTTTTAGACTTCCATTCCGGATACCTTTCTCTCATTGTGGCCAACCACACCCAATGGGGCCATTAACAGAAACAACAGCGCCTTCGGCTTATGACGGCTTATAATGCTTTGTGCTGGTGTGTTTTTGGCATTCAGGAGAGTGGACACCCCAGTTCCTGAACTGATCCAGGCTGCTTTGGTCAGAGAAGAGGGGGGAGCAGTGGTCCATCCCTCGCTCAGTCAGAACAATCTCACTTTCATTTTACTTTTCTCTCTGTTCACAATGACAAACACATGCTCCGCAACACTTGGGTTGAGCATTGTTTCCACTCGTTTCTGTGTGTCTTCTAGGCCACATTATGTCATTTTCAAGGCGGATTTGGCGAGGATTAGTGGTCCGGGGTAGTCACACCGCAGGGTCGTAGCGGTCATCAATGTGTGTGTGGGAGTGACTCAGAGCGCTCTCAATATGCTACCAATCGGCCACGTCACCGTTCAAACCAACATGTTTGATTTTTATCGGGGGGCTAGCCTTTCCATAAGGATTTGCCGCGTTCACGTCCACGCCCTCAAATCGCAACGGGAATTTTCCACGGCCAATGACATCGCACGCGAGACGCAACGCTGCGTCGGTCCGTTCTCCTCAAAGGCAGCGCTTGTCAGATGTGCAGAAGGGAATGAAAATCTGCAAATGTCAGTCGTCAAACGTCGTTTCATTGTCGTTCACGGTTGAAAAAATAAAAATGAATAAAACATCACGAAATGTGGCTCCAGCTTAAGTTAGTACAACACATTAATGTGCATTAAATAGAAAACATCAAGTCACAACCAAGACCAATGAGAATTAAGCAACAGAAGAAATTTGAAGGGATGCTCGTATTGACTATATGTATGTGAGTCAGTGTAGTGATTTCACTGAGAGCGGGGACCGGTATATTTAGAGTAAACAACACTGTGTGATGGTTTTTGGCTGAGGAAGTGGTACTGGAAAAGAGGAATAAGGAACCTGAGATGTTGTAATCGGAAAAGGAAACAGTTGGCAAAGAAATATCGTACATAGAGTGTACCGCGTACGATGCAGAAAACCAATCTGGGAACCACGGTGAATTAAAGGATCATACGAGAAAAATACACAGTCAAGTAAACAAACGTAAAGTACGGCAGAACACCAGTTGAAACAAATAAGCAGATGCCATTTAATTATCAGATACAATTAGGTTAAAATGAGACAGTGCTTTAGAAATTCCAGTGGGAGAATTCGGTGTTGCAGCAGCAACGTGTTCAGAATATATACAATCATTACATTACATCATTCAGCTTTTGTCCAAAGCAATTTACAACAATTACATTTTGTCAGTATACCGCCAGTATAGTATTTAACCACTACATATCACATGCACAGCCTGATAAACAGTCTTGAGGAATAAGTCACATTAGGTAGTAGGTCGATTTTTTATTTGTTTTTTTTTTAGAGGAACGTAAGTTAAGGAAGTAAAGGGTATTGATCTCCCCATGAAATAAGACGGGTAGTGCAAGTGGGGTCCCGCTGTAGCCTGAAGAGTCTTCCCAATCAGGTGCATTCTGTTGTGAGCTTTCGGAGCATGAAATCATATTTATCCTATCGTAGTCTGTAAGACATGAAGGGAAACAGGATTTATCGAAAATAAGCAGTTATTTAAAAAAAAATGATTAAACAACGCAAAATCCATTTTTCAAGCTAACGACCCAACATCTTCTATCTGTTCCATCCCTTTTGGGGTGTAAACGTGTGGTTCATTAGACTTTGGTGAACTTCAGGTTGAGCAACTGCAGGAACTCAACTGCACTAAAATAACCACAGTTTATACCCACATTATGGCAAGCGGTGAACAGTATTCTGTAGAATCAGCATTTTACTGTTTCGTTGAATCGTAGCTTCCTCATATTTGTACATTTGTGCACTGAATCCAAATGATTTGGTAAGCAGCTTTTCTGATGTTTTTAGAATTGTATAAAGGCCCATGCTATCTACCATTGTTACCTTAAGTAAAACTCGGCATTCCTCAGGAGCGGTGGACCTTGAGTTCGCTTGTATTGTACCATCTCCCCAGGTTGTATCCGCCTCTTCAGGTAATATTGCTTTTTTAAAGGAAAAAAAAGAAATATTATTTATATATACACAGTAAATATATATAAAATTGGATCCTACAAAAAACCAAAATGTATTGTGTTTGATAGGATAATTTTATTGTTTTCCATGGATTGACCCTGCCTTCATTGCTCTTTAATTATTGTACACCAGTTTCAAGGAATATTATTGTAACAATTATCTGTCACATATTAAAAAAACAATATGTTAAAAAAATATAAAATAATTTTGAATCAAACAAATTCCATTATATTGTGGATTTTCTGTATGCTTTACAATGCCTGGGTCTTATTTGGCTGACCTACGCATCAAGTAAGAATTACCACTACAGCAGTAGAACAGCGTGACATTTTTCCACAACAGCATTATGATCGTGACCCAGATATTGTTTAATCCTTGCAATAAGAAAACAAAGATCAATGTCTCACTGACCTCCTAGTACTTCTGTCACTTTACTACGCCTTTTCTTCTTCACCTCTGTCTTTACTCCAGCTGCAACTACTTCTCAATTTCCTACACAAGTGCTTTACATGAGATGCATATATGCCATTTTATAAAAGCAAAGAAAAAAAGAAATATTATAGAAAAAACATTATTAAAAATCTGAGACATAAAAGGTTGAAGTGCAACCAAACTAAAAGACATCAGTTGGACAGTGACCTCCACACTTAAACATCAAAGGACTCAAACCCACACCCACTTGGCATGTTAGGACAAAACCCATTACATACCTTTTATTTCTGAGTTTCATTGTTTTCCTTTTAGGGTATTTAAGTCATCTCCCCTTTTCCATCAGAGGACTTAGCGCCGTGAGGTGTATCATTCTGTGAGGATGAGACTCATATGGGAGATGCCTCCAAGAAAGATGTTTCCAAAAAGGGAAAAATAATAAGCGAAATATCCTGTTGATATCATTTACCGTTGAATTAAGAAGGTACAACTTTTGCAAGATTTGCAGAGATGCTCCCCAGCGAGAGCGACCCTACACTGACAAAGATGGAGATTGAGGACAGTTCTGCCCTCCTTGCAGAAGGACAAAGCAAGTTTCAGTATTCAGGTACCATCATTTGAGCTGTAAATACTTCATACTAATATAAATAGTTCTCAATGTCCTCTCACTGGTTTATATCTCTCATCTGCTTCCGATTCAGTTCTTGAATTAAGGAGGAGACCCTTCAGGACGGTCTCAGTCTGTCTTGGGGTGCTGTGTCTTCTTCTGCTGGTTGGAATCATAGGCCAAGCGGTCCACCGTGAGTTCATCTCTGCGTATTGAAGTATAAACATTTATTTCGCCAACAACGGGAGGCTCTGTGAGGCCATACATTGAGTATATTTTGTCTTTGTTCATATAGACAACAAAGTGGAGGCGAACCAGCAGAATAAACACAGCGCCCTGTTGAAAGAGCAGGACAAACTCCAGGAGAACCTCAAAACTGTGCTCAGAGATAGGGCGGAGCTACGAGGCTCCCAAAGTCGACTGCAGGACAACTACAACCATTTATCCAGCCGGATGGAGGAGTTAGAGACTAACGACAAAATCAACGTGGAGAGTCTCGAAACAAGTCAGGCTGAGTTGCAGACCAGTGTGGCCACTTTAACAAAGGAGCGAGACCAACTTAAAACCAGTCAAAGCGAACTGCAGAGGCGCAATGAAGACCTGACCAAAGCCAATGACTTCATGCAGAAAAGTCACAATTCACTATCGGAAACGAAAGACAAGTTACAGAACAACTACAAATCCGTGGTGAAGGAAAGGGACCAGTTGCAGAACAGCTACAACAATCTAACCCGAGCCAAGGAACAGATGCAGCTTGATTACAATGTGTTATACAATGAAGTGGAAGAGCTACAGGCGCGTCACAACCTTTCCACCAGCGAGAAGGACAAGTTGCAGAGCAATCACGACAACCTCACCCTGCAGAATGAGGTGCTACAGAAAGGCTACGCCATACTCGTCAAGGGGATGAAGCAACTGCAGGCTGGTTTCTCGAACTTGGTAACAGAGAGGGATCGGCTCAGCGTCGTCAATAGGAACCTGACCACAGAAAGGGACGCGTTGGAGGCACGGAACAGCAACCTGACCGCAGAGAGAGACCAGCTGCAGAAGCAACTGAACACGACGATCGAAAGTAGGCGACTAAAAACGCTTTCCCCTCTATATTCTGAAAATTAAAAATGTTTTGGATGTCTCCAAGTTAAAGGGAGGCAGGCCATTCCGCACTTCATCAGGGCCAAACAGAAAAGTTGCGTCTGCTGAAAATGTAATATGTGAACAGAAATATACAAAATGGAATATCTTTGACACAGGTAGAAGGACTCTTTACTTAAAAACCCTGATACATTACTGTAGCGACCACATTGACATTCCTACTTAAGAAAAAGAACATTTCTTTATATATGTTCTTGCTCTTGAGGTTACTTTAAGTATTAAACGTAAAAGTATTTGCCATATCCAGTGCCCTGATATAACAGACTATATATACAGAGCCTATATGGTCCAACATACCTGCTGTACCTTTTTTCTCCAGACCATGTGCGCAATCCCCACTTTGTCTCTTTTTCAATTTTACAGAAATTACCTGTCTTCCTGGCTGGGTTAAGTTTCAGCAGAGCTGCTACTACCTGTCTTCTAGTTTGTCAAAAAAAACGTGGTCGAACAGCAGAAGTGACTGTAAAAAAAAAGGAGGAGACCTGGTCATCATCACAAGCCCAGAGGAAATGGTACATGCACTATTGATCTTTGAGGCGTGTGGGTATTCCTAAACAGCTGGATTCTGCTTCTCCGTCTGAACGTAAGCGAATGTGCACAGGTGACGTTCGGAGACGTTCGCGTGGCTGTCTGCTTTTACTGTATACTCGTAAAGATTTTGCGTATACTTGCGTCCACTGGGGGGGTTGTGCAGTGTCACATTTAGTGAGCCGTACAACATACACAAAACATAGAAACACTTTTGGGTTTTTTTTCGCCAAGCATTATCTGAAAACTTTGGAACCCAAAAATATGTAAATGTAGCTACAAATCCGCGTTTGAACCTCATCCTCGCATCTTTTAAAATTGATTTCCCGTCCATTCAGCCTGTGTGATGCGCAGGACCGTGCATGGCTTGAGATGGGGGAGATGTAAGCGTCTGCTCCTCTCCGAGCCTCTCCGAGCGACCGTTACCCAATAACCCTCTTCGCTGCCTACCTACGGAAAAGCATAATCCAGCCACAGGGCTACTCGTCCTCATGTTGACGTGTGAAAGCCCTTCGTGGCAACATGTTGAGATTATTCCCCACTCTTCCCTCGAAGGCATTTCTCAACGGCTTAATCACAGCCAGAGGAGAGTTCTGGATCGGCTTGTCGGATTCCGGCCAAGAAGCCAACTTTGTTTGGGTGGACGGGACTCCGCTGGTCACACCGTAAGAGAGCGAGCTTGTACCTCTGTGCGCGTCCAAGTTTCGTGTCCCTCTCTGGGTTGTTGGAAGCCACAGCCCCAACTAATAATACTCTTCATATTCACATCCCCACTTTGCAGGTTCTGGGCCGAGGGCCAGCCGAACCACCACGGTGGGAAAGAACAAGACTGTGTGGAGTTCTGGCACCGTTCATCAGGGAACGGAGCTTGGAACGATGAGCAATGTACTCTGGAGTCGTCCTGGATCTGTGAAATATAGATTTTACCACCCGCCCCTGTAGTGGAAAAAAACGCACGGAATGCACACAATGTGGTAAAGCTAAAGCCATCCGCTCTCTGATTATAATTATGTTATCAAATATTACAGATGCATTACTGGTGCTACTGAACAGGTTAAATATATGCATTGATCAGCTCTAAGATCACATTCTTCTGCTTTTGGAAAGCAGTCTGTAGGTGAGATGCACAGTATGCTACAGAAGTACAGAAAAGATTGTGTGTGAAATGATTCAAATCAGGGCAATATTTAGTGATGAAAGCTTTGCGTGGGGGCAGTTCCATCGACAGGAGTTCCTAAAACATTAATGTAGTCGTTGGCCCTGCAGACACACTTCTACTCAGCTGTATATATACATAAAACAAATCAATTTTTGGTTACACTGTGATTTCAGCACAATACATATCTTATAGTTCCGCATCTCTTACAAACTCCCCCTCCTCACATACAAATCGATTCACGCACTCGCCCCCCAATACCTGTCCGACCTCCTCCACCACCACACTCCATCCCGGAACTTGCGGTCCTCAGACATGGGTCTGCTGTCCGTCCCCCGTACCAGATTACGAACCTGTAAAGGTTTTTTGAAAGGCGCTATATAAATGTTGTTATTATTGTTGTTATTTTTTTTTTTTTTATTTTATACCAAGTTTATTAAAAAGACTAGCCCTACTGGAAATTCAACAATTTCAAGGTTAAAAGCGCAAAATAGACATTTCTGTCCACATGAAAAATTCCATTCCATCAATTCTCCCTGATGGTGTCCTGGGGTGCAATTGAACTGAATGAAAACTGAATAGATTCCTACCACTCCAGCTGTGTTTGTGAAGCAAACAGTTGCTGAGGACACAGCTACACCGACGGCAGAACTACGCCAGGCGCATTGGCACAGCGTACGAACGGGGGTGGGTGGGTTTACAGGCTACACCATGAAGCATCTCAGATGCGCCAATGTTGTCGTAGCGAGAGGAGGAATTTTGAAAACAACACTGATTCAATACACAGTTTGATAATATGTTTTATGTCAGAGACGCTTGATTTTATTGGTTCGTGTGAAAAAAACAACTTTGGAAATCTGTGATTTCTGCTTATTACTTGTTGAAAAATTATATCACATGTTGATCTTGTTTAGATAGTCTCACAATATGTCCTATGATCTCTGTATACACTTTAAGTTAAACAAGGTCTTGCAGTTATCCATTAAAAAAGGTATAAAAAATGTTTCAAAGTAGTCTGCCATAAATTTCTTTAAATATAATTGAAATGTGAGCGACAACTGTAATTGTTGAAATATGTCATTGGGATGTGTTTGTACTGTGTTGCATTACGTCCACGTATTACATATACACCGATCAGCCACAACCATAAAACCACCACTAATAACCACATATATTGTGTAGCTGCCGGCACATCCCGCAGATGCTCGATCTGATCAGATCTTAACCCCGACCATCCACATGATGTAGGAGAAAACGTGATAATACGACCAGGCCACCTTCTTCCATTGCTCCATGGTCCAGTTGTGATGCTCACGTGCCCATTGTAGGTGCTCTCGGTGGTGGACAGGGGTCAGCATGGACACTCTGACCTGTCTGCAGCTACGCAGCCTCTGCATGACTTACTTGGCCTGTGTAGCTCCAGCATTGGTTTAGGATGGATTTAATAGGAAGCGTGCACATACGGCACTCAGCGCTGCGCCAACGCCAACCGTCACACCACAACAAACCTACGGATCCTCTTACACCATGCCTTTATAGGTTTATATGATAAGAAGTTAAGTCAGCAAGAATGTGAAAATAATTGCTTTTGTCCAACAACTTACAGCCGCAGCAGTCAAAGTAAAATACTGTACTTCAGTGGTTCTCAAACTTTGTGTATCAACTCTAAGATCGTTTTTCAGTTGAGTACCCCCTTCATTGGCATTGGGAGAAAAATCAACCAAACCAAAGAAAAACCAATCAAATTATGTATGTAGGTGCTTTGGATGTGTTTTTAAAATATTACATATGATCAATAATTTTCTACAACTTTTTTTTTTTTTTTCCCCTGAGTACCGCGTGCAGTACCCTAAAGTACCTCTAGGGGTACGAGAAACACTGCTGTAGTTGGTGTCGCTTGGCAACCCTAAACAGTAACATGACAAAATAAAGGAAGAATTTAACAGAGATAAACACAGCCAAAGCAGTTTCCTATTGGTTTGGCGCCACAAATTCATTTTGCAATAAAATATTTATATACAATATATTTATTTATTACGCACATACATTAGCTGCTTTAACCAATTACTTTCTATTAAATGCTTTTTCAGTCATTCTCACCCCTACAAGCAAAATAAGGAAAGTATTTCTCACGTCTAGGATAGGAAAATAACAAACAATATATTTATAATTTATTCATTTAGTCCAAGCACATGTTATTCCCAAACTGAATAGGACGGTATAACTACCACTATTAATTGTAGCCAACATATTCAATCTCCCCCTAGGGGGCAGATGAAGGCATAAGCGATCGATCCAAGATCAGTATGACAAGGCTTTCTAGCGGATGACAGATACGTTCCCCTGAGACGAAATAAGAAAATGAACCTTAACTGAGAAAGTGTCCCCGCTATGTACGGGGACTTTTTTTTTTTTTAGTTTCACTCGATTAGATCATTCAATACATCTACAATAAAAACACACTGTTTTTATTTGTTCCCCGGAGTGGGGGATCACGCAGATCGCTTCTTAACTTTTGATTGGACGGACCCCTCGGGGAGCCTCCGTAGCCCCCCCGCCCCCACCGAGCGGCCGGGACCCAGAACGCTTTCACCTTTTTTCCTCCGTTATGGGTGGCCCTGCCCCTGACATCCCCAAATAAAGCCCGCCAGGGTCGGGTGCGGGCCAGATGTCACGGCGTCCAGCTGGCCGCATTTGCTCCTGATTCTAGCCGCCGATGGGCCCAGGGACTTATTTGTTTTATTCAGGACTGAAACAACATCCTCTGCATCAAAGGACTGCACACGGGGCGCTCCCAGAGTGGTCATCCAGGATTCGTTTTGCCGCTGCCTGCATTCCGAGTGCCTGCTTATGCCTCCTGCTCCACCCCCCTCCTCCCCCCGGTCGCCTCTTACCGTGCTTCCCCATCTCAGTAAGAATCGGTGCCCCGCTCCTATCCATTCTCGGTGTCAAACGCCAAAGCCATCTGCTGCTGACGCCTGGTCACGGCCCCCTCTAGACCCTCCTCGGTCCAGCCTCCTCTGGACCCCGGGGGGTTTTGCCTGGCTGCCGGAGCCTGGACCGGGCCCCCTCTGACCGCTCACCGACGGGAACGCCACTCACTTCATCGGTAGGTGCTTTGACCCCCAACCGGAACTTGAGAGGATCCCGGGGAGGGTCCCGGTTTGATTTCCGCTCGTCCGCCCACACAGGCTGCGGCCTCTTTGAGAAGGAATCCACCCCCCCCCGGTCCTCTTTGCTGCCTTGAGCAATCATTTCAAGAGCAGAGTCCTTCTCCAGCTCTCGCTACAGAGACATGTTCTTTGTGCCGCCTCCGGTCTCTGGCTCGTGTCCCCTCGTCCTCCGGGGACTTTCTCTCTCTTGGCGCCCGAAAGCGAAACAAACTTCTTGGCATTTCGCAAAGAAATGCCTGACAGTCGGACAAGCTGTCCGACGGGGGTCCGCGGTTTCGGATGAGGCGCTGAGATATTATTTTTTTCGGCGGGGTTGTACGAGCGGGCGTTGCGGTGCTCGAGATGGGCCGTGGTCTCGACCCCGCCTTCTGAAGGTCTCGGCCTCGTCTCGGGGATCCGCCGCATTTTTCCTCGGCCTTGTCTCGCTCTCGGACGGGGAGGAGAGGGACTTTATTTCGAGACGGGTCAGGACCACAACTGCGGCGATGTCACTAAATTACCTGCGCATTGTCTGATGCATTCGTTCACATCGTTACTGTGATTGGATGTAAGACTTCCCTCCCCAGACGCCGCCAATAACTTCACTCGTTTCTCATTTGAAATTTGCATTCCAAGAAAGTGAATACGGGAGACGGGAGGAAAAGCTGTGGCTTCTGGTTTGTTTGTTGGGGCTTCTGGCTTCTGCTTTCTAGGGGAAGACAAGAGTCACCCAGAAAACTGGATGCGTGCACAACATTTTTATTATTGTGTAAGCTGGATGGCAAATCATGGAAAAGGAGTGTGGAATCAAGATGGCTAAGTGGATTTCAGCTCCTTAGTGGTTTTTTTTAAATTATTTGTTTGCTCATAGCAAAAAAAAAAAAAAGGAAAATTCCCAAACATAAAATTCACCGGCATGGCTTTTCATTCTTTTATCAAAATATTTCCCATGGTACACTTACACAGATCAGCCACAACATTAAAACCAGTGACAGGTGACATGAATAACATTGATCATCTCGTTCCAATGGAACCTGTCAAGGGTTGGGATGTACAGTATTAGGCAGGAAGCGAACAGTCAGTTGTTGATGTGAATGTGTTGGAAGCAGGAAAAATGGGCAAGCGTAAGGATCTGAGCCACATTGATAAGAACCAAATAGTGATGGCTAGACGACTGGGTCAGAACATCTCCAACACGACAGGTCTTGTAGGGTGTTCCTGGTATGCAGTGGTTAGTACCTACCAAAAGCCTTCCAAGGAAGGACAACTGGTGAACCAGCGTCAGGGTCATGGACGCCTAAGGCTCATTGATGCGTGTGGGGAGTGAAGTCCAACCCGTCTGGTCCGATCCCACAGAAGAGCTATTGTAACACAAACTGCTGAAAAAGTTAATGCTGCTATGATAGAAAGGTGTCAGAACACTGTGCATCACAGCTTGATGAGTGTGCGGCTGTGTAGCTGCAGACCGGTCAGAGTGTCCATGTTGACCCCTGTCCACCTCTGAAAGCACCTACAATGAGCATGTGAGCGTCAGAACTGGACCATGGAGCAATGGAAGAAGATGGCTTGGTCTGATGAATCACGTTTTCTCCTCCATCATGTGGATGGCTGGGTACTTGTGTGTTGTTTACCTGGGGAAGAGGTGGCACCAGGATGCACTATGGCAAGAGCTCTTGGCAATGTTCTGATGGGAAACCCTGGCATTCATGTGGATGTTACATTGACACGTACCACCTACCTAAACATTGTTGCAGACCGAGTACACCCCTTCATGGAAACGATATTCCCTGATGGCAGTGGCCTCTTTCGGGAGGATAATGCGTACTGCCACGCTGCAAAAATTGTTTAGGAATGGTATGAGGAACATGACAAAGAGTTCAAGCTGTTGACTTGGCCTCCAAACTCCCCAGATCTTAATCCCATCGAGCATCTGTGGGATGTGCAGGAACAACAAGCCCGATCCATGGGGGCCCCACCTCACGACTTCCAGGACTTAAAGGATCTGCTGCTGACGTCTCGGTGCCAGATGCCACAGGACACCTTCAGAGGTCTTGTGGAGTCCATGCCTCCACGGGTCAGGGCTGTTTTGGTGGCGACAGGGGGAGCTACACAGTATTAGTGGTTATTAGTGGTGGTTTTAGTGTTGTGTATACAGTGTATGGCAATAAAAGAGGTGAATGAAGGTTTTCTGTGGGTGTTTTTATGGGAATGTGGATCTTTCAGATCAATTTTTAGGAGCGCCAATGGTTTGTATGTTCCACACTTTATCGTAAGTGTGCATGCAGTGTGGGACTCGCACTGGTCTGGACTCGGTCTCGCCCTGCTTTGGTTTTGGTCTGGACTTGGTCTCAACCCCTCAAGGTCTTGGTCTCGTCTCGTTCTCGACACACTCTGGTCTCGGTCATGACTTGGTTTAAGTGGTCCTGACGACGACACTGGTTCAACCCAGTCGAACCCCCTGTTGGTTACAGGCTTTTTTCTAACCATTCTCCAGGTGGCAAAAGAAATAGACGTAGCCCTCCTTCTGCTCTTCTGTCCAAGGAGAGAAGACAGCCTCATGGTGTGGAGGCATTCCATTCTATTAATTTGTGAATAATGACAGAGCTCTGGAGGTGAACTGTGACATCCTTCAAAACTTAAAAAAAAGAACCCAACCTTATTGCTTCCTCCCAGTTGCCTGTTGTCTGGTCGATCATTTTGAAGTTTTTGAATGTCTGAACTAATAAAAAATATATCGGATCTCCTCACGCTGCCTTTAATGGGAACCATGGCGATGACATTCAGGGTCTGGTCATCACGGCCACACGCCCCCCGTTCACCGACCCTGAACACGGAAGGTGGAATCGAGAGGACTATACTCGGCAAAACGGGCTCCCTCGTTGTTGGAAACTGCATGTGTTTGTATTGCACAGCACACAGTCCCCCTCTTCTCTCGCTTCTCTCTCCTAACCTCCAGGTAGGAGGTGATTCCACCAGTATCTCTCGCTGAAGAGTTGGATTGAATTACTGTGCGTGGGAGCTGCATGAAATGTGGAAAAACATCCCTGCTCCAAGAGGTAGAATCACAAGTGGTACAGTAATTAATACTGTAAACCAGCGTGCAATCATATCTTATTCACTGGTAACGCGATACGATGGAAGTTACACATTTGTGTGTAGTTGGTCTCATTTTATAGTAATGCAATGCAATAAAATACAATACAATGTCGTGAAATTCATTGCTTATGATGCACTATCAATACCAGAATTGGTTAAACTCTAGATACTTTTGTGTGCTCCCACCCCCTAGAACTAAAACCCAAGATTTCAGTCATACAAAAAGTGTTACCTTTTCTCAGCTCATCTGATTTCATCTTGACGCCACAGTTTTTAGCGCGCTCCTGCCATTTGTGTGCTAATGTCCCCCTCTGCTGGTCAGACTAGGTTCCTTCCGGCAGAGTCTGACTGGTTCCCTGAGGGTTTATGGTAGGTTGTCAGCTTCAGTGCTAAAAATGGCCAAATGAATAAAATAGAAATTTAAATACACAATTATAATTAAATATATCTAGATTTTACAGTTGGCGAAAACATATTTTCACAATGCAACAGAAAAAGTCTATAACATTCAAAGTCGATTTTTTTTTTTGTTCAGTTTTACTTTATTTTTAATTTTAATTTTTATTTTACTGGAGGACTGGCTGTTTCCAAAATAAGAGGAGAGTTGCAGTTCCTCAACAAACAGTTCTCAAATCTCAATCGGTCAGAAGTTGCCCAGGTCTTGATGACAACAATAGGGGTTAGGGTTGGGGTTATTAGGGTTATAGGTTCATTGCTCTCGTCCTCAAAGAAAATAAGACACTTAAAATAAACGCTTAATTTTATGGGTTTTAATTGTCAGATATTTACATTCTGTTGCTCTTAAAATCGCTAGACATTCAATCGAAACTTTTAATATTTAAGTAGGCCGATGCAGTCCCAAAATATACACATATACAGGTAAAATGACCTTTCCACTCGATAAAGGGGGATTGAAGGTACAAACTACTTAACACTGATTTCTTTCACTGTTCCTTTCCTCAAATCAATTCAATGTGTTCATTGTGAGGTCACAGATGCAGTGCCTCCCCAAATACACCTGCAGCTCAGCTATTACAACACTGGAGGCGGAGGAAAGCTCCCATTGCAGCTCTGCGTTTTACACCCAAGGTGAAATGGTTGAGTTCACTTTGCCTTAATACTTCCGCTGTGATTCTTAATTCAGTGGCGTTATGTAGCACGAGCACGTTCCAATTTAGCATCGTTTGTGACCGCGGCGTGAACCGTCACCTTCCGCTCCATATTGCGCCGAAGGAGCTGCCATTCGTTTTGACACGCACACGCGCGCGCACGCGCGCGCGCACACACACACACACACACACAGGTGACATTCCTACAACAGAACACGTAAAAGGTTTTTAATGCGACAGCCATGACGAAAGAAAAACCAAAGAACCCCAAAAGATTGAAAAAAATCGAATGAAAATCATGACGACAAACAACAATGGAATCTTTGCACATCCCGGAAGATGGCGAGCGCGTCGACGGCGCGGGGTCTGGTGGCCGTCGCTGTGCACAGTGCAGAAGAGGTGTGTTGGGGCAGGGGAGTCAGCGAGACATCATTCGCACAAACTCTGTGGACAGAAGAGACGGGAATAAGAAATAAGGTCAAACGAAAATGAGACAGAATGTGCCCCCGTCCTTTTGACCCCGCTTCCATTTTCCCCTTTTCCCGCTTAAGTCCTAAAAAGGCCGTCAACCCTCATCACAATTACAAAGAACAATATAAACAGCAGTGGGATCAAGGTCCATTTGTTTTTGTTTGTCTTTTTTTTTGGGGTGGGGGGTGGGGGTCACTTGTATATATTTGAATTCATTTGTTATTGTTTTTACATTTTGTCGTTCATAATTAGCTTTTGTGTATATTGTCATATTTTACCACATTTTCCAAGATATCGATATTGATTTTTTTTCGTTATTATTAATACTTATTTTTTATGTAAGCTGCTGCTGAGGACGAAAAAAGTGTCTGTGTGTCTGTCTGTCTGTCTGTCTGTCTGTCTGTCTGTCCGTCCGTCCGTCCGTCCGTCCGTCCGTCCGTCCGTCCGTCCGTCCGTCCGTCCGTCTTTCTGTCTGTCTGTCTGTCTGTCTGTCTGTCTATCTGTCTGTCTGTCTGTCTGTCTATCTATCTGTCTGTCTGTCTGTCTGTCTATCTATCTATCCATCTATCTCTTGTGGCAACCCACTCTTCTTCCTGCCCGGCCTCATATCCACGCCATCTGTATCCGTCGTCTTCTCCATTTCCCCCTTGCTCTTTTCGCACTCCTCCCCCCTCTCGCTCTCCCTCTGCCCCCCGACTCCCTCTCCCCCGCCTCCCTCACCCTCGAAGTCCACCTGCCCGTCCCCGTTGAGGTCCACGTCCCGGAGGATCTCGTCGATCTCGCGGTGGTTGAGCTGCTCCCCCATCAGCTTCTTCATGGCCTCCCTCAGCTCGCCCAGGCTGATCTGGCCGTCGCCGTCCGAGTCGAACTGCGCGAGGGGAGACGGGAGGGTGGGGGGGGGAATACATATTTTTGAAATACATTCTTACGAGGGTCACCGACAGAACCGTGGACGGCGTTTGCGTGTCATCGGTGGCGCCCCTCTGCGAGTTTAGTTCCACCTTTTTTCCACTGTGGGTTCTGCAGCATTTTGAGTGCACGCTCTGCATCCACTGGCAGAACCGTGAGGGAACATACTGATCTACAGAATCTTATAAACCGGTTCGGGCGTTCCGGACCCTCCATTTGGATCGGATTCGAGTGAATTAAGCCCGCGGACTCTGCCCGCCCTTGGCGAACGTGTCGCGTGTAACACAGAATTATCGGGCTGATTCAAGTCCCCAAGTAACACTACTCCCGGGCGGATGCAGCGCGTGAGAGCGGTGTCTCCAACTCCCCGTTCCTCTGACCTCTCTGAAGGCGTCCCGCAGCTCCTTGACCCCGATCATGTCCGCCGTCTCCGCCAGCATCTTGGGTCCCATCAGCTCCACAAAGTCCTCAAAGTCCACTCTGCCTCCGCCTAGTGTGCGGGGGG
>NC_137191.1:8945352-9070352 GCF_960531495.2 Zeus faber
TGGTTTATTCTTATTATTATTGCCTATTTATATAATCTATCTAGCTCTGTGTGTATATGTGTGTGTGTGTGTGTGTGTTTAGGAACAATGAACTTAACATTGAACTTAATTTAAATGAAAGTTTAGTAAGTTAAATTCAATGTGGAGAACATAGAAAAGGGGTCAGACAAGCGTGTTGTTTTTTTTATTACTTTATTTATTCATCTGTGAAAGTGGACCTATTATGCTCCTTTTTTTACATGTGTTATGTCTCTGAGATCCCCGAAACACATTTTTGACTTTTTTTTTTTCCTGAAAATGCTACCCAGATTATGCATTCGAGCCAGTGTGACATGCCTCTAAAACCGGACCGTGTCGCCTTAAACTGTGATTGAGCAGCCAAGTCCCCAGTTCTGAGCCAATGGGGTTTGAGCTTTACTCCGGGCTCTGTTTTATTTACTCGGTAAACTTTCACTGATTTCATCTCATCTGTCCGCCAAAATCTGTCTCCCAACAGACTTGAAGTGAGAAATAAGCAATCCAAGTTGCTGGATCTTCACTCTTATTAGATCTACGCGGCCACCGCACCGCATCCACCCATCCGGCGCACGGGGACTCTGGCACGGGGGGATCTTTTGTCTCATGTTAATGTCCGAAAATAGGCGGAATAAACAAAATAAATAGATACATCTATGATGAAAAAAATAAAAAATAAAAACACCGATTTTATTTGTTTGGTTTGGAGAAACGCACGGCGGATGGGATGGAGCGGGTGACCGCTTAGAGACGAGCTGACGTCAAGCTGCTGCAGAGAGTGGAAAGAACCTTTGAAAACCGAGCGTTCAGAGTGTTTCGTTCACAGTGTTTCGTTCACAGTGTTTCGTTCACAGCGATTAGTTCATCATTAGTTGACCCCATCATCTGACACTTTGGCCACGTCTCCTATGAACACCCCACACTGTAACATTAAATACATGACAGAAAATAAGGAAAAGCTTAATAGGTCGCACATAATCAATACTCCATGAAAAAGGGATTGTATGTGTATGATCTGCTCGGTCTAGTGTGATGGCATAACATGAGATGCCAGGATAAATGTGTGTGTGTGTGTGTGTGTGTGTGTGTGTGTGTGTGTGTGTGTGTGTGTGTGTGTGTGTTTGTGTTCTCCCCGCATGTTCTCAAGGCAGTTGGCAGGCTGTGACATCAGCAACAGGAATAATACAGGATTGGATTGGGGGTATTCAGGGGAGAGAACAGTGCCTGGGAGATTACAGGCTAAATTGTATTACAAATCATGCAGCTTAGTGTTATTTTATTTTATCTCCAGTTGATTTTTTATTTTTTATTTTTTTCATCTGTCTGCGCCGGGGTCCACTTCATGATTAAACGCACACACACACACACACACACACACACACACACACACACACACACACACACACACACACACACACACACACACACACACACACACACGCATGCACGCATGCGCGCACACACACACACACACGCATGCGTACACACACACACACACACACACACGCACGCACGCATGCGCACACGCACACACACACACACACACACACACACACACACACACACACACACACACACACACACATGCACGTGGGCCCACAGACACACACACACACACACACACACACACACACACACACACACACACATACACGCGTACACACACACACACACACACGCACACCTGTGCAGGTTAAAAATATATGTACTAAAACACATGGATATGTCATGTATGCTCTAAGTCACATATCTGTATACAACATAAGTGCACACACACACACACACACACACACACACACACACACACACACGCTTAAACACAGAGAGTTTTTTACCTAAATGAATAGCGTGCAGTGGTGCATTCATTGTGTCAGTCTTTTCCAGTTTTTTTGTCCATTTTATATTGAGTGCAGGGTATTTTGAACAGTGTATGATGCTCCACACTTTAATTGCTTTTGTTCTAGTGCGATACTAGGCTCTTCTTCCAGTTTTGCCTTCTTATGTTGTTGCGGTGGCTCTAGCAGTAATTGTTTTGCGGCGCTTCAATGCGTTTGTCAATACATCCAAACAATTGGACAAAAGATGTCCGTCAGAATGCTTGTGTTTCGAATGGATGATGCTTGAAATCGTTCAGGTGTTTACTGTGGCTCGGACAAACCGTCACCATATTGAAATCCCGATACAGCTTAAACATCCTTTGTAACTTTGTACCTTCCGTATAATTACATCACGTTGGTGACGGGGAGGAATTCAATAACCTCTTTGCCAAGCCAAACAAAAAGAGATGACAAAGACATGGCGCTACGAATTTCAGAACCCGCGTCATCGAACGAGCCGCTGTTTATCGGGAGGCCTTGTTCTGAGTTTGGCATTTTAGAGGAACGGGGCGGATCCAGGGATTAACGGCAGGTAACGGGTATCTCACCCTTTCCAACTCATGGACTCCACCCTGGACTTTGTGAAGGATTCCCATTGATTTCCTTTATCTGTTTATCGTCAAGTCAAGATTCTTATTGCTTCCTAATTAAACACGCTTTCCAAAACAACACATCATTTAGCAATAAGGGTATGAATGCACGCATTTATTAACCAATAAACTTCCATGCACCATACATCTTAAAATGCCACCGTAGCGATAACTGCTTTTTTTTGTACTTAGAGCAGCACAGGAGGCAGAGGCTGCTGTTTCAATCCTAAGGTCATTTTTTTAACACTACATTTCTCCTCTGGACTCCACGTCCAAGGTCTTCGTTCCGCTCGGTAAAGTAGCCGTCGCTCGTCGTCACCTCCCTAATGGCTCTTATCGGTTAGCGCCACTATCGGCAGGAAATGAGGTCCATATTGATCTGCGCCATCTCCCCCTGTTCTCCCAAAACACATTAATATGGAGTAAGTGGAGATGCTGGATGGAGTGGCGGCCATTACGTAAGGCATAAATGTGGGATCTAAATTACAATCTGGGGGCTCTGTCGCGGTATTACGGTCTATTAGATTTCATTTTTTTTTTTTGTACCTTAAAGCTCTCTCTCTAATCATTTTTGGCACAAGATACTTCCCACGGTTGACATTTTTCCAGCCGTTTGAATATGACGGTTCGTAATTATATCCATATATATTACCGCATTTGAGTTAATCATCGGTGGCTATTCTCCAAAAATGAGGTCAGAAAGTTCCGGCAACTTAGAAACTAGAGCAACTCAATTAAAAGTGGTAGCAGCAACACCAGGTCCGGCTCAGGGTGAAGGGGTGGAATGGGGGAGGTTCAACGCTCACTGGGTGGAGGGAACGTCGGTGGTTGATGGATCCGCTCATGAAGAACGATGAATATTGCCGGGGAATGGGCGGGTTGTGGTAGCCCGACATCGCCAGAACAACTCGCGACTTCCAAGGGGGCGTTACCAACGGGCGCGGACCAAAATGTCTCTGGACACAATTGGATAGACCTACGGCCAGTCAGAGCAATGAAGCGCGTCACACGGCGCTGAGGGACGAAAAGAGTGGCGACCCGCGGGGCCAGCCGGTAAATTTGACTTTTACCAAATCCCGACAGAAGGACGGCAAAACTCACCGTTCTTATCAGCAAAAGCTTCACGTTCAACAGTCCGTTCCGCATCAGCCGTCTTGGTGAGGTGACTAAACGGCAGATATTAGGCGGCTGTGATTGGCCTGACCCTGGCGAGGTCGGGCGGAGGTCGATGTTTGAATGGCGGGGGTGCGGGGCAGACGTATTCTGCAGAGCATATGAAACATGAGCTCGCAGATTCGTCCCGTTCCCGGGTTCGGGGCTGTGGTGATGTCAGGAGGAGTTCTGAGGCGGGGGTTTGACGGATGACCTCCATGTGACCTCGCGTGGTGGCGCGATTATGATGGCCCTGTGAGGGTGGGCGGATGAAGAGATTTATGGGACGGCGTTGGCAAATGTGTGATTTTGGCTTCATTACCAGTTATCCAGGCTGGACGCGATCTGAGAATGTTGGTGCGCACGAGAGAGTGTGTTTGAGTGTGTGCGTGTGTGTGTGTGTGTGTGTGTGTGTGTGTGTGTGTGTGTGCGTGTGTGTGTGGAGTTCTCATACATACAAGTTGGCTCTGCGCAAAGCCCTGTCTGAGGAAGATACAGGCGGGCCCGACTATGTTGTGTAGCATGTTGCAGTTCTGAACCAGCGTGCACAGAGGCCCGTCAAAATCCCGCTCACTCCCTCCTTCCTCGTCGTCGTCCGTGTCCACCTCTCCCGCGCCGCCCACGCCCCCCAGCACGGCGGCGGCCAACGGGGCTCCGCTCCCTTCCGTGGGTGACACCCCCTTGGGGAAGGGGGGGGGAGACTAATTAGATGGGTAGACACATCAACGGTGACAATCACTCCTCCTGGACGGCGGTCAAATCGGCGACCGGCGTCGACTGGCGAACGTGCGGCTGTGATGTCACGCCCGCTGCGTCCTCCTTTCTGAGGCGCCGCCACCGTCGCCGTCACAGAATGCACCGTATTTCTGCGGTTGCATACGTCACGGCTACGTTTGTAAAAAAATATTGTCGTCCCTGGCTCTCACATGTCAGTGCAGCACGGGCGCACTTCCATTTGGTAAATCAGATATGATTTTTATTTCGATTTTTTTTTTAAGATGGCTTAATAATGGAAGAGTTCCTTACCTTCTTCATTTTTCTCTTTCTAGAAGCCTTGTTGATGTTTCCCATCACCCGCTCCCTGCCTCTGAACTCTCACCCGCCCCCGTCCGCCTTGACTTCCCGGTCTCCTCTTCTCCCCTCCGTCACTTCCCCCACAATCCTCCTTTGCCTCTCCGCGCTCAAGTGTTACGTACGAAAAAAAAAACAAAAAAAAACAACAAAAAAAAAAAACCTCAAAGTTGCATCGCATGGGGCAGTGCCTTCCGCAGCCCAGGTGGGGGCTGAAGCCAGAGCCTTTCCCCGGCGCCGCACCACCACCACTGAACGCCACTCAAAACGACTGTGATGTTCCTCCGAGCGCACGTGCTTACGATCCAAGGTCCTACTGGTCCAATGATGGGTAAGGTATGCGCATGATGTCACGGTGAATCCTTAACACCCATAGGTCACCCGCCGCTGTCATGCTGGACGTGGAGCGGGTGGTGCGGTGCTATGGAACGCCACCAACGCAGTGGAGATTTGCAGGGCGGGCAGAGGGAACCAAGTCATATCTGGGCCGATTTATGCACAACCTGCTTTTCAGAATCTAACTCTGATTGCATGACTTAACCACCCCCCCCCCCCTCTCTCACTCCCTCTCTTATCTGTTTAGCTCTCACCGTTACCCCCACTCCATGAGTGTTCCCTCGAATTACCCCGAACCTAATCTCATCCATCCCCACCCACCTTTCTCTCTCGCTGTGGATGTCAAACACTGCGCTTAAATTCTCCAAATGACTAGTCTGGCAGATAAGTGTGTGTGTGTGTGCGTGTGCGTGTGCGTGTGTGTGTGTGTGTGTTAGAGATATATATATATAGAGAGAGAGGGAGAGAGAGAGAGGGAGAGGGAGAGAGCAGTGGTGGGGTGGGGGGTTGCAAAAGGGGGATGGGATGGGTAGAATTATGGAGGGAAAGCTGGCCGCCAGTTTAATCCCCGGCATTTGAGATTATAGAAAAAAGTGCTGGTGACAGGAGCTGGCAAATGTGGAGGAGAGGGGAAAGAAATACCTAAAGGGAGAAAATGACAGATGGGGGGGTGGGGGGGGGGCGAATAAACAGAGCAGAGTGTGATTCGGGGAGAAAAAAATGGGCCAATTAGAAAACCATTAAAAGCTAGAAAGCGTCAGAGAGTGAGAGAAGAGGAGAGAAATACGGTGGAATGTGGAAGGAAATGGGACGGCGGCCGGCGCCCTTCCACCTCCGCAGAGCTCACAGGGACTTTTCGGGTGAAACTGTCAATCTCTCAAAACCAGCAGAGAGTGAAATGTTGGTATTTATCTAATTTTGATCTTCTGCTTGATGCTGAGTAAACTGGGAACGCGTTCGGAGGCCTGGTCTCCAGACTTCATTTCGAGGGACTTCGCTTCCAGGAAGGTTTCCCTGTTTGTGTGGGTTTTTTTTTTTTTTTTTTCCAGATAAAATTGCAAAAATCAACTTCCTTGCCCAGAGAGAACTATAGAAAACACAAAGTACGACAAATGTTCGTCCGGGCATTCATTCATTCATTATTTTGTGCATAATAGTATCAAGGCAGCTGTGAAAGCAATTACGTCTGTCACAGACCAGGCTTTATGCTATTTTATTTTATTTTTATTTCGCACATTTTGGGTGTCATGATATAATTTGCAACGGAACGCTTATTCTTACCCTGTTTTTTATTTATTTAATTCTTTGATTATTCTATTTTGTAATGTGTTTTTCTTTGCTTTTTGATTATTATTATTATTATTATTATTATTATTATTATTATTATTATTATTGTTGTTGTTGTTGTTGTTGTTGCTGTTGTTGTTGTTGTTATTATTATTATTATTATTATTATTATTATTGTTGTTATTATATGACATGAGGAGTAAATCACTTGGGGGCTGAAGGGAAAAACAAGTATTATGCATTTGCATCTTTCCAATGAAATAGAACAAAATGAAATATTTTCATATTTCACACATTAGGATTTTGCAACGTTCCTTAATGTGCTATTTGATTTGATCTGTGATTTTTTTTTTACGTGCTGCAGCGCTGTGTGTGTGTGTGTGTGTGCGTGTGTGTGCGTGTGTGTGTGTGTGCGTGTGTGTGTGTGTGCGTGCGTGTGAGCGTGTGGGGGAGATTAGCACGGCGTGCGTTTTCTCGGCCTCAGCAGGCCTGTGCACTCACGAACGTACAGCTCTGGAGGAGAAAAGAGAAAACGGATCCCCACCTCCCTCTCCATAAACGTCTTTGACTCCTTCCTCCACGACGCTCTCTTTCCAGGGAAGGCTTCTCCAGGCCGGACGCTTCACCCCGATTTATTTTCCTACCAGCTCCGTTTTAAGAAACGGGAGCAGCGAACCCAACGAGGAGCCACCGACGCCCGAGTTCACGTGGTTCAGTCCTGTTCATCTCATGTTTGTGTCATAACGTAGAAACGGACGGCACAAAAAAAAAAACCCCACGTATTAATTCATAAGAAGATGTAACAGTGAGGAGTTATTAACAGAAGAGGGCAGCAGAGCTCAGTTTCACATGCTGAGGCCAAAAAATAAAAAAAAAATAAAAAAAAAGGAATACTTGTGAATTACTCCCAGAACATCAAGCAGAGGGAACTTCAAGAGCCTCTTTCCAGCCAAGGGGTCCCAATTAGGTCTCTAGAGGGTTCAGAAGGAAATGACCCAGCTGCTTCCAGATGTTTGTTAAGAGCCGTAAAGAGACTGGAGCCCCATAGAGACTGGAGCCCCATAGAGACTGGAGCCCTATGGAGACTGGAGCCACATAGAGACTGGAGCCACATAGAGACTGGAGCCCCATAGAGACTGGAGCCCCATAGAGACTGGAGCCCCATAGAGACTGGAGCCCCATAGAGACTGGAGCCCTATGGAGACTGGAGCCACATAGAGACTGGAGCCACATAGAGACTGGAGCCCCATAGAGACTGGAGCCCCATAGAGACTGGAGCCCCATAGAGACTGGAGCCCTATGGAGACTGGAGCCCCATAGAGACTGGAGCCGCATAGAGACTGGAGCCCTATAGAGACTGGAGCCCCATAGAGACTGGAGCTCCATAGAGACTGGAGCCCCATAGAGACTGGAGCCACATAGAGACTGGAGCCCCATAGAGACTGGAGCCCCATAGAGACTGGAGCCACATAGAGACTGGAGCCCCATAGAGACTGGAGCCACATAGAGACTGGAGCCCCATAGAGACTGGAGCCACATAGAGACTGGAGCCACATAGAGACTGGAGCCACATAGAGACTGGAGCCCCATAGAGACTGGAGCCACATAGAGACTGGAGCCACATAGAGACTGGAGCCGCATAAGGACTGGAGCCCCATAGAGACTGGAGCCCCATAGAGACTGGAGCCACATAGAGACTGGAGCTCCATAGAAACTGGGAGCCCCACAGAGACTGGAGCCATATAGAGACTGGAGCCGCATAGAGACTGAAGCCACATAGAGACTGGAGACCCATAGAGACTGGAGCCCCATAGAGACTGGAGTCGCACAGAGACTGGAGCCCCATAGAGACTGGAGTCGCATAGAGACTGGAGCCCTATAAAGACTGGAGCCGCATAGAGAGTGTAGCCACATAGAGACTGGAGCCACATAGAGACTGAAGCCCCATAGAGACTGGAGCCGCATTGAGACTGGAGCCATATGGAGACTGGAGCCGCATAGAGACTGGAGCCACATAGAGACTGGAGCCCCATAGAGAGTGGAGCCGCAGAGAGACTGGAGCTGCATAGAGACTGGAGCCCTATAGAGACTGGAGCCCCATAGAGACTGGAGCCCCATAGAGACTGGAGCCGCATTGAGACTGGAGCCACAAAAAGACTGGAGCTGCATGGAGACTGGAGCCACATAGAGACTGAAGCCCCATAGAGACTGGAGTCCCATAGAGACTGGAGCCGCAAGGAGACTGGAGCCGCATAGAGACTGGAGCCCTATAGAGACTGGAGCCCCATAGAGACTGGAGCCCCATAGAGACTAGAGCCCCATAGAGACTGGAGCCGCATTGAGACTGGAGCCACAAAAAGACTGGAGCCGCATGGAGACTGGAGCCACATAGAGACTGAAGCCCCATAGAGAGTGGAGCCGCAGAGAGACTGGAGCCGCATAGAGACTGGAGCCCTATCGAGACTGGAGCCCCATAGAGACTGGAGCCACAAAAAGACTGGAGCCGCATGGAGACTGGAGCCACATAGAGACTGAAGCCCCATAGAGACTGGAGTCCCATAGAGACTTGAGCCGCAAGGAGACTGGAGCCGCATAGAGACTGGAGCCCTATAGAGACTGGAGCCCCATAGAGACTGGAGCCCCATAGAGACTGGAGCCCCATAGAGACTGGAGCCCCATAGAGACTGGAGCCGCATTGAGACTGGAGCCACAAAAAGACTGGAGCCGCATGGAGACTGGAGCCACATAGAGACTGGTGTGGCTTGACGTGGTTTAAATCAACAGGAACATCAACAGGAAATTGTAAAGAGGAATAACTGGTTTCAGACTCTCAATTAGCAGCAGGCAGCACTAATGGCAACCCTGTCAACATGCTTGACTTGCACTCAATCAACTGTCAGCACACACACACACACACACACACACACACACACACACACACACACACACACACACACACACACAATGCAGGGATCAGCAAGAGAGATTTGTTTTTTTTCCAACCCTTTCAATGACAGCAAACATCACAAATGCCTGAAAGGCACGGATAGAGGCTGGACCTACGTTAATAATAAAAAAATAATAATCATAAATAAAATCTCAAACCCAATACAAGGGAAGTAAAAACCGTGGTGGACAGATTCCAAAAGTCCTGTTTTTCAGGGGGGGCCGTGCTAAGCTGCGCTCTAGGTCGGGTCAAGTCTCCCTGGAGGAGGCGGTGAGAACAACACATACGTCCAGAATCAGGGACAGTGTCGAAAGGCGGAGGAATGCCTTGACCGTCTCCTCCTTTCGATGGAAAAGTTGCAAGAAAAAAAGACGAGTTTCAGAGAATTCCGAGGTCGGTCAAAATCAGATCGCTTAGGCAGCGGAGTCATTGATGAACTTCACTGAGTAGCTGGAACCGTCCTCACGTCTTTCCACAACAAAGGTCATGTCATGACTCTTTGTTTATGCATGACACACTAACACACGCCGCAATGGGCAAACACACCCACCCACCGGCATGATGCACGTATGCGCACGTACACACACAGAGATCAGAATTTTAATAGGTGTGTGTGTGTGTGTGTGTGCGTTAAGCCCCTCTGACGTCAGGACACTAACAGAAGCATACTCAAAGTATCATCTCATCCACGACTGCCTTTGCCATAATACCTTTCGAATATAGAAAAAAAAAGACGAGTGGCCCCTGTGACCGCCAATGTGAGTTAATCTCCGCAGCAAATGCTGTGACAAATGGCGTCGCCGCCATTTTCAAACGCAACCGAGCGGAGTTTTTTTCCCCCCTCGCGTCAATTTCAATGGGACGGTTTGTCCCGTCCCGCCCGGGATGACACCCGGAGTAATCCCGAGGTGAATTGATTTTTAATTACGAGGCAAGGATAATAGAAAGGGTGCCGAATAATTCAGAGCGGGCGGTCTGGTTTGGTGATGTGTGTCAGGATAAAGGAGGCCGCCATCATCATCATCATCATCATCATCATCATCATCATCATCATCATCAATCAGCACACAGGTGTCACACGTGTGCATGAAAACCAAAAGGATAAGCCAGGGAGGTGAATTCAGTCCAATCCAATCCAGTATAAATAAATTGTGTCGCCGCAGTCCCAGCAGGCTTTATATTTAAACTGACATGACATTTTTTTTCGGATGACAACCGCATATGGCTCTTTGGATTGTCCCACATTCCCTGATCCACGTTCTGCCCCCGTGCCCCACTCCCAAAAGGAGGATAATGCCTTTTGCACCTGTATCGAGTGCACAGTGGGGGCAGATTTGAGTTTGTCGGCGAGGTCCCGGCTTCTCCACGGATTTACAGATTAAAGTGACAAAAAAAAAGGAAATATTTTGTAAAAGTAGGATAGGGAGGGACATACATGGAGAGATGGAAGGAAAAAATGGAACCCCTTCTCGGTGTTCGCTGTCAACAGCACCGCGGCATTCTACGACAGCCTGTCGCCAGTAATTCTGCGCCAGATAACCCAGTTATAAATCTGTCCAATCTGCCTAAGCCGCTCTCATTCTTATAGTGTTTTCTTTATTTGCCGTTAAATACAATTTTACGCCAACGCCGATTTTCTTTCGCCGACATGAAAATCGGAATGCAGGTCTTTAAGTTGTTTATTTGTTTAATTTTATTTGTTTTGTATCATCATCCCTATGCTGAGAAAGGTGGTCACGTTGAGCGAGAACCAGTGAGTATAGAAACATACACAAAGAGAAGAAGAAATGTTCTTTTGCGAACAATGGAAAATGTTGGATTACTGGCTTCACTTCTCAAACACAGATTAAAAAAAAGATATATATATCATTATAGCGTTTATCATACAATGGGTATTTTGTTTTCCCGCGGTGTGTTCAGGTGTGGCGTGACCAGGCCCTGAAGAAACCTTTAATTCATCACAGTGTGTTGGTGTCCTGTCTGCTCACTAATCTGCCAACAAACCTGTGAGAACAAGTCTTATTGAGTCATTTAATGTGAATATTCCACTGGGGAAACTTTTTTCTTTCACACACAAGTAATAAGAATCCATTTGAACATTGGCCCGTGCCTCAGTGTGGAAATACCTTGGTAGAGTGAACTCATCTTGGCCAAATGGTTATTATATGTCAACAGTATCTTATCATATCATATCATGATTGAGTCGACCTCTCTCGCGAGGTCGTTATCCAAATGTGACGGTTTTGCGAAAAAACGTTACTCATCAACATTTTGACAAATTGTTCATTTTTTTTCAATATCATGACTGAGGGAGCGGATGCGCGAATCCGCGATGACGTCACAGACCAACGTCCTATCCCTGAACTGGGGAATACGTTTTACACTAGGAAGAGTTCTAGTTCACACATCAGCAAGAGCCTCAGTTATCGCCCTGGCGTCAGAGGTTGGCGTGGCCCCCGGTTCGACTGCTCCGCGACAACTTCCCGGGGCTGATTCGCTCATCGGCAGCGAGGGAGGGCATCACCCTGCCCCCCAGCCCCCTCCGTCGAGGTGCCTGACAAAATGGTGGCAGAGGTCTACAAAACCCCGTCTGCAGCCAGGTGTCATATCCTCTCCCCACAGTTCCCCACCAGCAAACAGTACATAGATGCTGCCGGGTCAACACCTGGCTCCATCCAAACACTGGTATCCACCTATCTCCATTTTAGGGGAAGGAAGGTGGGGAGGCAAAGGGTGAACGCTCAGACAAAGGGGATCCCTTGTTTAGAGACGGGTTTGACAGCGCTCCTGAACCCTCGTGCCGTATGGCAGAGTGACAGAAAGCCCATTCTGCCGAACAAGTGCCACCAGCTCCTCTCTGGTTTTGTGGAGAGGAGCGTCAAGTGTGCGGCACGGTCAGTGGCAGCGGCCATCAACATCTCCCTCCTCACTGCCTCCCTGGGTACCTTGCGGCGGCAGATAGACGCTGTCTCCGGAGGATGTTGATGAGGTTGCATCTTTCATCTGACCCAAGTCCTGGCAGTGTCAGCAGGCAGGGTCATGACTTGGGCCACACAGTCCCAGCATGCGCTGTGGCTGGACCTGATTGCTCTCCTGGAAATAGCTCACCGGTGATGGACTGTTTAGACCCTCCATCCCCGGGTTGACGGAGGAGGAAAGGGCTCAACTGGGTGGCCATGTCCCCCTGGTGGACCAGTATCACGCCCCCCTATGTGCCAGGGCCAACTAGGCCATCTGCTGAGCCAGGAGGGCACGTACGGCTTGAACAGCCACCTTGTGTCCGACCCCCGTTACACTCTTTCGCCCCAAAATGGGACCTGGCATTGGTACTGCGCTGTCTCACAGGCAAGCGCTTTGAACCGACTGACACTACCCCCTACCCGCCACTGCACATTAATGAGGTTTTGCTTATGCCCTATTCGTGCTCTGGATACATATGTCCGGCGCACATCGGCAATGAGGAGCACAACTGTTTGTTTCTCACAGGGGGGCTATATTGGGAAAACCTCTGCTGGAACAGCGGCTTTCTCGTTGGTTATGCCACGGCATCACACAAGCTTACATGGAAATTCCGAGTATTGCCACCTGGCATCAAGGCTCACTCTACACGGGAGTAGCGGCATCCACTGCCCTGTTTGGAGGTGTGTCAGTGGAAGACATGGCAGTGTCATGGGCATCACCATGCCCCTATGTCAGATTCAATTCTTCTTTACTTCTACTCTACTCTATTCTACTCTACTCTACTTCTACTCTACTTCTACTTCATGCTACCTTTACTCTACTCCACCTCTACTCTACCTCTTCTTCTACTCCACCACTACTCCACTCCACTCTACTCTACCCCTACTCCACCTCTACTCTATTGGGGACTGTTGAGGGAATCCAGGATGTTCGTCAGTATCTTAATGATTTTATTTCACTTGATTTGATTGTTTAATTTGTTAACATACAACAGACATTTTGATTTATCTGTTTGTTTTCATTGGTATCGATTAATAACACCATGTACTATTGAGAAACAAAGGCTGATTATTGCAGAAATGAGCGGCACACGTTCAGCCTTGAAACTGTGTTGCAACCGCTCGCATCTCTGACAGATCAGAACGACAATCGTCAGCTTTTTATCTCATCATGCAGCTCTGCCAGAGCATGTTTAATTTGAGCGGATCCACTGCATCCATCCAACGACACGCGTGCATGTGTGCGTGTAGAGCACACTTCTCCCCGTATGCCGCTGGCGAACAACGACGGATGTGTGACCATGGAATAACCCCCCGGCCCAGCGTGAAGGAAAAAATAAATCAGCCACCACCAAGGATGAACCCTGCAAGGTTAGCTGGAGTAGAGATCGAAAAATAAAATCGAAAACCCCTTCACACTTCATGACCACTCCAAATGTTGGAATACTGAAAAATGGATACTGTATATTACTATATACACTGTATATAACGTATACTCCGTGCTTGTGTATGCGTGAGTGAGTTCAGGGAGTTGCATGAAAGCAAATCAATCACCACCGTTATTAAAAGCTTATGATTATCAGAAGTTGTCCTCCATGAAATATTACAACCGTCACCTACTTCTGTGGCCCGAATGTACTTGCTTGTAACTATGGAAACGCGTACGCGAGACGGCTGCCCCGCGGTGTCCTGCGTTCATTTGCAGCGTCGGCTGTGCGCGTCCTCGACAGAGTGTTTTCAAAAAGCGTTTTGTCCCCTGAAGTTTGAGTTCTTCTCGAAGTAAATCTCAGTTTAACTGACCATCTTATCTACCCGCTGATTTAATCCAACCCCGCTAATCCTCCTTTACGTTCCAATCAATCTCTTCTCTGCTTCTTTATGACATCCATCACTCCGTTTCTAATCCCGCGTGCTTCCCTTGTTTTTCGCTTTTCATCGTGCCCTCCATCTGTTGCAAAAGGTATCGCGGGCAAAAGGATAAAGAACAAACCCTTGGTGCATTTAAAAGCAATAAGCAACATAAAGAGCAGGTTATTCAACAGGCTTTTTAGGATCTTATGTTGGTGACAAACAAAGATTTTAAACCATAAAGCTTTTTTGACCGAGGCAGATAGAGTTGCTAATAGTTATGAATTACTCGCATCTTACTGACAGTCAATAATAAACCTGATTTTCATAACAACTCTCGCTTTGTCAGCACAGCCTAATGTGCAGATCTAACAAGGACGATATTTATGAACTACTTCAGATAAGATCATCGATACACGAAGCAAACACCCTCTACAAAACTAATAATGGTAATCCCGAATAATTCCCGGAACCTCAATTGGCACAGAACTACCTTAAAAGTGAGGAAACAAAGTTAAAGGATGCTTTGAGATAGCGCGTGGTGGAGCAGCAACTGGTCGTTCCACGTGCGGAATGTGACCCTTGAGACTCGCTGCTAAAGCTGCTCTATATTCTAAACTGCCACAGCAGTTTCCCGTCACTTTGCAATCCATCAGGCTGCGGATCAAGGTCCATTAGTGAAGTATCAGCGACAAGTGCCCATCTGGGTGCACACAACACACACCAGCACCTGCCCACAAACACACACATACTGTATAAGCACACAAGCATGTGTCATGCATGTAAAGACACACACACACACACACACACACACACACACACACACACACACACACACACACACACACTTAAAGCACTTTAATAATACTTATTATGCCTCCTTAATAAACACGCTGCTCTCACTGTTATTATACACAATATATGTTATTACACACTACCAAATTCTACACTGAACATTGATTATTTTTATTATTCTACTTTGTATTTCGGGGAAAGCTATATCATAGATAAGGTGATTATTACTCGTTTTTTATTTTGCATGTATTTATTTTCTTGATTTAGCGTATGTTCTCTAACCTCTGAAATACTTAGTCATGAGCTGCTGTAAGGCCGATTTTGGCCTTACAGCAGCACTATCTTATCTTATCTAACCACTTGAACCTCAACTTATCAAAGTGCCATTCAAGACGCCCAAGGATACTTTGACTGTGATGCCGATAGAGGCTAAAAATAACAATGGGAAAACTGAGAAAGTGCTAAAATAGCACTTATATAAACAACTAGTATGCCAGTGGCCAAAATAAACAATGGAAAAGAAAAAAAGAAAGTAATGATAATAAATAGAGAAATAAAATCGGCATATAATCCAAAATATGAGTTAAAGTGGAGTTAAATGATGATGTTAAAGGGTGTTTTAAGTTTAGGTTGAAAAGTTTTGTGAAGATGAAGCTTGTAGTAATGCATGTACATACACACATCACGCCCTCAAACAGAGAAATCCGGGTATTCCCTAAAGATCGCTAGGATTAGACGGTGATAACCCACGATAGCGTCGCTTACGTAAGCGGCAACTGTCAGTCCCCTGAACGCCGTTTGGAGCAAAAGCAGTCATTGGAGCCTGGATCAGGCGGAGATGGTACGATATAGTCTTGATATTTAAAGGGTCAACCAATCAGCGGAACACTGTTTAATACAGGATCAATAATGAACGTAACGTTTCCTTCGCACAAACAATATTTAAACACATGATTGGTAAAAAGGGCGTTGCAGAAGATATTAAAGGGGACCTACTATACTCCTTTTCAATAGGTTAATATACGGTCTCTGAGATCCCCAAGACATGTCTTTGAAATTTTTTGCTGAAAACACCACTCAGGTTATGCATTCTAGCCATTCTAACATGCCTCGAGAACCCTCCTGTTCTCGACAGGCTGTTTCAGTTTGTGCCGCTTTGAATGTAAATGAGCTGCCAGGCCCCTAGCTCTGTGAGCCACTGGGGTTTGAGCATGAGTGGCAGGCTTCCGTGGTATGAAGTCCATAAACTTTCACTTATTTCACCTCAGCAGGTCATCAAAATCTGCTTCTGAACAAATTTGAGGCGAGAAAAAGGCAATCCGGTTGCTGATTCTTCACTCATATTCACATCTCATATCTACGAGGCATCATTTAAAAGTTTGTTCCGACTTTCGTAAGGCAAGGGCACTGCTGCACTGCCGCTTGCATCGCACCGGGACACCGCGCCAGGACACCGCACAGGGCTTTTTTTTCTTTTTCTTTCAATTAGGAAACGTTGGAAAATAAAATAAAATAAGTATGCCTCAAAAATACCAAAAGAAACACACAACACAATTATTATTTCCCTGGTCTGCAGTTTTGTCACAGACAGTTGGTATTAATTCCTCATTCTTTGAAAAGTTTGTGCTGGTCTGTGCAGCCAACAACAGAGCAGCTCCCATGCGGAGAGGAGAAATTATTCAAAATAATAGTATTGCATGTACATAATTGTATGTATATATATATATACATGTACATAATTGTATGTATGTATATATATATATATCACACATATATATATATATATATTTTTTAATTTATATATATATATATATATATATATATATATATTTATTTTTTTTTGCCAAGGTATATTCAGTCCCTGCACTAATCATAGCCTATAATATAACACCAATATAAAGTATATTAAGTATGTTAGCACCTAACATGTAGCTGTGGAAAATAAAATCCTAATTGTGTAAAATTAGAAAAAAATAATTACCCGCAATTTAATAAAATGCATGCAAGGTGTGTCACAGTTAAGAGCTGCACATATACACATTGCAGCCACATAAGGATGTAAGTTGCATTATTTATTCTGAAAGGTGATTCTATACCTGTACCTCTCAGAAAGAGGTTACTCTGGGACCCGAAATGGGTCTATTCCACGGAGAACACAGCTCTTTCATCAATTGGCCAATCAACTTCTCTTAAATATTGTAGTATTGCATATCTAAAAAAAAACAATATATGTATAATTTGTATGTTTATCTTCTTTTTTTATAATAATAATGATAATTTCTTATTTAGCTAGTTAGTTTTCATACTAACATTATATCTTCCTTTTAGGCTTGAATTTGAATTATTTGTCATTAGTTGGAAAAGTGATTCAAAGTGAGTCAAAGTCAAATGAAATATGAACGGATGTCCATGAACGTTGAAACTCAGACTTAGACAGACAGATGTAGACACTATTAGTAATGCTGTTGCATGACTAATACCTATTCCAGGCGGGTGAAATGGAATACTGAGGGCATTTTCACACAATGCCGTGTTTAGCCCCTTTGAATGGAACCCTGGTGCGTTCACCCCCTCGGTGCGGTTCGTCTCGGCGGGTGTCGACCAGAAACCGTCCCTCGTGCGGTGCGCTTCAGGTGAGAGCGCAGTTCGACCCAGATTCGACCCAATTACAGGAACCGAACCAAATACGCCGCGTGCTCTGTTATTGGCGGGCGGGGCATGTGTTTACATACCTGCCCGCATTTGTTTACATTTCCAGCCCCAATCCGTCCCACGCGCCGCTGGCTCGCAGCGGGAAATTCCAACAAGTAGTGTTTTCCTTCCACAGAGACAGCTTGAGGCAGTACTCTTTGGACTTGCGTTATTTGTGAGGACAGGTTGTCGACGGGAAAAAAATGGAAGAATCAAACCCCTGATTCATCGCTCCATGCACCGCAAATAAACAAACCGCAGGTAGGAAGGTTTCACGTCATACCTGTGAAACACAGTTATCAGTGTTAAGTCAGGCTTAGCAGACGTAGTTAGGTCACAGTTAACACTCCTGTTGCCTCGTGGGAGAAGAAAACGCTGCAGCCCACGTCGAGCAGGCGAGGCGTGTTGGAAGTCGTGGCGATTGAGAAAATTCGGCAGAAAGATTTATGACCAACAGCCGAAAAGCTCTTAAGAAACCTGTTCAGGTTATTTTGAAAAGGAAAAAAAAAAACGTCCCCCCTTGAGTATTTTCATCTGCATCATTTGCAGTTTGACCATAAACATAGGCCACCTCAATGCGACACAAACCAAAACTGGAAGCGAACCCAAGTAGGCCACTTAAAAAACATGTATAATCCTGATTGAGTTAGTCGAGGCAACCCGGCCGTGCTGAAAACCTACCTGTCCAAAGACGGAGTCGACGATGGGCCTCAGCTTCCTCCTCTGCCCCTCGCGGAGCCAGAGGTCCTCGGGGTGTCCCGCGTCGGAGGACAGACTCAGGGTCTTGGCCTTGGTCTTCGGGGGTCTCTTCATGCTGGCGGAGCTCCATCGCCTGAACGAGTCTATCTTCTTTTTGATGGAGCCCTGGGGGAAAGGAAGGGCAGAGGGGGTCAAGAGGGAGGAGACAGGAATGACTTTCAATCAAATAATGGAGGGGTGAATGGGTGAATGGGACGATGGATGGGTCGATGGATGGGTGGATGGAGGGGTAGGTGGATGGGTGGATGGGTGGCTGAGGGGTGGGTGAGTGGTTGGGTGGCTGGATAAATGGATAGCTGACAGATGGATGGATGGGTGGGTGGATGGATGGTCCATCACCACCAATTCTAGTCCGGCTCCACCGCCTCCACTGCGCGCCGTGCACCGTGCACGTACATCGTACATAGACACAATGACCCACCCTTACCTTTTTGACCAGCTTCCCCTCGGGTGCCTCCATGGACGACATGCTTCTCGCTGAATTCATCTCAGCAGCCCAGATTGCATGCACACAGATGTTCCCTCTTCTTCCTTCCTCTTCCTCTCTCTCTCTCTCTCTCTCTCTCTCTCTCTCTCTCTCTCACTCTCTACTCTCTCTCCCTCTACTCTTTCACTTTATCTCTCACATCTGCGTCCAACTCTCTGCTGATAATCTGAGAATATCTCCCGTTGTTGCCCCTCCTTCTCTTATCCCTCTCTCATCATCTCTCTCTCTCTCTCTCTCTCTCTCTCTCTCTCTTTTATCCCTGTCGCTGATACCACATCACTCTCTTTATCACCGCTCCGCTTGTAGCCTCACTCACTCCATTTTTTCTCATTCTCTCTCTATCACACTCTCATGGATGTAACCACACTAAAATGCTCAGACACACACACACACACACACACACACACACACGCACACGCACACGCACACGCACACGCACGCACGCACGCACACGCACGCACACACACGCACAAACACCTGTTTAGAGCTGGACAGCCTAAGGGTTAAATGCATTCTCTGCTCATTCATACATTTTGCATTACATCAAATCAATTGTCCTGCAGTAAATCCTCTTTGCACCATACAGCAAAATGCAGTTCTTTGCCTACATGTCATTAACTGCACTATGGCACACACATGCACTTATTATGTAAATTCAATCTCACACACACACACACACACACACACACACACACACACACACACACACACACACACACACACACACACACCGATGCGACACATGTCCTGAATGTAATATATACAAAACTGTATTGCACTGGCCTAGTATTTCTACACCTAGTAATTTAAAAAAGTGTATTTGCTCAATTAAAGAATGCAAAACCCTTTTCCAGCCACTTCAACAGTGTTTTTTGGCAATCCTTTGTTCTAAAACCCAGGCCGAGACGCGCACGCGCGTTTGTGTGTGTGTGTGTGTGTGTGTGTGTGTGTGTGTGTGTGTGTGTGTGTGTGTGTGTGTGTGTGTGTGTGTGTGTGTGAGTGTGTGTGTGTGTGACTATGTATGTGTTCCAGTCTGTCACAAAGTAATTTACCATCGTGCACAGAGCGAGAGAGAGAGAGAGAGCGTGAGAAAGAGAGTCATCAAATATGTGGTGTTTGGAAAAGCATCAGCAACACAGCAAAGAAACAAGAACAAAAATAGAACCTTAACGCTGTCTGTTAAAGTTAAATTGTTATGAACTTCCTGGACGGACTAATCGTTACAGAGGAAATCGGAGACAAATACTTAGGTTAATAAAGTATTTAATCTTGTACAAGAGGAGCAGTTTCAGTGTAACAACACAACAGAGTGGCACAGAGGAAGTGCTCAGTTTGCACCGGAGAGTTCACTTTTTTAATACAGTTTTCTTGGAGTGGCGGAGCTGACGAGTCGTTGAGATGTCGATCAGCAGATGTCGCGACGCCTCTGCATGGGTCCTGCTGATGAGACAGTTTCGCTGATAGGGCAGTTCAGTTGAGACGGATCATCTGTTGAATTTCCCTGATCTGATGGTCGAGACATGTTGCCTTTCTCCTCTTTACATTAAGGCACAGAAAGTCACTAGTTCATGTCTTTTTAAAGACATTAACTCTATTTAGCCTTTAGAAGAAAAGCAAAGTGCACATACCTTGTACAAAGGTTCATGTGAAAAGTACAGCAAAACATAGACATATAAAATTCACTGTCACTGTGAATTGCTGAAGGCTGAAGGTTGCTGACCCCTGGTCTAGTCTATCACATATATTTTTTTTCTTTTTAGAAAGAAACACACAGCAGAATATATTTTTTAAATACTTACACTTCCATTGTCTGCAGTTTCTTCACGGATATTTGTCATTAATTCCTTATTTCTTTTCAAAGATTTGTGCTGGTCTGTGACGCGAACAGGACAGTTCCTGGCAGCGCTTTATATTCACCAGCCGGGGGTGGAGTTACTCAGATGGAGGGCAGTTCTAATTATAATGAAGCCCCACTTAATGTAGGAAGGGATGGTAAATCTGAACGGATTGTATCACGTGTTTTCTGAAATAGACAGCTCACAAAAAGACAGTTTGTGTGTTAGTAGGTCCATCAGAGACCCAAATGTATGTGGACAAGCACTGAAGAAGTGAGTTTTTCCACAATAGGTCTGTCTGCAGAGTTGGGGATCAGTCTAAACAAGTGCAACATGTTTCTATGTAATTTTTAAACAGCTAATAAGCAGAAATCACAAAGATTTACATTTATTTTTCACACAATAATTAATAAACGCATTGGTGGTATTTCAGACACAATTTGCATTTATTTATGTGTATCTTACTGAAATTGCCAGTCAAATGTCAAATACGTAGACATAAAAAACAAACAAATGAAAAAATATACATTATATATATATATATATATATTTATTATGAAATGATATACAAATATAGAGAATTATACAAATAATGAATTGTTTAATATATAAATATATATATATATATATATATATATATATATATATATATATATATATATATAAGAAATTATATATCACATTTTCTTTTTTCATTTTATTTATACTGTACATTGAAAATATTTTGTACACACGCAATACAATCATTTGCAACATTTTGTTCTTCTCTTAAAAAAAAGAACATGCTTAAAAGAACAACAGGAGTTTGAAATTGCAAGTCGTATAGGCTTTGTATTGGTTTCTAAAAAAATTGTGTTTGATATATGGCAGTGTATCTGGCAGTGTCGAGGCAGGGAATGTTGCGTAATAATAGAATCCAATCACAAAAAGGTGGTCAGAAGTTCAACTGCTCAGGCATTCAGGGCCCTTGGATTACAGGGGCGGAAAGTCGTTGTCTGTATGTCTGTCTGCAGCGCCACACGTAGACAGCCCCTGGTGGTGGAACGTGTCTCCAACAGAATTTGTACATGTTACATGGACATCCATATTACTGTACCTTGAGTTTATTGTTGTATAATCGAATCGAATAATATAGAAAATGTATATCACATAAGGAATACAACTTTACTTTGGTGACAAAGAGGAGGAGTTGAATTCACTATATTAAAATGAATAGGTATGTGAAGCAAATCAATACTGCCTGAAGTAACAGTAACAATAGTTTAAAATGACACAATCGAATTAGGTTACACCAGTGCATCCAAGCTCTCACAATGACGGCTTTCCCATTAATGTATTTCCTTCCGCTCCATACGTACAAAATGTAAATGCACCCTCAGACATTCTCTATCCCGTTTGTCTCCTCTTGTTTTGACTCCGGAGTCTGAGTGAATTTCAGTCCGTCTCGAGACGAGGAGAGGGAGGGCGAGGAGGGCGAGGCGGGGGAGGAGGGCGCCGGGCGCGGAGTCCCCGGAGAGGGCAGAGACGCCGGAGTTGCTACGCTCCCGTCTCGGCTGCTCGCCCTCCTGAAGCGCAGGTTCTGTCTCCTTCCGGGAGGTCTGGGGACGCCCCCTCCCTCCTCCACCAGCCCTTCAAACACTAAACTCAAGCTCTGCCGTATTCTCACGCAGAAGTGGGGACAGCTGAAGGCGTAGAGGATGGGGTTCAGGACGGGGTTGAGGAAAGCAAAAGTGGTGGCCAGCGGCAGCCCCACCTCCACATGGACCACTCTTTCGGGCCGGTACTCGGCTGACACTTCAATAAGGCAGAAGATGTGATACGGCAGCCAGCACAGTGCAAACGCTGCGATCACGGATGTCACCATCTTGGTGAAGCTCCGGGAGAGCAAACCCTGATTGGTCGGGCTGGGGTGGCCGGAGGTGAACACGGAAGAAGGCGTTGGGTTTATACCCGGGGTGGACGCTTGCTGTTTGTACAGGATGGCTTGTGTAGTCTTGGCGGTATTTGGAGTTCTCGGCGCTCCGTCGGCGTCTGTTGCAATCAGCGCTCCCATTAGATTGAAAGCACTTTGCTTTCTCTTCCTTCTCCTCTTCCTCAGACTGAGGACGAACAGGACATAGCTCCCTGCAATCACCGTCAAGGGCACCACAAACGCCAGCAGCAGCTTGGAGATGGCGGTGGCCGCCTGCCGTACTCGACAATTCCATAAAAGGACATCTGGAGAGGACGTGTACAAGGCAAAATTGTGGTAGCAAAGTTTCCTTCCATCCTCCTTCTCAGTCACAGCCCGGAACAGGAAGTAAGGGAAAGTGTTGACGACCCCCCACAGCCATCCCACGGCACACACCTTCCAGGCTGCCGCCACCGACCGGTGATTCTGGCTCCACACGGGCTTGGAGACCAGGAGGCAGCGGTCGAGGGAAATGGCCGCGAGCAGAAAGGCCGACACGAACATGTTGAGGAAGAAGATGGAGGCCTGGGCCGAGCAGAGCGGGCTGCCCAGCTCCCAGCTGTGGGAGGAGTGCATGTAGTGGGTAAAGAAGGGGAGCGTCAGGGTGGCCAGGAAGTCGGACATGGCCAGGTTGAGGACCCAGACGGAGGCCACGGTGCGGCGGCGCAGGCGGAAGCCGACCACCCACAGGATCAGCGCGTTCTCCAGAATGCCCAGGCAGGAAACCAGGCCGTGGATGGCCACCACAGCCATGTTGGCCTCTGTGTGGTTGTTATAGGAGTGCTTCTTCATCAGCTGGAGGAGGGGGCACAGCTGCTCCTCCTTAGCAGAGGGATTAGGGAAGGTGGTGTAGTTTGGCATCGCTTCTAAAAAGAATAAATGAATAAATAGATAAATAAATAACAGAGTGTGATTGTGGTGTAATTACTCGGTGCTTGGTATATTGTTTAAACTATGGCGCAAAAATCTGCAAAGTATAATCACATTGCTTCCCTACATGTGCATGGACCTGATTGCGATCAGGTCCATGCACATGTAGAGAAACAATGTTCTACAAACATAGTCAAGTTTGAGACAGGGGAATGAGACAGGGGATTAAGGCAGGGGCGTGAGACATGGGAAGGAGACAGGGGAATAAGACATGCAGATTGAGACAGGGGAATGAGGCAGGGGAGTGAGGCAGGAGAGTGAGACAGTGGAGTGAGACATGACGGTGCGACAGGGAAATGAGGCAGGGGAGTGAGGCAGGGAATGAGAAAGGAGAGCGAGACAGGGGGATGAGATCGGGGGAATGATACAGGAGAGTGGGACAGGGGAAGGAGACAGGAGAGTGAGACAGGGGAGTGCAACAGGAGGGTGAGACTTTTTTTTTAAGGCACAGGGATGGGGTGAGGGTATTTGAAGAGACGATTTTGATTTTGTAATCCGTCACAGTCTGAAGACGATGGCAGTGATGCTGATGACGCATGATGATGATGAAGACATGGCTGTGCAGGTACACTACAGTTCTTTCACTTTCTTGTTAATCACCATTGATGATCAATGCTGATGACCTACCTCAGTTGCGGAAACAAAATGTCCCGTCTCCGTCTCACCTCTCCGTCCTGTCGCACGGATGAATTCACCGCTTCATATTCACAACCCGCTCCGCGGCCGCTCGGGCGGCGTGATTTCACGTGTGCTGACTCCCCTTCAGGGCTGTAGTATGTGCGCGCGGTGCTTGGCAAAGCCAAAGGGCAACTGCCTCGCATACCAGCGGTTAGGCGTGAGCCCCGGGTTTCTCTCTCTCCCTCTCTCTCTCTCTCTCTCTCTCTCTCTCTACGCATCTCGCCTTCGGCCGCGACGGTCGTTGGTCCCGGATTTAAGCAATTTCGTCCCTTTTATTTTATTTTTTCCTCCTTTCACTTCTTCCTCGTGGCTCGTTAAGTGTGGGGGTTCCGATCACGTTGTTCCAAGAATGTCATCTTTACCACCGCTGTCAACAGCATGTCAAAGCCTGTTACAATGAGCGAGCTGCATACCGGCTGTTGGGCAACTGATCCCGCTGATGCAGTGGTGAGGGAGTGCTCGCCAGCCAGACAACGCTCTGCCACCTCAGTGTCTGTTGTGGTTCAGGCCTGACGCTATGTCTCTCACATTATGGGTCCTTTTGCGCGCACACACACACACACACACAGGCACACACACAGTTATTGTTGGTTGTTGAGCCCTCACAAAACAAATAGATTTCCCCGTGCCCGGACAGGAATATGTACCCAGAATCCCCGGTTTGAAGAAACAACAAAACCTGATGCAACAAAACTCTCACACTTCAGAGTTTGGTTAAGGTTTGTGCATAAATGAACGGGGGCCCATCTACAAGTTTGATGACTTTTAAGCAACCTGGGAAGGAGGTATTTCCCCGGCAAACCACGGTCCCTAACAGATTTAAAAAAGGGCAAAGTGACCGAGTCGGTGGCGAAACTCAGCGTTATCTCAGAGAAGCAGCATATGTTCTTTTCTACATCTCAAACGCTTGGAACAGCCAGTGCCGCTCCATTGATCCTGTCAGTATATCCTGTCTTTTATCCCATGTGTACCACCTACATTATATACCAGCTATGGTGAGAATAGGATGTCGTACAGGACGTGACATTGGTTTCTGTTGCTGACCCAAGACAAGACATGCAAATATGTGCCTGTTTCGTGCTGCTCAGAAGTCGGGTTGAAATCAGTCAAGTACAGAACTAATATTTCTGCTGATGCACGATCACTTCAATCGGCTCTAGTAAAGTTCAACTTATGTCACAATGTTTTGGTTTCACTGGCTTGCTGTCTGCCAGACTATGGCCACAACAGTCACTTCACTTGTTTTGTGTTGATTGGAAACATGGGGTCAAAGGTTTCGTCATTATTGGGTATAATATTTACTTGTATTTATTAAATGCATGTAGTTTTTTATAACTATTTGATTACCTTCTAGTAGAGTTGCATGTTGTGTAAAAGTCCTATACAAATAAAAGTTCTGACTATTATGTTTATTATTATTATTATTATTATTATTATTATTATTATTATTGAAGATGAGAGCGGAAAACCTGCTCTGCGTGTTTGATTAAATCCAACAGGCATTGTGAAACTGAATGACAATGATGAAAATTCAATCAAGATCAAGTTATAAATCTGGTATAAGTTCAGCAGACACACACACACACACAGATCAAACCTACTACCTATCTACTCTAGAGCCTGAGATAAGGTTATGGATTTAGGCCGTGCACTCACCTGCTTGTCGCACTGTATTCACAGAGAAGTATTTTGACCTAGTTCCTCCTTCCACTCATCCCTCCAGTCCTGTCACATATTCTCACTCGAGGGGTTTTTGAGACTTTGGAGAACTTGCCCCGCCCAACATGCTGATCTGCCGGTTGATAAACCAAGTCTATTTAAAGCAACATTGCCACCCTGCCACCACTCCTGCCCTAAGATACATTTATTTTGTTCTAAAATTATTTATTAAATATATATACACTATGTCTCTCCATATATATATGCACTGTGTGTGTGTGTATATATGTATATATATATATATATATATGTATTTTTTCATTTGTTTGTTGTTGATGTGTATGCAACTGACTGGGAAAACATGCACATTGGCAATTTCAATAAGATACCAATAAAAAAAAATTACCAATTGTCTGAAATACCACATTTGCTTTGATTAATTATTGTGTGAAAAATCTTGGTAATTTCTGCTTATTACCTTTAAAAAAAAAAAACCCAACTTATATACACAGCGCTTTATACTGTAGATGGAAAATGCTTCTAATCGAACCATGTGAAGTATGAGGGCGTGGTCGGTCTTAAACGTCTCCATGAGAATTTAACTTCAGCGATCGAACTCAACCTTTCACATCTTTGATGCAGTGCGTCGTGCGATACCCCCCCCCCTCCGGGGATCCCAGCTACCTCCCCAACACTCCTCCGTCATCGTTCCACAAAGGTTTCCATGAATGAATGGCGTTACGTCATATGGTTACGGGGGGAGCAGAGTCGAGCGCTTTTCCCCCGGTTTGTGGAAACGCGTCGTCGCTGCCCCGCGTCGCAGCCAAGTGGCGTCTAGTTGAACTGCCGCGTCGCCCCCCAGATCGCGTCGCGTCGCGTCGCTCCCCGACAGAAGTGCGTTTCGCGTCCATCGGGAGGAGGTGGCCTCCCGATGGACGCGAAACGCACTTCTGTCGCTGCGCGCCGCTTCTGCTGCGGGCGTACGGCGGCGGTAGGACCACACCGGGCGCGTCGCCGCCGCGTACGGGCGCGTCTCCGCCGCGTGCGCGCTTCGCTTCCCATTAGGCTGTGATATAACAGGGGAGGGAGCGCCCCCTGCCGGACATCGTTTATTTCCCCCCATTCATTTATTTTACGGACAGGTTTTCATTACAGGTCAAAAAACATTCTCAACCTAAAGAAATGAAGTTGTTCTTGTTCAAAGTTCAACTATAAGTGTTGAACTATTGTATATTGATCACAGCAGCTTACAGTGGAACTCAAATATGATGAATTTGAAGAATTAATACTCTTTGCCTTTTTTACAAGGTAAATCAAAACTTTTATATGTTGCTTGTTAATTGTCTGAAGCACAGGCTCCAGTCATTTTGTTCACCACTCATCTGAACGGCATTCAGGGAGGACGGTTCTTTGCTGTCACATAATCGTCCCAATGATTCCTGTACAATTCAAAAAGACAACCGATCTGCCGCCAAACAACGGCGGCACCCGAACCGCTCCACCGGGCGCACCCGGCCAGGCTCAGGCCCCAGGGCCAGACCAAGTGCCTAACCAGCCCCAGCACCACAGGCGACCCGCCCACGGGACGCAGGACACGCAAGCCCCGCCACCCGCCCACGCAGCGGGGGGGCCCAGCGGTGCGCCGGCCCGCCGACCGCGGGGCCAAGATCCGAACCCGCAACCACGACCCAAACCCACACACGGACGGCAGACGCAGGCACCCCCCAGGAGCACCCGGCCTTGGTGTCGTCAGCATCATGGGGAAGAGCTCCAGCTCCAGCCCGAGTCCTGACCCCGCCGTGTTGTGTGAAAGACAGAGGATCTTAGTGATGTAGCCCGTGAGAAATCACTGACAAGTGCCCGAGACATGGATGAAATTGTTCAAATTGTTGCCAAGGGAAACAGGAGACGGGTGTTGAAGATAGAAATAAAGAAACTGATATATGACATATGCTGTACATATGGATTCGCAGGTTGCACTTGGATGCAAAGTGAAACATTTTCATTGCACTCATTAACAGGTGCACCAAAATGTAGTACTCCGTGGTTTATTAAACTATATTAATAAATGACTTCATCAGGCGGGAACTGTGTGTGTTTACTTAGTACGCGTCGTCCTCGGTCCATGGGAGACTCCCCGTTGTCGCTTGGATCCTCCTACACGATGCACATCAGCGGGGAAACCACTGGAGAGCAGTGTTGGCGATATATTTATTATAATACATTTACAGTATTAAGTGTATTCTGACAGCTTAACGTTAAACAATGAATACCTACAATCAAATCACACAACTAAAATCAAATAAGATTAAACACTGGGCTATGCACAGCCGGTGTTTTTTCTTACTCTTACCAGTACCTCTACTGTGTTTCATTCTCATTGCTGCTATGACACGTCAATTTCCCTCATGGGGTTAAAAAGGTTTATCTTAAGTTAGCACATGGATTTGAACTAATATAAAGTGTCACAGTGTGGGATGGTCAGGGGGAAGAACCAAGTTGCAGACACACGGTAGGGAATATGTCAGGGTTTTATTGTAGAACAGGCAGGGGTCGAAACAAGGGAATGAGGGTCCAGGGAAACCGGCGGGGCATCAGGGTCCAGGAACAGGCAGCGGACAGGGGATCAGGACTGTGACAGGGAAGACAGGAGAACTCACGACCAGAAGCAGAGGCAGGGAATCCGGCGTCGGTCAGGGCAAACAGGGGGAAACCAGCAGGGACGTGGAACGCGCATGCAGCCACCTAGGTAGAACCCTAGGCAGCAAGAAACAAGAACAAACCGACAGAGTGAAGAGCACCAGGTTAAGTACAAACTGGAGTGATGAGTAAAGTGGAGACAGGTGGTGTGATATGACCGTATGTATATGTATGTGACAAATAATCTCTTGAACTTGAACTTGAACTTGAACTTGATAACAGGGAACTGCAGTGACATGAAAACCCAGACAGGGGGAGCTAGAGGGAGACAGGGCCCTAGTGGCCAACAGAGGAAGTTGCAGCAGGGGAAGGATCATGACGATAAAGTATATTGATTATATTGATAAGTATATTGATTAGAAATATATTTTAAAAGTCAATTGACTCTAAATGTTTAAATCAAATGTTTTTATCAAACAATTTATGAAACAACGTGAATAGGCACTGGAAGACCATGTGAGCTACTGAAGAAAGACAGTGACCCTAGCACTTATATTGCATCCTCTGCTGTCAAAATGCAAATTTACACAGCTATTATGTTCAAATAAACACATACTTTATGTTTAGGGTCAGATTTACCTCAGCAATTCAAGCCTACAAAACATTACTGTAATTGAAAGTGTTGTGAAAGTGAAAGTACACTTCAAAACATCAGCAATGAACACATAGAAAGTCAATCATGGAAAAACACAAATCATTAAAAGTATATAAAACTCAGTAAAAGTGCGTGTCTGATACGGGCCTGCCAACGTCCAGGATAAGACCAGGCTCATCGAGTCATCAGAGCAGCAGAGAGGATCATCAGCTGCGACCTGTCCACCCTTCAAGACCTCAATACTTCCAGGTCACGAAAAAAGGTCCAAAAAGATTATAATATTAGATTATAATGATCCCCTCTGTAACCTGGATTAATGCGTTGATACAGATGTCTGTACACGTCTCTATTCCTTACACATGTACATGGAGAGAGGACTGTTACGTGGGAATCATCAAACATCCCCACAACTCACGGTTCCCCATTCGCTTATTCATTTTATCAAACAAATGACTTGCAGTGCAACACCTAGTTTATTTTGTTCTAGGGTTAAAACCGTCTCCCTCTGGCCATGGTGACCATGGCTTGGCATCAGGTTTGTCCTTGGGCCTCCAGGATTTTGATAATCTTAAAAAAACAGTTCACAAGAGATCCAATCATTTCTTGTGCTATCCTAGATATTTTTTTCCAGAGGGGTAAAAGATGGACCACTCTAACCCAATAATAACCTCCCATTTCTCAGTAATATTCTTGAAAAGATAGCTCACAAACAATTACACTATTATTTATCCACTAAAAATATCCATGATGGTTTACAAAGCTCTCACTGGCCTGGCTCCAAACTATATTTCCAACATCCTTGTCAGCTATGAGCCAGTCAGGTCTCTCAGGTCCTCTGCCATTGGTCTCTTTGTGTTTTTATTGCCCGATTAATCGTAGAGCTGAGTGAAGAACTAACAGTTTTACTTTATTTCAATTTTGAGTTCTCACTTTGCCTTAAGCTGTCTCGAGAAAGCTCCACTGAATAACTCTGAAAGCCCCTTTGAACCAACCAAGTCTCAACTTGGGCCTGACAGGCTGTGATTGGGCCACTTGGACACCCATCATATGGCCCGCCCCCCCAGTATATATACTGGGTCACCGCTTGTCATACTTTATCTATGCTTATTCAGCTTCCTGCTGTTGGAAGCAAGCCCTCTATAAAGAAAGAAAATTAACAAAATAATCATGTTGGCTGCGGACCTTAGGACATTGTCACAGACAGCGTCTTCTCCCGGTGCTGGAGGATTTCACGAAGGAGGTAAGGTCGTCATGGGGTGGTCCCCAGAAGAAACGTTCCCTCACCCAGACGTTCAGCCAGCGGTCGACCCTGGACACCAAACCGGAGTTGTTATACCTGGCGACGCCCTCCCCCTGGAGGAATTGGTAGCTGCCCACCTGTGCCCCTCCCTCACTGCGGAAAAGCCTCAGTTGCCACCCAAGGCGTGTAGGCTGACAGGTAATCTGGCGAAGAAGTGCTACAAGTCTGCGAGGCAGGCTGTAGCACTGCTGAACAACATCTGCCTGCTGCAGGCCTACAAGGCGAGGCTCCTATGGCACCTGGAGGGGAATTGCACCCCTGAGACATATGTGGAACTGCACAAAGCCACCGCTTCTGCCTCACGATGGCCAAGGGTGCAGCGCAGGATAAAGGTCGTGTGATGGGGTTTTTGGTGGTGACGCACTTCGACCTTTGGCAGTACCTATCTCAGATATCTGAGAGGGAGAAGACCAGGCTAAAAAGGTGTCGAGCCTTTTTGGGCTCATTGTGGACTCCATGACCCACAAGTTTGACCGGCAGCAGAAGTAGTAGGCGGCATTGAAGAGCTTCATGTCCCAAGGGCCCCCAAGGACATCGTGGGCCCAGAGTGGATTGCTCCAGCCCAGGAGACGTCCCAGCTTCCCCCCGGCTGCCGGGATAAGGGGCCATTGTTGGCTATTGGCTCGACCTCCAGTTTTGGCTCGAAAAAAAAAAAAAGACATCTGAAAAACCAACTTCAGCATAACACACGAACACAGCGGAGGAACCATGTTGTCACAAACACCTCAATGTTGACGTTCCATCCAAATCGATCCGCATACGGAGCAGATATTAGCGAAAAACCGAACCCTGAGAAAAGCTTTTCAGCTGTCTTGTTAACTGACACGTCATTATTCGTAAACAAAATGAAAGAGATAAGATTTCCAGTAAGACGCTTTATGATATTGTGGCAGTGTTGCCTACCACTCGCCACCCAAGTGGTGTTTTAGGGACCTCCCACACAGAGACACAGAAGATAGAGGATTGTAAACAACAGTCTATTCGTAGAGCGTGGGCCAGCTAGAATTAGCCAGGAGCAGAAAGACACATGTCATGACACGGGCTCTTCTCCTGAGTGTATGTGGGGATGGCGGTTTTACCTGCTGCTCGTTAGACCAACCAACGAGCAACAGGTATGCAGCCACTCTGATCCCAATTATCGATATCCAGGTCAGGTGTCGCTGCTCAAACAAGACCATCCCCACACCACAGACGTCGCCATATTATTTACTATAAATGTACAGATACAGTTTGAGAATGTCCAGTCGGACCGTGTCCAGTGTGTGGCGTAGACTCGGTCGCTCTGTAGTGGTTCAACATTACCAAACTATTGATTTACTGTATTTATTAAGCTTCTCACCTGGTAGATGTAATTTGATCTATTGTTATTTTGCCGGATTGATGAAAAATACAATAAAAAGTAGTCCACAAAAACTTGTCAACACGTCTTCTCGAAACCACTGAAATGTGCAAGTGATGCATTCAAGATCCAACAAGGCATCGGAAAAATAGAAGCCGTGCAATGGTTACTCACAGAAATACCACAACGTTTTTTGTATTTCATGTAAATGGTTAAATGTAATTCATGGAAAAAAGTCAACAAATGAATTACGAAAATTCCACTGTTATAGTAAATTGTCGTGAATACATCATGAGAGACACAACGCCAGCTACCGTTACTGAGACTTGATGCACTTTGTGGTGTGGGGATGGTGGGGTGAACAGCCACACCTGAACTGGATCTAGGTGATTGGGATCATATCATACCTGTTGCACATTGGTTAGTCTAACGAGCAACAGGTTAAAGATGGATGGTAGCTCAGGAGGTAGAGCTGGTGGTCTAGTGATCTAAAGGTCGCTGGTTTGATCCCAGGCTTCTCCTGCTAGCATGCTGTAGTGTCCTTGAGCAAGACACTTAACCGCTAATTGCTCCTGATGGCTGCGTCCGTCGGTGTTTGAATAATTGTAAGTCGCTTTGGATAAAATTATGTTTGTAAGTTCAGTAAATTTTGATGCTGTGGGAGTTGCTGCCCACAGGTAAGGGTTTAGAGAGGGAGACAAATTCTTTCTGGCTGTGGTGCGCCACAGAGTTTTTATCATCCCCTTAAACAATAAGGTATGCTGGTCACAAGTATAAATGACAAACCGATGATCATTATAATATTGAGGTGGAACATAATCATCTCAGGCACAAGAGGAATGGCGTTCCGCTGCTGGGCTGCTGACGAGCCCGTGGTCCGATCCCCTCTGAAAGACGTACAAACATTAAGAAAACTCCCTGCCTCGAGTCGGCACAATCAGCGGCCGCGAGGTGCTGATTGGGCCGATTCGAGGCAGCTTAGTGGCCGCGGGAAAGGGAACCGTGCTGTCATCTGCAGCTGGTGCTTGACCATGCCCCTTTGTCCACCACATACCCTCACCACCCTCCGAAGGCCGGGGAGCTGTCCAGCCGACAGCCGACTCCCCCGTCCCCCCAGAGCGAGAGCGAAAGTCACCCACGACCCCCTGTGCCGCCGGCCTGTGGACCACCTGGAAGATAAAGGGCTGGAGAGCCAGGTACTACTGGGTGATCTGGGCGTTTGTGTCCTTCAGAGGGTGAAAGCTTGTCCCAGGATGTAGTAGCGGAGGGAACCGACTGCCCACATGATAGCTAAACACTCCTTCTCCACCATGCTGTACCTTGACTCCCGTTCTGAGAGCTTGCAGCCGAGGTACAGCACTGGACACTCGGTCCTCTCCAACTCTTAGGAGAAGACTGCGCCCAGCCCTCTGTTTGACGCGCCGGTCTGCAGACATTAAGGAAGAGAGAAGTTAGGGTTAAACAGCACTGGCTTCCGACAGACAGCTGACTTTACACTCACGTACACTTGCTTGCTTGTCACTTCTCTGACCATTGGACCATATCTGGAGCACCCTTTTGAGTTAAGTCTGTCAAGGGGCTGGTTAGCCCTGAAAAGTTGGGGACAAACCTCCTAAAGTAGCCGGCCGAGCCCCAAGAACTGCCTCACCTCCTTCTTGGTCTTGGGTATCAGCGTGATTGCGACTGCAGCAGTTTTATCAAGCTGGAGTCTGACCAGGCCTTCGCCCAATTGGTACCCCAGATACCGTACCTCTCACCGTCCCACGGTACACTTCTTTGGGTTGGCGGCGAGCCCAGCCCGCCTCAGGGTCTCAAGAACAGCGCCCACATGCTGCACATGCCGCTCCCAGGTGTCGCTGTGAATTATAACGTCATCTAGGTCAGCCGCGGCGTATGCTACATGCGGACGCAGGACACGGCCCATGAATCTTTGAAAGGTGGCTGGGGCACCGAACAACCAAAACGGAAGTGTGTGAAAGTGGTATAAGCCAAATGTGACACCGCTTTCAGAACCGGAATGGCATCGTGTTGGCTTACCCGCCAACACAATGGGACTAGACTAGTCACTCGTGGACTCTTCTATTACACCCAAGTCTAGCATGGCCTCTAATTCCGCCTGCGCGATCTTGCGTTTGTGTGTTGGGGCAGGCGATATGGCCCACAGCACACCTTCACCCCCCGGGTCGTCTCCACATGGTGGTGTATGAGGGACGTAAGGCCTGGCAGGGAGGAGAAAACAGGCAGAGATTTTTAGGTGGATGGATCAGGAACTGGAATAGGGCGAGTCTCAGCAGCATCGGCCAACGACTCAGCAGCGTACTGAGTCTTGGCAGGGGGAGCTGCCGCCTCGGGAACAGGAACAATGCAAGTCTCAGCAGGATCGATCAACAGCTCAGGAATTTCTTCTTAGGACAATCCGTTGCGGTTGCATGGGAACCTGGTGGTAGCCTTGGACGTGGGTGTGTGGATGTCTGGATATTTATATGCGGCTTGGAGAGAAAGTGCGTCTTCATCTGTTGACTGAGTGATCAATGGCTGATCAGCTGGTTTCTAATGCCAACAGATTATTTAATGATATTAATAATATTATTACCATATTATTATTAATTATTCATATTTAATACATTATTATATAAGTAAACAAACCCCAAACAACCTCCATGCAATTAATAGATAGAAAAATCGACTTTTATATCAATCCACGGTTTTGGTTTAAGCCATTTAAGTGTTTAAGCCAGCAGCGGCAGTAGACATGCACAGTGGAGTGGGCTCCTCACCTATGTAGCATCCGGTAAAAAGTTTAAATACAATAAAAATATAAATATTGAATGTTAAAATAAAAACGATATTAATGTACAATTTAACCTGACAAAGATTGTACTTTGACCTAAATGTCAATGTTGCCAAGTGTAGTTGGGGTCATGCATGTATAATGTCTGCACAATATGGTTTGCAACACACAAACTGAAACAACAGCATCCTGAGTAAAATAACTAAAGAGGGAATCAGTGAAGGAATTGAAGGAACTTTCAGGACAAGGAATCCCAGACACGTCAGTGTTGTGGTAGAGAGAGGAGGAATATTGAAAACAACAGCGATTTAAATCTTTTTTTTACACACAGTTTGACGATAAGTCAAAGGATTTTTTTTGACAATAAGTTTTATGTCAGTATTATCTCCAATGCTTTTATTAGTTATTGTGTAAAAAAAATCATTGATTTCTGTGTATTACTTGTATTACTTGTTGATCTTGTTTAAAATGCCTCACAATATGTCCGATGATCTCCAACTAGTCTGCCATAAATAACTTTTAATAATTTTAATAATTGAAATGTGAGATAGAATTGTAATTGTTGAAATTGTCCTTGCCACAGTGACAGTCACTAACCGTCCATGAATTTTAATTTGTCCCTTTATTAGTTTACTACTACTCTGATTGATTCTGAGTGATCATGAAATTAATGACATTTAGATTACATTTAAATTAAAACCCATTTAAAAATAAATGTTTTGCCTTTGAGAACTCTTGGTCTTTCATTCTTTTAATCACCGCGATATGGATGATTTTCCTGTCGCAAATCGATGGCCTGACGGGGTGAATGAGTGGGGACTGGGGGGAACTCGTTGGTTCAACGAGTGCGAGTGTGGAGCTGGACGACCTGATACTATCAGCTGCCATCAGCTCCGATTAAGCAGCTCTGACTCTGACTCTGACTGAGAGGGTGAGTTGTGAGTCCCCTGCGCACAATCAAGGGAAAAGTTTATTATTTAAAGTTCTGCGTTTGGATTTCATTTGTTTGTCTTTTTTTTTTTTAACCATGGGAATACAATTTTTCTTGGCAGTAAATCAAAAAATCCACACTATTGCGACACATAGCTGCACACATTGTTACCTAACAGCAAGCAAATAAAAACCCCAAAAATGATTGTCACAACTTTCCAGGCGAGGGCAAAAGCATTTGTTTCTATTGCAATTCATCCATATACATAACTCTAGTCCCTTCTATTTTGTACCCCTTTGTATTCTCTTTTTGAGTCTTATCTTATTTTATTTATATTATTCTATTCACTTACTGCATTACGTTTTAGGAATCAGTTAGTTTCAGTTAGTTGCAAGGTAGTAATTAGGTTAGCTATAATGTTCGGTTTAGTAACTATTGTGCAGAATCTCCGGGTGCGTTGCAAAGACATTTCACTGCATATATGCATGAACGTATGTTTATGTATGTGGCAAATAAATAAACCTCTTGAATCTTGAATATTCACCAGTAAGTTACACCATAGTTCCTGGTAAATAACACGGTAAATGACTCATAGCTCCATTGTAAAAAGGCGGGTCGTCTTATAAAGCCTTACCAAATTATCATTGTTATCAAGGGGGTCGTTAAGGGGGGGGGCGTGAATGAGTCATGCCCCCCCCCCAATAAGACACATGGTTTGGTCCATTCTCCAAAAGGAGGAAATAAAAGGAGGGAAAAGGCTGATCTGGCAGCTGCTCTGTTGCGTTGCAGCATTCACAAGAGATGACCACTATGTTCCCTTCCCTCAAAGGGAAAGTTAGGTAACAGGGAGAGATACAGCCAAATACAGGAAAACAATGGCCTCACTACGTAAAGTAAGGAAGGACAAGACAGGACGGGTTGAGTGCAGACCCATTTCAGCAGCCACCATCCAAAGCGTGTGCATGTGTTGGAGTGGCGTGGCGTGTGACAATTAAAGCTTCTTCTGTGTGTGGGGACGGCGGTGGACCAGGCGGCCGTGAGGCATATGAGGGGAGGACGCAACCTTTCCTGACCCCCCTGTAACTCCCGCCCCTGCTTGTAGGCGTATTGACACAGTACATGTAAGCTGGTCTTAAGGGGGGGGGGGGTAGTTGTTATAACTAACCTTTATCTAAATTGTACAGATACTACTATATCTACAATTTTATCGACAGTCATTTTAGCCACCCCCTGTGATGGTGTCACCCTGTGCGGTCCACACCCCCCTCGTGACGCCACTGAGACAATCAATCTGGGGCCTTCACTTCTTGCCCCTCCACTTCACTTTACACACACACAACACACACACACACACACACACACACACACACACACACAAACACACACACCCTCCCTTTTTATTGCTGCTGTCTCCCACTCTGGTGTTCATGCTCCACCCTTTGAGCTTTGGACCTTCTAGAGAAAGGTAGAGGAATCTGGAGACGCACGTCATTCCACAATGTATTATTTAGCTGTTTTAAAAACATATATTTAATTTAATTTGCTTTTAATTGATTCACTATACTTGACTGTGTTGCGTATCGTTAATCAATCAATCAATCAATCAATCAATCAAAAGAAAAACAAAGTCAGGGCTACATCAGATTAAAATAAAAGGAAGCATTTAATACTGAAAGACAAAATGTATAGGCCGACAGGATATCATGGAAGATTATAATAAACTTAATATAAATAAATATAAATATAAAATCTACTGTACTACTTTGCTGTGTTCTCATCGCCTTGCCTGTCGAGATAACACTACCCTGTGTAGGGAAAAATGGACAACATTGTCAGACAATAATAGTCTCGAGGGTAAAGTCAATTTGCAGCTATTGAAACCATCGAATCTTTTCAATTTCTTCAAGGTGTGAACAACCTGCAAATGGTGTCACACTCAAACCTGATGAAATAATGAAAAGAATCCCTATTGCAATGTTTCTAAGACTGTGTTACCAGATTCACTGAGCACACAAGACTGAAGACAAATGAGTGGAAACACACCCATATTGGCACTGTATGTGTGATAAGACTGTACAGGCACCGTGGTAAAAATGCATCAATAGACCCTCCCTCCCCCTCCCCTCCGTGCTCCCCTTCTGCATATAAGTGGGTGACCCTAAGGAGACCAACACCAGTTGGACTTCCCAAAGCATTACAAGAATTTCCCGACAAGTTCGGAAACTTAGAGGTATGAATCTGTTTCAGTACCATAATTTGTGTACAATACTCTATTACATTTTTTTTTTTATGTAATTATATTTGGATCTTTCCAAAGTATTTTTTTTTTGTAGAAGCTTTCGATTTAGTCTATTACTAAATTTGTTTTTGATTTAGCACTTATATACGGTCTGATTTTCTTTTCATTTCATATGCAAATTGTGTTACAGAAATTAAGGGGTCGCTTTAATCTGCAGACAGACGTCGGTTTTACTTGTACAAGGGTCGAATCAGAGATGTGCCAAGGAGCAGCTCTGAGGCGAACAGTTTATTTTCAGGCAGTCGGAGAATATATGGTCAGTTTGACATCACAGATACAGAGAATATACAGTGAGCTTGACCTCACGGGTGCGGAAAATAATTGGTCAGGCCAAGATAAGGCAAGCTTTGAGGATAGGGCAAGCTTTTTGACAGGAACCCAAGGGAGGACACCATCTAAAAGGTTTGTGAATTAATTAACCCTCTGTGCTCAAAGAAAAGTGTGTGACTGGAAGCTACATGAAGTTGTGCTCTTCATTGTGTGTGTGCATATATGTTTATGTAATTACATGGATTTAGATATATTGTTACAATTGTACAGCTTTATTTTAAAAATAAATATTATTTTACTTATTTTACATATTCTTATATACAGTATTTACAGATATTTTTCCTATTGTTCTATTTGACATTTATGTTTTCTGTATGCACCAAACACCAAGACAAATTCCTTGTACGTGTAAACTTACTTGGCAACAAAGACGATTCCGGTTCTGATGAAAGTATATTGCTGTAGGTTAAAATGTTCAAGACCAAAGGTATGATCCAACATTCAAATCATTGAGTCAGAAATTCGATTTGCAATTTACATTACCACATATCTGTGAAATGTATATTCATATAAAAAGATATATATATATATATTTATATATACTTACCGTATATATACATAAAATAAATCAACCCAAGGTGAATGAACGATGACATTTAGGAAAACGAGCATGGGGTGCCGTTTGCTCAAAATCATGCTTCACTTTTTCCAGATGTGGCAAGCTCTCCAAAAGTGAAACTTACATTTGAATTAATTGTGAGGGGCATAGGAATGTTATCCACATGTTTTGATTTTCTTGAGGTGCTTTGTTGGAGCTTGACTCATAGAAAAGGAATTTCATCAGAGGAATGTGGGTGTAGTATGAAAATGAATGTTAGTGAGTGTTTGGCTTCATCATTTATTTTCTACTTCTGGGAAATGTTTCTGCCCTTGCTTCATCTGTTGCGAAAACTCTGGCAAATCTGACCATCAATTTGAAATGTGCTAAGCTCACACTGAGATCTAAAATGAACTTATTACCCTTTCCCAGGCAGGATGTTACAGCTGCTATACGTGGTACTGTTGATGCTGGCACTGTTCGGGAGCTCGGTGGCTTTTGCCCCTGTCGGAGATCGTGCCTCCACCCATGTCAGCATAACAGGAAGTGCCCTATTGCAGAAGGTGAAGGAAACATGTCAGGCCGTGGCCAAGACATCAGATCACGAGTTCAATCCGACGGTAGGACGTCACCAGACACACTTTGTACACGTACAAATAAAAATAAAAAAGAGGAAAAAAGTATATTCAGCTTGACAAAAAAAAGGAATCAAGCTGCCAATGGGATGAGAGAATTTTCCTAAAATAAGGGGGAAAAAATTGGAGATAAAAATAATCTTTTAACTATTAAAACAGTCCAAAAACATGCAGCATTCTTAAATAAAAAAATAAGTAAAGATATCTTGAAGTTGCTTCTTTCAGACCGGAGAGCATCAGAAATCCTCTTGAAGTTCTCTGTTCTCTTGAAAAAGTTTCTTATTTTACCAAAAAAATTCCTTGACTATAAGTAGCTATTTCAAAAAACATAAGTGAAGACAATCAGGTTGAATAATGTTACATTCAATGATACATTAAACTGTCGGCCAGTCAATTCATATCCAAGTAACAAAAAGATACAGAAAAAATCTCTATTCTTTATTTATAGCTTGTTAAAATGTTGTCTTTTGCAGATTCATGCAAATGCGCGCGCAAGCACACACACACACACACACACACACACCATCTAACGAATCATATCACTGAGGAAGAGCAGAAAGCCGCAAAGGAGCAATAATACGTGTGTGTGTGTGCGCGTGTGTGTGTGTGTGTTAATGATGTGTGAGTGTAGATGTAGGTGTGTGAGATTAGCTTCATAATAAGTTCTCCTGTCACTCTGTGTGTGTGTTGTTGGAGCTCTGAGCTGTGACCTCTGACCCCAGGGTCCATCTGCGGAGGAGCTGGTCCAGGCCTGTCTGGGTCCCACTGCCACCGGAGAAGTGTCGGCCTCCAAGTTCCGCTCGGCGCTGCAGGACATCAACATGCAGAACGGCCTGGTCGACAGCAACTTGGCCAACAGGTGCCGGACTTTATTATGCTACTGTATTATATGCCCTGATAACAGATCATATAATACAGTAGCCTTATAAAGTGCTGCTGGATCTTTTTGTCTGATCTTGATTCCAATTTATCAAAAATAGTTATTTATGTGTGTGTGTGTGTGTGTGTGTATATATATATATATATATATATATATATATATATATATATATATATATATATACATATGTATATTTATGTATAATAGAAGGAAACTTCAGTAGTAAATAAGTAATAATATATAATAAAAATATATACATACAAATAAAAAAAAATATATATATATTTTGCATATATATATATATATATCTATATATATATATACAGGATATAAATAAAGCCTCTTAATATCTTATAATAAAAAAAAGAAAATAAATTAACAAATACACAACACGCGTAAGGTGATTTAAAAAAACGGAGAAAACACTAAACAACACCTAGTTATTTTGTTATTATTATCAATATCATTATTATCTTTTTTTACACAAAAAAATACAGTGCTCCTCACCACTTCAACTCGGAGGCCTTTCTGGAGGGCCGCGCCCTCATCACGGAGGGCGTCGCCTCCATCAAGATGAATGTCCACAGTGAGAACTTCCAGGCTGCCAGGGAAACTCTGGGCAGAGTCCTCCACACCTTACAGGTGCGATGGAGCATGAGGAGGAGGAGGAGGAAGTGGAGGAGGGGAGGAGGAGAGGAGGATGAGGAGGAGGAGGAGGTGGAAGGAGAGGAGGAGGAGGAGGAGGAGGAGGAGGAGGAAGAGGAAGGAGAGGAGGAGGAGGAGGAGGAGGAGAAAGCGGAACGAGCTGAGGCGGAGAAGAGGAGGAGGAGGAAGTGGAGGGGGAGGGGAAGGAAGAGAAACAAGCGGAGGAGGAGAGGAGGAGGAGGAAGTGGAGGAGGAGGAGGAAGAGGAAGGAGAGGAGGAGCAGAGGATGAGGCGGAGGGAGGAGAGGAGGAGTAGGAGGAGGAAGAGGAAGGAGAGGCCGGAGGAGGAGGAGAATTGGTGTAAGAGGAAGGAAAGGAGGAGGCGGAAAAGGAGGTAGTGGGGGAGGAGGAAGGGTTCAGTGGTTTGGATGAAAGGATTTAGGGATTATTAAGTGAAAGTTTGTGTGTGTGTGTGTGTGTGTGTGTGTGTGTGTGTGTGTGTGTGTCTCATCAGGACTTCTACAGCCACAGTAACTGGGTAGAGCTGGGATATACTGAGCCATATGTCAACTTGATCCGTCCAGATCTCCCTCTGGAAAACCTGGCCGGTACTGTGTGTGTGTGTGTATACGTGTGCGTACGTGCGTGCGTACGTGCGAAAAGTTTTTGTTCATGTAACTTTCATGCAAGGCCACCCACAACAATGGTGAGGAGACAGTTTAATTTGCTTACGTTCGCTAATGTGCTTTACACAAAATATGCATTATTATACAAAGTATACATTTACATACAGAGGATGAAATAATTATACATTTAATATGTAATAATTTAGAATATCATTTATCTAGAAAAAAAATGAATCAATAACCTTCTGTAGGTTTTAAGCCTATGTTTAAGCAGCACATAGTGAAATTAATTTGGAAAGACAAGCAAGTGAGTTACAGCTGCTGGAAGTGTAAATAAAAGCAAAGTTAAATCCCCCGAAGACTTATTATGGTAGAAATGATGGTACAATGGGTTGGTATCTGAGAGGAGGGGGCTGCCAAAATCCCAGTTATAATTTCTGTAATGACCGTGAAGTAGAGAGAGTAAGAGTAGAGTCAATCTCCACCTCGGGAAAACCTGACTAAAAAAACTCTAACAATGGAATGCGTGATCATGTGCACACGCACACACACACACACGCACACGCACACGCACACGCACACACACACACACACCCTTTTAAAGGGGAAACAAAAATCGGTTGTCGTTGGTGGCACGTCCTGTTCACGTGTGCGATTTTGGCTCCTTAGATGTTGACACCGCCACCTGCTGTGACTGTGCCAACGGAATCTGTTCCAACCCCATCCTGCCCAATATTCTTCAGGAGAAGAAACTGACGTCGGGTTACATGGGAATCTTTTCTGCAGAAAAGCCGAAAGGTATCAATTACACTGGAACAAAAACAACAAATAAACCCTGCAGCCAAATGCACCTTCCCCTAAACCAGGCATGTTGCTGCCGGTCACTGAGTCTCAGCCATCAACAACCAATATTCAAATAATAGGTGCTGCAACATGCAGGTTATGGTGAAGCCAAGTCACGGAAGTAAAGTCAAGAAATGGAGAGTTTCCCAGGTCCGGCGAGTTTTAAAGGAGGGCAATTCAAGTACAAATTCAAGTAGGCTTATAGAGATTTAAAAGCCATTCTCTGCTCTAGCGATTACAATCGTAGCAGCACGCCTCAGATTGAGGTGCATGAACGTTTCGAATTATGATATCAGAGACTCAAATGCCTTACCAAGACACATCACAAGTTCTGGAGAGGCCAAAAACAGAAAGGCAGCACAGCACAAACCCATCCAAATCCATGTGCGAGTGGGAATTTGTCTCCGTCATAAGAGTCAAGGGTGTTATTTTTATTTTATTCTTTTCCTGACGTCCTGCAGGTAAATGCAGCCACGGTGGCGCATTTGACTTGACCAGCCCGCCGTTCCCCTGCCGCGGCATCAACAAGGACGAGGGGAGCCCCGACAACAACGCCTTGCATACCACTGCGGTCGAGTTGGCCACCACTGCCAGCCTGGAGCTGCTGGAGGACATCAGGGTAGCCGTTGGGGACAGCAACTTCCTCAGGTAAAATATGACTCTGTGTGTGTGTGTGTGTGTGTGTGTGTGTGTGTGTGTGTGTGTGTGTTTTTGCGTGCGCGCAAACACATACAGTACAGTAGCAGCATGAGTCCAAAATACAGCGACCAAACGCGGTACTCGCTTTGTTTTCCTTCAGTCGTTCGTTCAATGTAGTCGACGCCCACCATCGTTGTGATCTGACCCCAAGCAGGACCGCGCCCCTGCTGCAGAGAAACAAAGCGGTTTGGAGGAATTGACCCATCGGTTCTTGACACGCATTTCCACAGTTTCTCAGCTCACTACAGATACAGTATATTTATTTTTGTTTTCTGTTGATCCATGTAATCACCATTTCATACTTATAGATGTGCAGAGGTCTTCTGCATATTGCTCAGGGTGATGCGATTCCATGAGTGCTCCTCGCGAGAAGAAAAAAAAAAATTGTGAAGTGATCCGTCGGAAAAAAGTGTCCCCCTCTCCTCTCAGAATGATGGGAATCGCGCGCTCATCCGTCGTGTGCTTCGTCATCGACACCACCGGCAGCATGCGGGACGACATCAAGGAGGCCCGGAGGATGGTCTTCGAAATCATCGACAGCAAAACGGGAACTCAGGACGAACCCTCCGAGTACATCCTTGTGCCCTTTAACGACCCTGGTAGGATGTTACCATCCAGGCCAGCTCGTGTACTTGAAAAAGATTGAGCTTTCGGACATAATCAGTGATGCATGATGTACAGGGATGCAGATAGATATCTGTATCATGAATGTGAGAAAGTCACAGGAACAACATCTATTCTGCCATGTCTCACATTGACATTGTGTGTGTGTGTGTGTGTGTGTGTGTGTGCATGTGTGTGTGTTTGGTGTGTGCGCCATTGCAATTCTGTGTGAATGCAGAATTTGGACCCATGGTGCGGACCACCGATGCTGAGGTCATGAAAGAGGAAATTTCTAGGCTCAGAGCAGACGGAGGCGGTGACACCCCTGAGATGTGCTTATCAGGGCTTCAGGTACTGTCACCAGGGCTGCTGCCAGGAATACAGGGCCCCATGAAAATGCAAAAAAAAAAAACATAATTCATTAATTCCGTCGTTAATTGAAACACCAATTGAATTAATTGAATTCTCATTTCTCTTTCTGTTTTTGAGCCTCGGGTTTCCTTTCCCAAGGTGACATTATTTGGACAGTATTGGGATATTCTCTGGAATTCTTTAAGGTCTGTGGTGTTTAAAATGGACAGGACCGGGTGAACCTTGTGTATGTCTCTCTGTTTCTACAGTTGGCGCTTACTGGAGCCCCGGCCTCCTCTCACATTTACGTGTTCACTGATGCAGTGGCTAAGGACATTGCTCTCAAGGACACCATCACCGCTCTCATCAGGAGCACCAAGTCGATTGTAAATAACCTTGAAATACAGAACAACATTTCTGCTCACTCATTTCTTTAAATGTATTTTCTCTCCCTTGCATGCTGCAACCTTAATCCTCCGACTGTCGCATTTAAAAAGCCGTCCACATTTCTCTGCAGGTGTCATTCTTCATGACGGATGCCACTGCGAGGCGCCGTCGCTCTGTCGACGCGCCCATTGACCACTATAAGGACCTGGCCGTGGTCTCCGGGGGCCAGGCCATCCATGTTACCAAGAAGCAGCTGCCTCAGGCCACTGCTGTCATCCTGGACACCTCCACCTCAGCCCTGGTAAGGCCCCACAGTTCGTGAGTTAGGGTTGGACCAAGCCGCCCCAATGCCTCTGTCGTTGACACTGATGAATACACTCTCACATTTAAATAAATGAAATCATTAAAAAGTTCGGGCAAAAAGGCTTTTGTTCCCAAAGGCATGCACTCCGCCCATGCAACCAGGAGCTCCTCACTAGGGACTTGACGGTGACGAACACGATTCCTTTGAGAGATTCTTCGCAAGGTTATGCCTCAGTATCCTGTTACTACCTTCTCTCGTCTCTTCTTAGGTGACGGTTCTGCAGCACACTGTGGACGCCGGGCAGAAGACCTTCCCCTTCATGGTGGATGAGTCTCTGAAAAACATCACTCTCTATGTCACCGGGACCTCCATCACCTTCACACTAACCAATCCTGCAGGTACAACACATACTGACAGCATTTATGTGTTGGCCTACGCTATTCGGATATGTAAGTGTGTTGTGGGGATGGTGTGGTTTGAGCAGCCACACCTGCCCTGGCTCTAGGGAATTGGGGATGGTCGAACGAGCAGCAGGTAAAACCCCCATCCCCACACACACTGAGGAGAGGAGCCCTTGTTATGACATGTCTATCTGCTCCTGGGCTTATTCCACCTAGCCCACTCTCATTTACAGTATACAGTATATAGCTAAAACGATGGAGGTTGTGGGACTTGCCCTCTGGTTGTCGTTTGGTTCTGGGGACATGCGTGCTGAGGCGTAGTCACAGCGCTGCTGCGTGATGGAACACAGTTTGATGTTTCGGTTGGTGAGGGGAGAGTTTACCTTAACGGTTTTTATCCCACTTGCTTAAAAAACGAACTTGTAAGCAACATCGCTAGCCGTTGGACAGTAGTTAGGAAGTTATTATTAAAAACTTGAAGATGAAAAACTCGAGTTGCTGAGTTACTAAATGTAACCGGAGAACTTTGCTGACTATGAAACTTAAAATAAGCGGATCTACGCTGCGCATTCGTAGGCCGATTCAAGGTACCCGGCAATAGACCCAGGTTTTTATCGCCTCCACCTCCGGTCGGCTCTGATGTCAACAGGACACCCGGGTCCGCCCGGTCATTCGGGTCCCTTTTACCGGCCCAACGCAAGGCACGTTGAAATTCCAGACGTTGGCCCATAAATAAATAATAATAAATAATAATAAATAAACTGGGATGATAACAAACAAGGAAAAATGTTGAGGCAATAACAGAAACTGAAACACGCCCAGGCTCTACGGCGACAGGTCTTTTTGTTCTAAAAAAGGCCTCTCAGACTCTAGATGTGTCTTTTAGAGTAAGGGGTGCGGCGTGGGGACATCCACCCAAGCGCTTGCCTTGCCCGCCGGCTGTGGTGGGTAGAGTACTGAAATCTATACTCAAGTAAAAGTACAATTGAGCTTGACCATAAAAAAATGACTCAAGCTAAAGTGAAAATTACTATTTGAAAATGAAAATCCCACCTTTCCCTCGTTTGGTAACATTGTTTTGGGAGCTGCTCTTGTTCCGGGTTTTGCTCCGTCACCGTCGCACCGTGGTCAAAAGCCAGGTGTTGCTTTTTTTCCTTCTAGGCAGCTGGCAGTAGCGTTGGCTTGTTGGTTCGCGAACGATTCGTACTTTAAAGTGAACTAAATCAAGTGAAGCCTCCCCCGAAATGATTAGTTTGTTTGAGTATCGGCCTTCCCTCGAGGCTACGTCCGCTCGCAAACCTGAGACCCAGCGGAAATTTGTTGGCGAATCTGTGAGAGAGAGAGTCGGTAAACTAATGTTTTTAGTGAACTGAATCAAAACATCCATGTCCCTGAATGGAATCGAAGAGCCCACCCAGGGTTTTGGGCTGGCTTTAGCTCTCTGCTGCCGAAAAGCGTCAAATAGTGCAATGCCTTGGACAAGGTATGAAAACATTAGATATTTCACAAAAACTTAAGCGTGATCATCGTACTGTGAAGCGCTTTGTGGCTGATTGAGAGCACAGACGTGTTGGTGCAGATAAAGGCAGAATGAGGAAGGTTTCTGCCACGAAAATACCTTGGGATTAAGAGAGCAGCTGCTAAAATGCCATTACAAAGCAGCAAACAGGTCTTTGAAGCTGCTGGTGCCTCTGGAGTCCCGCCAACCTCAAGGTGTAGGATCCTCCAGAGGCTTGCAGTTGTGCATAAAGCTACTATTGGACCCCCCTAACCAATGCTCCCAAGCAGAAACGGTTGCAGGGGGCTCAGAAATACATGAAGACTCATTTTCAAACAGTCTTGTTTACTGATGAGTGCCGTGCAACCCTGGATGGTGCAAATGGATGGAGTAGTGGATGGTTGGTGGATGGCCGCTATGCCCCAACAAGGCTGCAACGTCAGCAAAGAGGTGGCGGAGTCATGTGCTGGGCCGGAATCATGGGGAGAGAGCTGGAGGGCCCCTTTAGGGTCCCTGAAGGTGTGAAAATGACCTTGGCAAAGCATATAGAGTTTGTGACTGAGCACTTTCTTCCATGGCACAAAAAGCAGAACCGTGCCTTCCGTAGCAAAATCATTTTCATGCCTGACAATGCACCATCTCATGCTGCAAAGAATACCTCTGTGTCCTTAGCTGCGAGGGGCATAAAAGGAGAGAAACTCATGGTGTGGCCCCCGTCCTCCCCTGACCTCAACCCTATTGAGAACCTTTGGAACAGTGCATTTTGAGTTTGTTTTTTTAGTTTTTTTTAAATACTGTTATCATTGGGAGGTTTGTCCAATAACATTTGATTATACCCTAACGGTTGATGACTTGAGAATTATACTGACTGTCATTTGCATCGACTATTTAGGAAAATCAGAGAAAAACATCATTTTGCATAATAATTTGGAACGCGGTGTACACTGCACATGGTGTCATGAGGAGCGAGGTGTGGTCAAGGGGGGGGGGGGATGTAGAACAACACAGGCTATTATAACGAAATGATATGATAATGTGATAAAAATGATACTACAGTGAGTGTTTATGATCGTAATTATGTGCCTTGTTCAAAAACACGTGTTTTACTGCCAGGTGTGACGCAGAGGCACGATGAGGTAGCTGGTAAACTGGGCACCATTCAGACGGTCGGGAACTTGCAGAGAGTTCGTCTCAACGCTGACAGACAGTCAGGAGCGTGGGAGATCAACATCCAGTCCAGTCTGCCCTACACTCTCAAAGTCACAGGTCCAACTCAGCAGCCGCTACTTTCTCATCTCCTCCCCTTTTTTTTTTTGTAATCACACACACACACACACACACACACACACACAGTCCCTGTATTTATTATATTTCCTGACTGTTATCTCATGATAAATCCTCTTGTTTCGAAATGTTCCCAGGTTCGTGGAGATGAGTCACAGTACTGTGTGTGTGTGTGTGTGTGTGTGTGTGTGTGTGTGTGTGTGTGTGTGTGTGTGTGTGTGTGTGTGTGTTCACCCCCAGGCCAGAATATCATCGACTTCATTTATGACTTTGTGAAGCTTTTCGAAGGACCTCACCCAGGTTACGCGCCAATCGCTGGGCGTCCACAAGCAGGTACATGCGGTGCAGTGATCATAAAACTGATTTGTTTATCTTCAAATTCTCATAACACCGTCGCAGAAGCCACTGTACATTGTGTAAAAACATGAAATCACATATCAAAACAAATCATTCTTAGATGCACTTAGGACCTGAGAGGGCAAGACCAACAGTGACTGTCCACAGCTTATCGTACAGTGGATAACACCAGTGATATGAGCAGTTCACTTCACGTCTGCTCGGGAAATGAGTGCATTATATATGATATGATGAACAGGTGGAGCGTTAAAATGATGTCATTCCCTTAAAATGCTCCCAAAGGAGCTGCCCGCGGGGGGGAAAAAAACGCACACAAACACAGGACGAAAGGGTCAACTCCACACAGACAGGGCGGAGAAAATCAAGTCATCAAACTCAAATCATCCCCTCCCGAAACCCGATTCAGGAACCGTCTCAGATCGCGCTGCTCGGGTCCCGGCAAAAAAATAACAAATAAAAAACCCTTCGGGATCAAATCGAATTAACTGTGAAAATATTTACGGAGAATAATGTTCAATGTAAGTGTTAAAAATAACCCCCATGAATCATTGGGTTATATTGTGTAAACGAATGTTCTCACGTGTCGCTCCGCAGGGCAGCCTGCGATCTTGTTGCTTTCGCTGATGGGGAGGAAGGGTCCCTCCTCTGTGGTGGTGGGTGAGGTGGGCTTGGTGAGCGCGTCCGGAGCGGAGCCCCTGAGCACCGGCACGGTCCGGCACGTGGGCAACGGCGACATCCTGGTGACTGTCGACGCGGTGCCTGAAGGGGAATTTGTGGTCCAGCTGAAAGGAACAGACTCCGTGTCCAACACCGGGTTCTGGCGGCAGTCCACCACCCAGATGTCCGTCTCCAGGGTCAGCATCCAGGTCGGTGTTTCAGAAAAGAGCCCTCCCATCACGGCCACATCTCAAAGTCCAAAGGAAGTCAAAATAACTACTAATATCGGCCTCGTGAAGTTGAATTAAGTCTTTCTGTGAGCGGCTGATTGGAGATGTTAATCCGCAGGTGGAGTTCAAATTCTCCACCCGCACGTCATCCACAACTGCCGGAACGACCGCGTCCCGTCTTCGACCTGCGGGATGATCACCAATCGCCCTCTTGGGCGAACCGTCCAACCACCATGTTCTGATCAATACAAACAAGTCGTCATCATTACTACCCCCAAGACGGGGAGAGTCACCACGGGCGAGACGGATAAACATAAACACTACATGTACTCCACAAAACACAGTTCCTTCAGTCGACAAACATCGGACGAGCAGGGACGGCGCTCGGCCTCCTCCTGTGACGGCTCCAGATGTAGAGGAGAGGACGGCAGAAGGGCGTGGCCAGGCGGCGGTTCAGGGGTGCGTTGGAAGCCTCCGGGAGCGTCTTTTAGTCCGTCCGAGGTTCGCGCAAAGCAACGCCGCCCATCGTTGTTTTGGGTTCCTGTGCGTGCGTTTCTCTCCTCTCTCGGTGTCTGCTTTTAACTTCCGAGCGAGGAGGAGGAGGAGGAGGAGGAGGAGGAGGAACTTTTGAGTGAGTGCGCTCGTCGCCCCCTCCAATGAGCGCATCCTTCCTTGCGGGGTCTTCACGCGGTCAGAACGTGCGTGTCTCGCATACCAATCACATCCTGCAGTTCCTGTAGGTTTTTAGAAAATCAACCATGACCGAATTACCGTCAGTGCGACGGTTCCTGGAGCACTGACGTCAGCTGGGCTTCCTCCTGGCGCAGCAGGGAGCGCCACCTCACGTCTCTTTATTTTTTTTTCTCTTCTTTCTCTCCTTTGCCCGGTAGCTCATGAGTCCGGAAAATAGAACCAATTGAATGGTCTGATCATCATCGCCATCGTGTTGTATTCCATGTGAAGTGACGAGCCGTGCTTCCCCAGGCGGTGGTGGACAGCAGCGTGGAGCCGGGACAAACGTTCTCACTTCCATTCAGCGTGATGACCCAAGGCTCGGGGGGAGACTACTCGATCAGTATAAGGAACGACAGAGACTTTCCCATGGCGTTCCCAGAAAGGTGGGTGTTCTCGGAATATATTCTTCAGATGTGGTCATTTCATCGATGTAAATCATTGGACCTCGATGATCCGTCGATTTATCCCGACGCCACATTAAAATAGCAACTACCTGTATTTAGAGACACGAGCGACACGCCCGGTTTTTTATCACCAGTTCCTTTAACCTTGTGGAATCACCTTGACCCCGCAGCCTCACCTTGACGACGGGTCAGTACGCTAATGCCACTCTGACCATCAAGACGCCGGCCGAGACGCAGTCAGGCACCGACGTCACTCTGACAATTGAAGCCAGGTCTTCAAGCGGCGCCGATACCAACTACGCCGTCCTACGACTCTCTGTTGTCACCAAGGTAACCTGCTTCCACAAAGATTTAGTTGGAACAACATTGTCGAGAGGATTGGGAGGAAAAAAAAAAAAAAAAAAAAAAAAGAACACCTCCCAAGTGCATGACATCATACAATTGTCCGATAACTTCATTTAGCCCTGGACGCCAATATCTCAGTTTTGTGAAACAGTACAGCTCATACAGCTCCAGATAAGTTTCATAAAGATGGGTTTGTTTGTACCTTGTTGTTTTAAGAAAACTATCCATTTAAATTGATAGTTGATTTGTGAACTGGCAAAAAATAAAAATAAAAACGGAATAAATATTACTCACAAAAATAATTTTGATTAATGAAATATCTCCACAAATGCAAATTCATTTGACGAGCAAAAACAACTATGTATGAATTAAACATCCAAACTGTATTTCCATGCGGAGCAAACTATTACAAATCACTTCCCCATTGTTTGGCGTTTGAAACGCACATTATGGATCACATGCATGTTTCATGTTTTCGTCACAGTTTATGCATGCCTGGACTGCACCTTATAGTATCTAATAGAAATCGTTGATATTTTGCCAATTGTGGCTAAAATGTGTGATTCCCTCGTCTGCCTCTGACAGATTACAGACTTTGTGAAACCGCTGTGTGACGTGGTTGCCGTCGAGGCGGAGGATTGCCCCGAGGATGCGTCTCAGTGCGAGCGCTTCCACTGGGCGCTCTCAGCCAACGTGACCGACGGCAACGGGACGGGTGTTGAAAGATTAACTTTGCGCCAGGGGGGCGGGGTCTTCACGCACAGCTCCCTGAACGACAGCCTCATCCAGGCCACCTACAACGCCTCTTGCTGCTCGCAGACAGTCGAGCTTGTGGCGGTTGATAAAGTTGGCAACGTGGGCAAGTGCTACCATTCCATCGCTCGCTCAAATGGTGCTCCCTCCGCGACCGTGTCCCTCTCACTGTGGCTTTACATTTTGGTGGTTTTTACGTCTTGGCTCTGAGGGGCAAACAGCAGGTCGGAGTGGTTCTAGTATTATGCCTCAAGACAGATAGCGCTGGCATTTTGTCAGCTTAATATGATGGAAGCCTACAATTCAGCCATATAACATTTTCGGTTAATGATTTTAAAGTTCTGACCCATTTTGGGGTAAAAAAATAAATAAATAAATAAATAAATAAATAAATAAATAAATAAATAAATATATATATATATATATATATATATATATATATATATGTGTATATAAAAACACGGGGGATGTGGCCTTAACACCTGACATTCCTTATGCACTGATGTCTAGAGGAAGCTATTATTTGATTTACAGGAGTATGTAGGACTGATATTGCTCGACAAATCAAAAGTGTGAATTTAAGGAAATAGGATTACTTTGCTTAAGCCAAATTGTGTTTTTAAATTGTCTTAATTTTGAAACCTTTTGAATCAGCTTTTGTACCATGAAATAATGGATCCTCATTCTTTCATTTGTACAAAAGCCAATACGAGTAATACTGAAAAACTCTGGGAAAACAGTCATTGTTGATTAATTAACATTTGCTTTATTCATTTGTCAGAACATGTGTTTTAAGCTTCCGTACAAGATGTGACAAAAATAAAGATACAATAACAATATGTACTCTGCCTTTTTGCTTTTTACATTTCAATTCACTGTCGTCGTCTGCCCCCTCCCCCCCAAACTGCTACAGTACACACATCTCAATGAACTAGCGCTCATAATTATCGACAATTATGTTAAAAACAAAAAAAACAACCTTTCAACCTAGTACAACCGAACGTGGCCTATGTAGTAGTGACCCAACATTTCAGCCACATGTAAAATGGGGAGTAATCTTACATTTTGACAAAATCACAATTGGAAATAAAAATTAGTCAAGAACTACTGAAAGTTCTAAAGACACACACACACACACACACACACACACACACACACACACACCCCTACCCCTCAAGAACTTGTCTCCTTTCCTTTACATGAGGAATAAAATGCTTTCTAATCTGGATGCAGCAGTGAATTATACAATGTTTATAAAACAACCACCAACCGAACAAGTATTTTTCTTGTTTGATGTCGACCAAACACAGCAATGTTGTTCTTGGCATGCACACAGTCAACCGTAGGATGTGAATAGCATCATAAAATATCAGCATAAAACCTTTTTGTAAAAAAACTAACAAAAAAAAAAACAAAAAACCCCTCAATCTACACACCTAAACGTCCAGCTGCATGTGAACATTTCTCAGGTGTTTCTTTAGGTGAGAGGTCTGCACGAATCTCTTGTCGCAGATGTTACAGCAGTACGGTCTCTCACCTGTGTGAGTATACAGGTGGAATTTAAGGTTGTTTTTGTCGAGGAACCCCTTTGCACAGTACGAGCACCAATACCGCTTCTCCCCATTGTGCCATCTCAGATGCACGTTCAGCGCCACCCTCCTCTTGAACTTCTTGTCACAGAGGGTGCAGTGGAAGGGTCTCTCTCCGGTGTGGCTCCGCACGTGGGCGTCGCCTTCCGCTTTTGTGAAGAAATTCTTGTTGCAGAACGGGCACACAAAAGGCTTTGCTTTTTTGTGCACCAACAGAATGTGCTGCGTGACACCGAAGCGGTACACAAAGCCCTTGTCACAAATGGGGCACTTGTGTATTCTGCCGTTTTGGTGCACCCTGCGGTGGCGGTTCAGGAGCTTCGAGTCGGGGAATAACTTGCCGCAGACTTTACAGGAAAAGGGCTGCTCGCCTGCGTGACTGCTGACGTGGAGCTTCAGCGTAGCGGCGTTGACGAGGATGCAGCCACACTCCCCGCACTGGTTCTTCAGGAGATGTGACCCGATGACCGATAACGGCTGTAACGGGGATACAATCGGTGGCCCTCGCCCGAGTATCGGGGGGGATGCAATACTGGGGGGGTAGATCCTCTGTGGCGTGCAGGCGATGTCCAGGGTGACTGGAACCTGGAGCTTGGACAATTTTAATGACTTATCGCCAAAAGGTCTTTTTTGCGGTTTGGCTACTTCATTGAACACCGGCTCCTTCAAATTACTGTTGGCTAAAACCTTCGCTGCCCGAGGCGAATTTCCCCATTCAGTACTGTCTCTTGAAGTAGAAGGACTTTCATCTAGGCTTGATCTCTCTGGCATAGCAGGTTGCTCAGGGCTACAAACACTGCCTGCAAATCCAGACCAACTAGACCAACTGGAACTGGGGAGAGTCTGGTTATTACAGGCCTTTTGTCCCGTGTCATCTTTAAATAATTTGCGACTAAACGCAGGTTTTCTGGTAGTCTTCTTGGGAGTATTAGCCTTGTTTTCCAATGTAGACACACTACGACTGACAGCCGACACCTGAGTTCTCTTTTGAGAGCGACAGTCGCTTCCAGATTTGGACCCCCTGGTACTGAGAGTAGGTACACTACTTGTTTTTTTATCGTTGGCTTTCTTTACAGATTTAGACGCCCCACAACTGACAGCAGGGGGCTCCGCCGTTCCTTTCTTAAAACCGGTGCCACTGTTTGCTGATTTAGTGTTTCTAGAACTTGCAGCACTATGTTCACTTGTCGTTGCACCTTTTTCTGATACAGCCCTAAGAGTGACAGGAGTAGCTTCACTGGGCGGCTTGTTACGGGCAGCGCTGTTGGTTATTGATGATCTCCTTGGCCTGACGGCAGGTTTACTGGTCTTTTGTTGAGGACCGTTGTCATTTTTTGTTATTCTTGGTGTCCTACGACTTACCAAACAAGGTTTGTTTGTGTTTTTATCAGAGCCCTTTTTAGTTGATCTAGGTCTCTTAGATGCAACAGAGACATTAGTGACATTTTCCAAAATAGTAGTGTCTCTAGTTAATGTGTACTCCTTGGCGCTATCAGAAGTGCATTCACTCGGAGCACTTTTAGAACTTGCAGCATATTCAATGACGCCAGGCATTTCAGGGCTGGAAGTGGGCTCATCTGCATTTTCAGGCTGAGAGCTCCATGCATCATATCTACCAGGTCCAGGGCTCACACCATCTTCTGCCAACCTCGGCTGCTTATGGCAATGCGCCGATTCAAATTCTGCATTCAATTTTGGTACTGTGGCCAGCAAGCTGGATGTAGGGCCATGCGATTTGAGATCACTACGAAGCCTTTTCTTGATGCCGTCCTTGTCTTTTGTCCCAACAGCACTGGAGGAGATCTATAAGTAAATAACACATTACAGAAATATCCCTTTGCATGTTACTTTACTTCAAAAGAGACAAGCATTAAAACAAATTTCCCTGGATACCAGTCACTTAAATAACATTTACAATAAAAACATACTAAATATAAATTGTAAACAGCGAGTGGCCTTACCTTTACTTTTTCGGTGCACACAGGTAGCATGGCCAATTGCGCCAAAAACAGGGCTTTGGTCATCTGTGAGTGAGGGCTACACGAGTCATTAAAGACATCTGTCAGTCTGATAGGGGGAGCTGATCGCTCCTTCGGCAAAACAGAGTGTTCCTGCGCTTCCTCACTCTCACTGGTAGGTGTACTGTTCAAACTCACATCCGAGTCGGTGGCCGGGGGGGATGTCTCGGACGCAGCAGAACTTCCACTGCTAAAAGTACCAGGTGGCTCAGTCAATGTAAACGACGTTGATGGTTTCTCCTGGACCTCGGGCATCGCTGCTGATAAATCCATTGGCCCACATTCCACGTCAGATTCTTCAGACTCAGACAATGTGAGTAGAGTCTGATCGGATAAAGTATAAGTCACTGAATCAGTGGCCCTTTGCTCTGCAGACGCCGAAAAACCCAGACGAGGAGTCTCAATGGCTGATGACTTTTCTCGAGTGCCGTTTGTTTTGGTTAGATAATTAGATAGGTTAGCGAGCACCAAGGCTTGTGTGGTCTTTGAAGTAGGTGTCACCTTTAATTTGTTCAGACTTGTGGAAGAAGCCGATGTACTCGACAGAAGTTCAGCCCCTTTCGCATTTCGTGGGGGTGAGACAGGTGACTTGCCCCCTGCAGCCAAACTATCTTGTATAGTATGTGACACGGAGGTCTGTCCACGCTGGATTACCAGGGAGCCATTCAAGTTATAACTGGCCTCGGCGGCCGAAGTGGATCCCTTCGCGGGTTGGCCCACTTCTAAAGGAGGCAGCCACAGTTTGGTTAATTTAACCACGGCCCCTCTCGTATTTTGAACAATTGATGTTACCTTTGGCGAAAAATTGGACTGTCGAAATCCAGGAGAGGCGGATTCGAAGTTAGACAAAGTATGCCCAGCCACAGACGTCTCCCGAGTTACTGTGTTGTGCTCATTTAGTTTGCCTGACCCACCAGACTGCTGTGGTGTCAACAAATCCTTTGGATGGGGTTCTAACTGGACAGGCCTCAATACAATTTTCTGAGGCGCCGCGGTATGCTGCTCTTGGCTCGGTGAAGCAGTTGACATGGGCAACGTTCCTGTAACCACCCTTAGTGAAGAGTTGTCAGGGCGTTGCAGTTGTGACTGCACTCTTATTTCAGTTGCTCCAGTTGCCATTCCTCCGGTCTTAGTTTTGGGAATGAAGACGGTGTAATCTTTCTGTCTAACTTTTGGACTGGACGGTCCATGAACAACAGTGCAAGAGATTTGCTTACCAGACAAAGTCGGAGAGCAGAGGGTGCCTTGGTGTACTGGTGTATGGGTCGTTGATGAATATGCCTCCTGGTGACTTGGCACCAAAGAAGCAGTTTGTGAACTAGAACCAGGTGAATAATCATGTGGTTGGACTGATATCCCTTCTGAAGTCGTAGTTTCCCCTACCCCAATCAAAGGAGGATCAGGAAAATCATCACATGCAAGCGGTTCACTGGCATCGATTGGTTGTTGCCAAGAGCCTTGGAATTTGTTTTTCTTTGGTGGCCGTCCCCTTCCACGTCGTGCTGGTGGATCAGTCAGGAATCCAATGTCAATCTCCGCCGATGCGACTTCTAAATCTTCAAACGCTTTTGGGATGGGTGTTGCTACTGACAGCTTGTCAGGCATTAATGAAGCATTGCCAGGTGGTTGCTTAGCAACATTTAATTGTTCCTTTACCATTTCTCGATTCTCATTCTGAGTTTGCTGGGTGACTGCTGAGGCTGTATTTTCTCTTACTCCAACCAAAGGAGGATGAACCCTGCTGTGGACTGCAGGAAAATCATCAGATGGAAGCTGTTCATTGGTATTGACCGTTTGTTGCCAAGAGCCTCGAAATTTGTTTTTCTTTGGCGGCCGTCCCCTTCCACGTCGTGGTGGTGGATCAGTCAGGGATCTAACGTCAATCTCTGCCGACGCAACTTCGAGCTTTTCAGGCATTAGTGAAGCGTGGACAGTTGGTTGCTTAGCAACATTCAATTGTTCTTTTAGCATTTTCTGGGTGACAACGGATGATTGCTCTTCATTAGAAGATTGAACTACAGACATTTCAGCAGCTGTAAGTGGTTCCTCCACTTCCGCTGATGGATTCTGTTCATTTAAAAACTTCACAGACTGTTCTTCAGTAACTACAGACTGTACTTCTTCAATGACTGTTTTATGTTGTGCCTTCATTTCGGCTGTTGCAGGCTTTTCTGGTATCTTTGGAGTTTGCTCTACATGATTTCCTTTCATGTTGTCTTTTAGTGAATGAAGAATGATAACTGGTTGATACATCAGTTTGGAACCATCACATCGGGCTTCTCTTTTACAACTTCTCCCATCGTCCTCTCCGGTGCAGATTGTTCTCAGCCCCACTTGGGTGTATTCTGTTGTAGGAGATTTTGTCACGTCACATGAAGTCGTCTGGTTAATGGAGGGATGTTGGACACAACTGCTACCTTCTCCCACTGTAGCTGTGGAAGCAGTAATAGAGTGCATAAGATAGAGGTAAAGCAAACACGCTTTTCTCCTAAAAATTTCTTTGAATTTATCCAATCAATATAAAAACAGATAATGGATAGTTGCATGGATTTTCTTAAATCTTATCTTGATGAACTCCATGATTTACCTGGACTATTTGTCAGAACTTGTTTGTGGACTACGACCGGCTGCAAAAGCTCCTCCTTGAACAATAGATTAAAGAAAACATTGTCAGTCGAAAATCAACATTCGTAAATAATAACTTGGGATACACTGTAATGGAATTGTATAAATAAACCTAAGAAGTGTTTGCTTTCTATAGCAGATATCACAACAAATAATTTATATTGTTAAAGGGAAGAAAGAATTTCTGATCTGAAAAGGTTGGGCATCCCAGACTAGAATTTAGAGTAGGGGCATCAGTTCTCCAAAGAGGGGGCTGGTGGTGGTTCTCTATAACTAAATACTGTACTCTTGTCATCCCACAGGTCGTTCACAGGACAGAGTTATTGCAGCAGTTCTTGATGATTTAAGAATTTATAAAAAGTTGCATTGCAGGGTGAGAACTTGAACTCCACTTGCAGACTAACGCCGTCCTAGATGCAATGGCACAAATACTCTGTTGTATGCCCAGCATGCTGACAGTAAAAGGTATTTAAAATAAATAAAAAATAAATAAAAAATTAGGGGGAAATTACATAAATTAAAAAGGGGCGTCACGATTCTCCAAATCCAAGACTCAATTTTAAAAAGGTCATTTCATTTCAACAGATTCAGTTAGATTTTCGATCTAAACACTTTTTCCCCCCTCCCAGCACTGACAGCTCTGCCATTGTTAAGCCTATCAAGTCTTGTTTTGTAAAGAAAAACATGTTTCTCAACAACCAACTTTTATTTGAATATTAAAAATTATAAATAGCAAAAATAGGAGAATATTTAACCAACAGACCCAAACAGCTAAAAGCTTTAGCAAAACTAGACTTAAGAATAATAAAACAATAAGTTACTTATTACTCTACTTTTAAGTTACTCACTAAAATAAGGGCAAAATGGATGCTTTATTTGCCAGAGGGGAACGCTGGTAGTAAAAGGAAAATGAATACCTGCAGCGTTGCGGCTCCAATCAAAGCAAATAAAAACTCTAAATGTATTTAATTTACTCCGTTTCTCGCTGCCGCTCTGCTGTGGAACAGATTGCAGATTGCTCCTGAAAAAAATCCTGCCTGTGTTCTCACGGCCCTGTGGCAAATACTCCACCGGTGGTTGGGAAGCTCTACACGAGAGGACATGCCATCAGTGATGGTCAGGTTTATTTCCCCACTTATAACCACCACATCTTTGGAATTACTGGCCCCAATGCCAGGTTAGCTGATTGGAACATCGCTGAAACCTTATGGTAGGATCTGGCGAGAATTGTGCATGGCAGATCTCATTTCTTCATCCCTCAAAATATATTTGATATTCCTATAAAGTGCAAAAGCTCCTATAAAGCGCATAATATCCCACTACGCAGTTGAGAACTTGCCACCAAAGATGGATTTCAGCTTCAGCTTGCAGGCAAAGGGTGGTCCTACTCTACTATGTCCTTAAGATACATTTATCTATAAATTTTTCACCACATACATCTTTGGGCACATCGACTGACCTTGTAATTGCAGCTTATCCAAACATTCATATGTTAAAGAGAGAAACTGTTGACAATCTCACACCAACCCCCTGTAGTGCCAGTGTATATATGAATGAATGTATGTATGTATATAGATTTCACCTGGTGATTTCCTTCTGCAGATAATTCATAGGACAGGTCCATCTGCAAATTCTCCATCGGTTCATGTCCCCCTCGTTGCTCCAAATTTTGCACTGAGCTTGTGGTTTGTTCATAGTAACAGTGATCTTCAAGGTGCATTTGCAGAGAGACAAGGTCTGCCATAGAAAATAAACAGATTTGATTACAAACATTATTGGCCAGGAGAGAAAATTATTTTTCAGTGGGGTCATGTTTAGGCAATACAAATAACACAATAACAATCACGACATCAGGGCTCAACACTAACTTTTAAAAGTGGTGGCCGGGCTGGCAAACGTCAGCTTATATTTTGACAAATTAAGACAAGTTATATGCCATCTTAATAACAAAAATGTGACAAAACAATGTTTAAAATATTGATTATAGTACCCAAACAAAATCTTTGTAGTTTGTGTTTTGTCTGATACTTGAATCTCCAGAGGAAAGAAACACAAGTCAAGACAGACAAGAGTGATAATAACTCATCTGATCACACTTAGCCTGTGTCTCTCTCTCTTACACTGCAATGTATATGATCACTAGGGCTGTGCCCAAAACAGAATTTTTTTCCAGGCGAACCGGATTCATCTGTTCAATGGGAATATTCGGCGGGGGGGTCGGGTAGCCACCGACCGGATTTTAAACGGACCCCAGGGCAAAATTATTAAAGGCCGTAGTATCGATACGTTTCAACGTTATGGGGTACTGTTACCGGTATTTGAGAAATTTGGAAAAATAGATTGATTTATGAAAGCCATGTAACCCATTTCTAACTTTCAATAAGATATTCATCTCAGAAGCATTTTCGCAATTATCAGAAGAGACATCTCCCCTCTCTGCCGCATCATCGCTGGAGATATGCGCAAGGGGCCAGCTCTCTCTGCCTGCCTCACACACACACACTGTACTGAATGGCACAGCGCACCAAAATCGAAGCAGTGTTAATTTTGCTCTTAATTTGTTTTAGTTTTTCCTCTTACAAAATAAAAAAACGATAAAGACTACAGTTAAAGCACTGGATCTAGCAGTTTCCATGAGAGTAGTAGTAGTACCATTAAAATCCTAACGATATCGATCCCTACGAGTTGTGCCCTGTCCCCACAGTTTAGCTGTTTTATTTGGAGGAACAGGGCACGGCGATTGGGGAGCACGGGGAGCTGTGTTCACCTCTGTGTCCAGATGTGGATAATTCACACATATGAAAAAGATATTTATGATTTCCCTAAATGTATAATTTCCTATGCATTTTGTAAGCTTATATCGTTTTTTATGCCGTTATGGTAATGCACACCGACTTGAAGAATCTCGGTTGACTAACGGCTTTCCGACTGATGATTCGAATCGTCGACTTCCACCATTACTCCTCTGGTGACACTTAGCCTGTGTCTCTCTTACGCCCACGCGAATATGCTCACCACACAGACAATAAGAATCTCCACGGTCCCGTTCGTCACAACAATTTTGACCAAATTGACTTTAAAGACTAAAGCCATTTCCTGTACACACACACCTTTTCTCAGTACACACACACCTTTCTCAGTACACAATTTAGTTTCAGTCACGCCACCCGCTGGTGCGCTGGTGAGCAAGCGCACCAACGCCCGTGCTGCGTATTGGTTGCGACTGTAACAGCAATATTTAAACACTAAGTTACGAATGCAACTCAATTATTTATTTTGGAGGTGCACGTTTTGCCGTCCCTAATTTTTTTGTGTTAAAAAGTGGTTGCCAAAAGGGGGCAACCAGAGCCCACAAACTGGTTGCCAATCGACTCAATCTGGTACCCTTATGACGATTTTGAAGCGGTTTCACTGTAGCATTTCACCTATATAGCAATACATGTGTATTGCGCATGACTTTAACATGTAATTATTACAAAAAAATGCTGTAGTGGAAAAAGACGAACTAATAAGAGATGTATTATAACAAAGGAAAATATGGGGGGGGGGGATAGAAAGATTCCCGATTTCAACAACCTTCGCGGCTCTAACACACGAAGCGACGTACATGCGCCACCGATTTTTGAGCGTAAATGGTGTCGAGGCCATGGAGAGGCGGACCCCGCCAACAATGGAAACGGCACAAAGAGGAGCGCATACGTAGCGCAAACACAATGAATTGCTGTTTCCTATGAAGTGCAAGCAAAATACACCTGGAATTGTATAAATACATAGATTCCAACGAAAACATATTACGGATTACCACGTTAAACGTTCGACGCGTGTTTCTTTTCAAAAGCGGTTTAATATGGTATTATATGAAGAATATATATATATTTTTTTATTAACAATGATATCAACAATAACAACTATTGTAAAGAGTCTGTACAGCTTGGTCCAGTGACCAGCGTCAATTCTCTAAACCCCCACTATGACTCGTACAGGCGGGTTAAGCTCCCAGCAACAAAATGGCCAACGCACCGCACTGGATTCCGGTGTCGCATTTTTCTGGGGCTCGTGGCTCCGCGACGCCTCCATCCGAACCGCGGGGGGATCTCTTTGGCGTCTCCGCGTACTTGGACTTCAGGGCCTCGTTCTCCTTCGTTATCCTGGAGATCTCCGCCCTCAACTCCTCCACCGTGCTCTCGTAGAGCTTGGTCGTCTCTGCGACCGCGCTTTTCAGCATGTTGTCCATGAACGAGGCGTAGCGCGTCTCGAAGCTGCCGCCCGCCATGTTTGAAGCGTCTTCTTCAGGATAGATATATTTATTTTGGTGTACAAATATAAATCGGTCGAAATTATAACAACCCGGCGTGTTTACATCCAGCGGCTATACCACGTTCCCAGGCCGTTCCCACCCCGTCCACATGAGGACCACAACATGGCCGCCGCGTTGCCACAGCCTCCCTTTTGCTCGCTTCGGTCACGTGACGTGACGCGACGCGCCGGGAGGAGGCGCGCGGCGCCGTCCACGTCGTGGAAATAAACGAGTTTTAAACGAAAACCTGCGTCCGTGGGTTTTCTATTTGTATTCGGTTGATTTATTTCTCCCTTTTTTTTTTTTTAAATATATTTTAGTTCATTATTGAGGTTATTGTATACTGCTTGATTTATTGTATACTGCTTGATTTATTGTATACTGCTTGATGATTTTCTAATGGTATTGCCATTCCCGGATTACTGTCATCTATGTTTTATTATTGGCGTATATATTATACATATACACACTGTATAATAATAATAATAAAGACAGATCCCGACCTCCGCGGGAAGATGCTCCTCCGATATATACATTTATTTACATATTACGTGTATATAAATAAATATATGTATCGCAGTAGTCGCAGTTTCCGGGCCGCGGTTGCAGGACCCTTGTTTTTTCGCGTTAGCGCCACCCCGCGAACGGGGTGAGCAAGGAGGACCGAGGCTCTCCGGCCATGGGCACGGCGACCACGGAATGTACATCTCATTTTATTTGTTTAACGTGAAACAACAACAACAAGTGTCTCTCGGCTACATTCAACCAGCAGTGGCCTACCGTCGCCAGTGTGAATGCTCGTTGAATACTCGTTGTTGCGCCGTTTTAATGCAGTTTGAATAACCGTCATAATTAAACCGCGCCGACTGCCTGTGTTGTCTCCTCGCCTTGACTTCGTTATGGGATGTTGGGTGGCCCCGAGAGCTCAATGCACTGCAGCTTAAAAAGAAGACACGCAACGAGACAAACCACGAGCAAATGACGAAAAACACAACCCTACCCACCGAAAACACAGCCGCGTTACGGAAGCACTGGTTGATCTGCGATAAAAAAAAAAAAACCGACCGAAGCTAAATTAATGTCGTGTCCGTTATTATAGATGAGAGTTTACACAAGTAATAACCTGGAGCCACAACTATCACAGGCCAGTCGCGCCACGTGAGGCCACCGTGTCCAAAACCCTCCTCCTGCTTCGTCCGTGCAGCGAATACACAGAAAGAGAAAAGAAACAATACTTTCACACCAACCCACGTATCTTATCTAGGTCATGTAAGTGCAGCGTTCCTGAGCAACCGGCGTCCAGCGGCTCTGTGATACTGTGGTGAAGTTCCACACTATATTTTTTGAACGCTCTTTTTTTCCCCCCCTTCTCTCTCTCATTTTCCCCCAGACTACGCCCTGCAGCAGCTCAGAGTACCTCTGGGGGAACCAGATCCCCCGTTGGAGAAACACTGTTTTAGTGTACGGTGCAGGTAGACCGTTCACAGATGCCGACCACCGTGGCGTTGCCACTGCCGGTCGCTGTGAGCGTGTGATTCCATCTTTATTTTACCTGATAATTAGCTGGCTATGCTAAATCTTTAAAATCACAAGTTGTTCGAAAGTAGTATGTGGGTGGAATAAATATGAAAATCTATAAGTGCATGGACAGAAAGAAGTGTTTGGGTGGAATGAACCCCTCTGAATTTTCTACTTTTTATTTTATTTAATTTTTAATTTTTTCCTAGGACATATTGTGTGCTATCACCGGGTGCGCTGCATTACATTTCACTGCATATATGTATGGAAGTATGTATATGTATGTGACAAATAAAAATCTTGAATCTCTTGAATCTTGGCTACAACCATCCAAAATAAACTCAGACTAAAACAAGTAGTTGTTGTGTATTCAATACTTTATGATTTATCTCACACCTGGGGGCAATAGGAGAAGTTCCAAAGCGCACTGTGGGAATTTCCACGACAATTCATGGTGACGAGAATGGGATCGCAAACTTGATTTTTCCATTCCGGTCTCCACTGAGGGTAAAGCATGCACGGCCGGGGTCCAGCACCACTGGAGCCTTACCCCCCTGCCGCGTAATCGAAGCGGAAAGGGACGAAGGGCGCCTGAGAGCGAGGTGACCGGACTGGACTCTTCAGTACGCGATCCCCGAAACCAAAGTATCCACGTTAAAAGGTGAGAACACAAAACATCTTCAAGTATCTGGGATACTTGGAGCACAAAAAGACCGCCAGTACGGGATAGGGCTCTGGGTCAAGGACATTACCTTGACAAGGTTAAAGACACTATTCGCGGAATACACATGAAAGAAGCACTATTCAGGGAATAGTCGCTGTAGTTACTAGAAAATGGTAAAGTAACAGTAAAATAATAAAAAAAACTATATATTTGTAGTTTTTTAATTATTTTTTTAAAATTATATATATATATATATATATATATATATATATATATATATATATATATATATATATATATCAAGAGTTATAAATCACAACTGATAGAAATATGATTCAAGCCTGCTGAGAACAGTGTAATAAAACGAAGCGTACAGTCGCCATAAAATCATAATGCGTGCATTTACAATTTGTTAAAATGGGTTCCAAAATAAGTAAGGAAGAGCCGTCCAATTGGCAATGCTATCAAAAATAATATGGTCTTGGATATACAATTGCAGGAAGGGGTCATATTGGGGGTTTCCCGAAAACTGTAGTGTCAGCAAAAATGAACGAGACAGATTAGGGAGAAAAATTTGATGAATATGAAAAAATGTAAAAGATAAAGGTAAATTGGAAAGTGCTTGGGATGTGGTATAAAGAGATATCGATTAGGATGACGGAAAGGAGAAATGAGCCAAAATATGTCAAAGAACCCATTAGCCCTGGCCACGGCCAGTTACCCATGTTGATTTTTTTCCTTAAAGGGCCCGGTTGCGACTCCTCAACCTCCCGCTGTCTGTGGCAACCGCTGACACAGATCGGGCAACCACCACCAATGGCTTTTCCGCTGCCGCCGCCAGAAATATCGCCGCCACCGTCAGTTCTACCCCCACCACCCCTCGCTCCGCCGTCACCAACGCCTCCGTTACCGTCACCGCTCCGATCCTGGTCGACCTGGATGAACCGCCACAGCGGCAAGGGAGTCGGGTCCCCCCCCCCCGATCGCAGCCCGCACCAGGAGAACTCGGCATTCACATGGAAGAGGGGGACCCGGTTTCTCAGGGGGGAGACACGCAGACCAGGAGCCGAGGGGGTCTCACGACCCTCAGTCCTCGACTGTCCCCAGACCAAGGGCGGGACAAGACGTCGGTGGGGTCGCAATGCCAGACACCCTACTGGTCTACAGACCATTCAAAGTGACTGAACTTGTGGCCTTAGCTTCCAAACGCCCTAATCCTGCTATTTGAGGAGCGGCAGCCTTCTGTGTGGAACGAAAAATCCTGATGGAATTTCAAAAACCAGCTATCACCGAACTTAACGTTTTACTGGTAGAGGTCTTCGACTTGAAGTGGTTCCATGCGAAAGGTACTTCCCACCCTGAAGGACCCAGGGCTGATGATGGCACTTACCGAGGCCACATACAGGGTCTCATGGACAACATTACACGTGTCTACATGATACGCTTGGACTGGGGCCAAGTAAAATGCTGCAAGCAGGAAGAAAGTGAAACCTGCAACTCCTACCTGACAAGGTTGGAGGACGTCTCTCACACACACGGCAGAATCCGCTGCCCCCCAGGGGGTTCCCAAAGTAGACAGTCGACACCCTGTATGAACAATAATTCAATAACTTTTATCTAGATGGCCCGAAGCCAGAGATCACTAAACTGGTGAAAAGCTCATCCACCGGGTATGAGGTACGACGGTTGTACACCATCCACTCCCATGCCGTCGCCAGGCCAGAGACACAGATCCTGGAGAAAAATACTGTTACAGAAATTAAAGGGTCGCTTTAAGCTTCAGTTTGTCAATCGGTGGTCTTAAATAAAGAGGCAGACAGACGTTGGTTTTACTGGTACAAGGGTCGGATCAGAGATATGCCAAGCAGCAGCTCTCTGAGACGAACAGTTTATTTGGGGAAGTCAGAAACAGTATAAAGTCAGTTTGGTGTCACAGATTCGTAGTGTTGAAAGTTAAGGTGAACTTCTGTGACGAGTGTTGTCCCCGCCCTCTGCAGCTGCGTTTCCGTGAGGCCTAAACACAGATTGCTGAGTCCGGACTCCAAGGCTGGGATGTCTGTGGGAGTTCACACTGTGTGCTGAAAACAAAGATATGTGACTGGGGTTATATGAGGTTGTGTTCGTCATTATGTGTGTGCATATATGTTTATGTGATAACATAAATTTATATATATTGTGACATTATTTTGTTACAACACCATACAACTTCTACCGTCTGGTCAAGGCCGCAGCCACAATCAAGGGAGAGGGAGAAACTGGGCTCCCAGCCGTGGACGGAATCATGGATGTAACCAGAGCGGGGGCGAAGGAAATAACTGTTGCCGTTGCGGAAAACCAGGACATTATGCCAGAGAATGTCCTACAAACCCAAAATCGTTCGAACAGCATATAAATCGCCATGCCAATTAGTGAAAATCCTGCGAGGGCGAACCAGTTTATCACTATTCGTGGGACTTGACTCCAACGGGACCCCGCCCCATTTCTAATGATTTATTAGAGAAGGCCCAGACTCTGTGGGGAAACAAACCTGTCATTATGCCCCTCACTGGTTTATACGTCACAGCTAAGACTGCAGCTGCACCAGACACAGAGTTTGAGAGAAAACGGATTGAAAAAGGGAAAGATGTCGATTTATTGCAAGGACGATATTATCTATTTGGGAGAGGATTATTGTGCCTTATCTAGTTTTTTGACATACCGCACAGCACCCCACACGTTTCACTCTGCAGGGCCCCATGCAAAAACCTGGCAGAGAGTTGGTTTTTGGTAAGAAAAATGTTTGGAATCTACTGATTGGGAGTGGCAACCAGATGGCAGCGAATAGTCCAGATGGATCGACGCTGTTAGATATCCTGATCAGTGTCTTTTTCAACATCAAATTCATCTGGTTCCTCAAAGGCCCTGAAGGCCCAAAATCAATCATTCAAACGCCGAAATTAGCCACTGATGTTCCTGGGTTATTGTGGGCAAAAGACAAATACTGGTTTTATGAAGGGGGCTGCACCACTTGTGGTTTATCCAACAACTTCTCACAGGCCTTGCAAAGCACAATGCCCCCACCGACCCGATGCTGAACAGGGAATCACTGCAGTGTTTGACTCTCTCTTGGAAAGAGGAATTGTTGCACCGCGTCCAACCTCTCCAACGCACGCAACGCACCCATCTTGCCTGTTAAAAAAGGCAGACGGGGTCTCCTGGCGTGTTGTACAAGATCAAGATGTGCTAAATGACGTGGCACACCACAGTGCACCGGTAGTACCCAATCCGACCACTGTGCTCTCACAGGTCCCGGGTGAATCAAAATATGTTTCTGGTGTAGATTTGGCCTACGTGTTTTTCAGCATTCCAGTAGAAAAATCATCTTCAAATTGGTTCGCGTTCACTTCATATACAACAATTAGAATAAAGTGTTGCTCTCAAAGAAAACGTAGAAACGTTTGTTTTTTTCTGCCGGCAGTACACTGATCCAACATGATCTGCTTATCTGTTCTTCAGATGAGGAGTCTTGCGAAACGGACACAAAAGCACATGTTGCCCCCCGGATGCTGCGCTCGTCAAATGAGCGTCGCCTGGCTCTGCCGGCCGTACAGCCACGGCAATCCAGGCTGTTCTCATTTGTAGTCCCACGTTGATGGAACGAGCTGCCAAAAATGACCAGAGCAGGGACCTCCCTCTCTGTCTTTAAGAAGCACTTGAAGACCCAGCGCTTCAGTGAGCACCTCCTCTCCTAACCTACAATTACTTAGCACTACCTAGCAGTATTTATTGTTACACTAATGTTGTTGTTACACTAATCTCTGTCGCCATGTAGCTTGAATGTTATTCTCCCTTGTAAGTCGCTTTGGATAAAAGCGTCTGCTAAATGACTAAATGTAAATGTAAATGTAATGCTCTCCATGCTCGGAGGGAATCAAGACTGTATTAAGCGTTCCTGAACCGATAACAAAAACACAGCTCGGCATTTCCTGGGACTCGGAGGCAGAGGAACGCTTTAAACAATTTACGGCCTCTCTCGCTGCAGCCCCGACTCCAGGACTACCAAAAATGGACACAGATTTCACTCTTGCCGAAGACGAAAAAAATGGTTTCGTGCCATCCCTTTTACAGACTCGCCCAGTGGCATACTACTCTCATCGGCTCGGCGCCGTAGAGTGCGGCCGCACCGCCTGGAGCTTCTAGGCCGCTCAAAGTTCTAGTCCCACATGCTGCTTCTGCTCGTATCCGACTGCAGTAGACGTCTCATTTCTCTAGTGCTCCCTCTCTAGTGCTCCTCTTTAATCTACGTGTTACCATTCAACGCTGCTCTGTTCTCAACCGGGCTACGCTCTTACCAACGGGAGACGACGGCGAGCCACATGAGCGCACCGAGCGTTATTGCTCTCACCGGGGCCGGCATCTTGGGGAAAGGGAAAACCCCATCACGATTCACACTGACAGTGCGGATTCGTGGGGAATTGTGACGTCACAGGGTTGTTTTTTTTTGGAATCTGATGTTTCTCCTATTCTGAATGGAAGGTTTGTTGATAACCTCCTGCGTGCCGTTTTGCTTCCCGCTGAAAATTGCCGTTCGAAAATGTGCCGCTCGCACCGAGGCCTCCTGACCCTGTTTCGGAGGCCAACCACGCTGACGCTGCGGCCAAAGCTGCTGCCACGAGCCCCAATTCACACGCCATTCCTTCGTGTCCACAGCTTACGCCGTCACTGTCCCTCTCTGACCTGGTAAAGTTCCAACAGCTCGCCTCCGTGGCTGAGAATGGTGGTGGTCGCGATGGTCCCGCGAAGGGGTGTGGTATGGTCCTTCTGGTAAACCACGCCTACCTAAATCGCTTCTCCATTACTATGCTTAGTTGTCACTTGGGGTGCACCATGTGTCAAAAGGGGGGGGTGGTACAGCAAGTAAAAAGATGGTGGGACACTGCAGGGTTCACAATTTTCGCTCCGATTTTCTGTGGAAACTGCATTGCCTGGGCTACTAACAATGTGGGCGGAAGGGGCGGGGCTTAGTTCTATATCGACAAACGTGATTGGTCGGAGGTGGCGCTTCCAGATCAGCTTCAGATCGTCCAAACCGATTGGCTTCCCGTTGCAACTTGCCGAGCGCGGAAATGAGCGGATCTGCAGACTTTTTTTTTTCGAAATGATCCACCCAGCACTCATTTCAAATTGGGCTTGGAGGCAATTATTTTCACCGGACATTATGACCGGAGAGATTTAAATATGTGGGACTTCAACAGATTTTCCTGGTCCAAAATCGCCAATTACCGGATAACGGAAACGCTGCTCTGTCACATCTGAGTACAACAAACAACGTCCCGTTCATGTTACTGTCCTGTTGTAGTTAACCTTTTAAGAAGCTTACACGCAGGGAGGACTCAAATATCGAAGACAGATGACACTGGTCCAGACCGACTGTACCCGGAGTACTCAGTTCTGGTCAGCCTGCGCCCCGGTATCACACTCCCCTACTGTCCGCTTAGATGAAAAAACCCTTGGTTAACGCCATATCCATCGTTTCTATGATTTCCCATTTACATGCTTGCGCGCTACCCTCATTTAGGGTCAGAACCAACAATAGAAATTGTTCCGCTGATTGGCCCCCACTAAAAAAAAGGAACCCATGGGGGTCGAGGGACGGCCCTGGCACTGGGAAACAGCAGCTGTGATGGTAACATCACTGTGACAGACTCTGTTTCCCCAGCACCACTTCCTGAACCGGTTTATCTTGTATGTGGAGACAGAGTGTACAGCTGCGTAGCTCCTCATTCAACAGGCGCATGTAACTTGTCTATCTGATTCCGTTGGTAAGAAAGGCCTCAGCTGCGGAAGTGGCACCGTTCCACCCATCACCACACCTTGTTATGCTCTCGCCTTATCTGCCTTCCAGCCAGAAGTTAGATATCAGCAAGGTCGTACAGCAGAACAGAATGGCCCTCGATATCCTGTCAGCCCCAAGGGGCTGGAGGTAAAATCACCGGGAGCAAATGTTTTACTTATATCGCAGATGCCACATCAGTCGTCCAAGGCTTCGCCCATGACACCTAAGCCAGTCTGACCGAGCTCCATGAGGTTCCTGGCCTCGACCCATTCGAGGCGGTATACAACATGTTTGGCTCATTGTTGAAAGGTCTCATCCGTATTTTTGCCCTCATAACCACTGTCTGTGTTTTTGTGGCTATTCTTGTGGCATGCGTGGAAGCCAGTGGGGCTGGGACTACGACCTCAGTGATGGTCCAAGCGGATGTTTCATCAGCTCGCACCGCCGTGACCCCGTCTGACCCTGATTCGCATTCTATTTAGGATTGGATCCCAGGCGACCCATACGCTGATGATGATGATCAAACCCTGTGTCATGAACCCTGTTAATTGTTTTTGTTTTTTTTACCGCGTTGCATATCAATTACATGTCCATTATAATTTTTCTGTTAACTTAGTATGTAGCCATTTTTTAAACAATTATGCATTGATTTTAATATCATGTTTTGTTATGCTCATTATCCTGTTTTGTTATCATTATACTGATCAAAGGGTGCAATGTAGTGGAAAATGATACATATGACTTTAGAACTATAGATATTGCTTCAATAATCACAGATACTGCTTAAGAATAATCGACCACGTTAAATACCTCATGGTGCACGGTGTCTCCGTTTGCTGCAACCTTCCAAAATAAACTTAGACTAACATTGTTGTGTATCCAATGCTTTATTGATTTGTCTCACACCTGGCGGAGCGCGGTGCTGCGGACGCCTCCTGCTCCTCTATGGTTTCATGCACAAACGGTGTTTTGTTCCAGAAAGTTGGAGCGTTGGGATTTCTGTCGAGATGTGACTTTTGAGATTTCCAAAACGGCCTATCAAGCGCCTGGAAAAATGACATTTAGCCATAATTCCACACCGCATGGCTCCACCTTGTGGAATAATGGAGCCCTTACAATTCATAGGAGACCTTATTTAAACAAGAGTGGTATGAGAAATAAAAGGGTTTTAAGTTGTTGATTTGATGCATGAACATGGCCAATCTATACAGTTCAGCTCATTTATTGAAAAATTTGATTTAAATTGCTCTGAACTTACAAATTAACTGCTAATGTTTTTTAGATATAAATTATTTTCTTATTTCAAAACACCTTCACACCTAAGAGTAATTGATAACCGAACAATGTCAATAAATACATATTGTAAATCATTTTAATGCCCAATTTCACCAAAAGTAAAAGACATTCAGTTTAAAATGATGAAAAATGTCTTCATTTGGAAGTAGATCCTTGTGGGTTTTGTTTGACAGAGCCTGACCCTATTGAGCTTTTCTTTTTTTTTCCTTTTTTTTTTTTTATTGTTCGCCCAAATTGCAGTTTTGGCAGGACCCTACAGCTGGTTAAATATCCACACTGGCAACCCTGCATTTGATTTGTTTCAGGTTTTGATCCATATGGACGGTCTCCCAAGGAAGGTGACGGACAAACACAATTATCATTATGGGTAAATGTCATATAAACAAATGCTAATGGAAAACCAGTGAACCCTCATAGCTTGCATTAAAAATGAATGTAAAAACTATTTATTATCCTTAAAGATGTCATCCAAGAATAACCAGTCTCTAAATGGATTACGTGAAGTCATGTCCAGGTCTCTTTCATTTTGAGTCATAGTCCTTATTGCACAAATGATTTAAGTTTACGTTTTTTTATATTGTCAACACCCCACGTTGTTTGGATTCTTCTCGTTTCTTTTCGACCGTTTGTGTTACAAATGCAGACATATTGGTGTACACACAAATATAGTGTATACATATATACACACACATTTTTTATATATATATATAAATACATACATACATACATATACATATATATGTGTATACATACATAATACATATATATATACATATAGATATACATATATATGTATATATATATATATGTATTATGTATGTTTACATGCATACATATATATATATATATGTATATATGTATACATATATATATATGTATATATATGTATACATATATATATATGTATGTATGTATATATATATATATATATATATATATATATATACACACACACATACAGTTATATACATATACACACACACACACACACATATATACATATACATATATATACATACATATATATACATACATACATACACACACACATACAGTTATATATATATACACACACACACACACACACACACACACACACACAATAACTAACTTTAATAAGGCTGGGAGTATACTATGTACACGTGTATTTGCTGGCTTGCATGTATTGATTGTATACCAGCCACTGTTCCCAACTTGAGTCTGTAAATAGTGCGATTAAGGTTGTCCCATCCTTCACCCCGTATTTTCTTCCACATACCGGAAGTAGCTGATGCTAAGCGACGAGCTCAGCTCAAGACAAATTACTTTGCAGTCAAAGGATTTTGACAACACACACGTGTTTCACCTTGTATATGATAGTTGTTCGCGATAGATTTTTTTTATGGTTGTCGTATCTGCAATATTACGGCGGTGTATATACATATATATATATATATTTTTTTTTTTTGTCCAACTCGGGCAATCCTTCCTTTGTACAACGCTAGCCTCGGCCCTGAACTGTGGAAACAGGCGAATCTATGCTTATTCTGCGGGAGAAACCGAACAACAACAAGTCACCCAGACGCGTCAAACGTCCTCCGCTCAGGTTTTGTTTCAGGAATCTAACAACCATCGCCGCGTCGCGCACCGTAAACATCTTGCAGCCCCCGACTAACCACCGCTCCAACTCTGCCGTTGCGTTCCAGACCAGGCATGTCCGAGGCCATCGTAACGTTTCAGTCCCAGCTCTCCGGCGTCATGGAGACGGTGTTCAAGGCCGCCATGTATGAAATAACACGGCTGGTGGAGGATAGTTTCCTGGAGGAGGTGACGCGGAGCCGGGAGCAGGTGGAGTCCCTGACGAGGCGCCTGAAGTGGTCGGAGAGTCGGCGAAAAGAGAGGGACCGAGAGGGGGACGGAGGGAGGTGTGCGGACTGCGGGAGGAGACCCTCACCCGTAAAGACAGGTTGGTTTTAGAGTGACAATTTAAAGTGGTAATTCTTAAGATTATTTTGTGAAGTTAAAAACATCCATTTCAATATATATATATATATATATATATATGTCCTTGCACTCCATCACAAAAAGCCATTCAATGTATTTGTGTTATGCATGCACTCCTCCATATGTTTCCATTTGGTGGCGGGGTCCGCCTTTACTGGAAAGAATGCACCGATGGGGCACCCACAAGAAGTGGAAGACAGCTGCGGTGAATTTGATAAACCAGTTTAGCTGTTTGCGGTCAGCAAACTGTTGATATGGATGCATTCAAGAACATTCACAAAAATTATCCCCGCTGGACTGGAAAAAAAAAAAAATCCACAACCTCAAGTGACCAAGAAAAAAATATCAGATTATCCTCGTCTTCCCTAAAAGATCTTTGAGGGAAGACGAGGATGAGACCGGGTGTTGAAGAAAAAGTGTTGATAAATGAGCTATAATGAGCTCATACGTAGGATTTTTAAATTGGATTAAAAAAAAAAAAAAACGTTTAGAAATCCTCATTATATCCTGTAACCACTGCACCAAAAACCCGGTGACACCGCTAACACCGCTAACATCAGGCATTTGTCACCAGTGGGAAAGGAAAAACCCGGGTCTCAGGCCCCGATAAAATGACTCTGCAATAGACCCGGAATTTAATCGGCTCCACCTCCAATGGGTTGGGATACGAACAGGACACTCGGGTCGACCCACAAGTTTTGGCCCCTTTACCTGCGCGATGAGACGTCTGTTGAAATTCCGGACGCTGGTGCATTAATAGACAGGAATATCAGTGTGTTATGCTATTATTTCATATCCCATTTAGTATCCAAAATCAGAAGTTATTGACTTTTTTTCTGCATGGGGGACTGTGAAATGTTATGAGTGTGGGGATCGCACCGTGGGGAGCACGGCGGAGAACTCTCCCACTCCCCGCCGGGCTCTGAGTCACTCCAGCATTGTCTGACACCGAGGGACCGATGCGTGCACCGGCAGTATGGAGTATGCCGGTGCTCCATGCGGTCGTTCATAACTGATCCGATTCTTTTGAACAGCTCAAAATACTTTTTCAAGTTTTACAATTTTATGTCGTTGTTTGTTGAAGTTGCTGTCTGGGAACGCAAAAGTAGACCAATCACACTGGAACCATGACACGCCCCTTTTCCAGCCTGTTCGTGATGTCGAACGTAACGCACCAGAAAAGAAGGGTTTTTCTCCTGGCAATGGGGAAGGTGTCAATCTCCTATTTTCTAAAAATGTGGTGTATTCCAATGCCTCGCTGTAGTAAAATGACTGAGAAAGTGGAGTTTGGTCCATTTAGGAAGAAAGGCTTGTCTCAGCTTCTCTCATATCTTCTCACATCTCAATGACCTGTACATGACTGGTTCTTTTTTTTCTACTTCTTTTTTTTTAAATTTATATCTATCTTTTTTGATAAAGAAAAAGATCAGACACCTGGGAAGGCTGTGAAGGAAGACATTCAGAACTCCTGCACCAGTGCCACTACACATGAACAAGAAGAAGCAGAATGTGAGACCAATGGACTAGTAAAGGTACCACAGGAAAATAATTTAGAAATTCCCATTTCCTAAGATGTCGCATGCAGGAAGAACATTGAAATTCCTCTATGTCCACAGAGTTTTTTTCTTTTATGAATTAATTTGAGTCATCCGTCCGTCAGTCTCCAAACACAGATAGGGAGAAGCTGGAAACGACGCCTAAGGAGGAGGCTCTCCGCATCACACCGGATACCAATGAGCACCCGGAGAGATGGGGTGTCAGTTTGAGTGGTCAGTTTTGTCATATACTTTTCTTATCCTTGATGAATACAAATCATAAGGTGTTTTCGCACCAACCAGTTGTAGGGACTTCCTGAGGGGAACTAGGGAGCTCTCCCAAGAACTAGATACCTTCAAGGGCTTTTTCTCCTGGTTATATTCGCACAGTGAGTAGGAACGCTGAAGGGATATCAGCCAGCGGGGTTTCAGCACGACTTCCGTGTTCCTCATTGTATTTATTCTGTAACTTTCCCTTTTTTCACCTTATCAGTGCACTAAAATCTGTTACTGAACTAATTTGAGGCAAGAAATAAGCAACGAAGCTGCTGAATCTTCACTCTTATTAGTTCTACAAGATCAGATTTCCCGTTAGGAAAAAATAGGTTCTGGTCCACATGTCCTGGAAGATTTCAGTGTGATTCCGGTCAAATATTATTTGTGTTTATTGAGCTTTAAAACAATTGATAGGCAGGCTACACAAAGAATGAAATCATGAAGGCATGTCGATTTATAGTAGTTCTTATTGAATATTCAAAATAAAACAAGTCCCGTCAGTTAACGCCCTTTTATAAATAAATAAATAAATATAACTGCTTGAACTCAAATAATTTCTGTTTGTGAACAATAACTAACAAGTGCAACCACTTTAACATTTCATTTCAAATCCAATTTTTATCAAATAAACATAAATATGGCAAGTAGGTCTAAATAAATAATAAAGTTTGTGGTGTTGTCCGTCTTCGTCGGGACGTCTCTTCATCATATTTTGCAACACAATGGATATTTACCATCTGCTTTGGGTCGAACTTAAATATATATTTAAAAAATATATATGGATGTATATTGCCCTGTTGTCAACGATACATCATCTTTCTGCTTCTCCTCAGAGTTTGGACGCTGCGCCAGATCTGTCCTCCGCTCTGTGTGTACTATGTTTAGAAGCGCAACCTGCCGGCGGGGATTATGTCTATATTGACAAATGTGATTGGTTAGAGGTGAAAGGTCAGCTTTAGATCTTCCAAACCGATTGGCTTTCCGTTGCAACTTGCCGAACATGGAAATGAACAGATCTGTGGAATTTTTCTTTTATCAAAATGGTCGCTCAGCACTTATTAATTTAGATTTTTCTCAGAGGGAATTATTTTCACTGGACAATATGGCCATAGAGATTTAAATATGTTGGACTTGAGCAGATTTTCCCGGTCAAAAGCCGGCAATTACCGGCTGATGGAAACGCTGTACAAGACGTAGTTTAAAAACTTGTTTAAATGCCCGTGCCAACTTTTGTAAGGCACGGGCATGCGTCGGGACACCGCACAGGGTTTTTTTTTTCAATTCAATTAACATCCTAAAATTAAATAAATGAAACAAATAAAAATACTATTTTTATTGTTTTTATTTTCATTGGTTATTTTTTATTACCACTGAGTGTGCATGGGCTGGTCCGCACCCAGAGCGATGCGACTCGACCGGGCGGACTGTCCTCAGTCTGAGGGACCGGCGAGGGACCGTGGACTTACGTCACTGAAGTTTCCTCTTGTGCCGGTTAGTCCCTGCCCTGGAGTAGGAGCTAAAAAAAATCGCACAAAATGGCACTCTAAGGACTACGAACATCCCTAGTTCCTGCAGTACGGGCACAAAGAAAAGGGGCGGTTCCTCCAAAAGTTCTTAAAACTACAAAAAAGTTCCTGCAGTGTGAAAACGCCTATAGGTTAATATATTTAAATAGTTCTAATGAGCCAGCAAAATCCCTATTAAATACTTAATGCACATGCTTTGGTTTACTGCTTCCAAAGTCACCCACATGAGTAAATTATTTGGAAATGATTGCTTTCCTGAATTACTGTATATTAATCTACAGAAGTCATTCCAATTGTTACAATTTGTTTAAAATCAATGTTTTCCCTCTATTATATCAGGAGCTGAAGGGTCAGAATTGTCCAGGCCAGCTAAAAGTTTGATTGACCAAGAGATCCCACAGTGCCCGCAGGACTGGGAGCCTGGCCTGGACCAGAGTCAAGAGCCGAGTCTAGACGAGGACTCAACCGATCCACCCGAACCTCTTTATCAGAGCCGCTATGACATGGACGACCTGGGGGGCTTTGACAAGGCTGGATATACCGGTGGAAGTATGCTAGATATCGGTGATGTGGACGGATCACAACAGTCGCCAACCTGCGTGAATGAGGAATTGAGTTACATTGGCCAATATGAGGATGAACTGGGGGTGTACGAGGGGGTTGAGCATCAGCCTTATCAGGTCGATCACCCTCAGAGTAGAAGAGGTACATCATGTTCACCCTCAGGAGCCAATATAGAGGTGAGCGGGGAGTTCAGTTGTCTATTAATTAACGAAAAGGGATACCTACAGGATCCGAGTGTCCTGTACCCTGAACACGTACCTGCTGAGTCAAGCAGCCGATTGGGATTCCGGGGGCAGGGCCTTCCCTCCGGAGACCCACCTTTAGCTGGCTCAGATGAAATCTACGGGCCCTCAGAGACCTATAGTCACACTCTAAACATTGGAGAGAAATTACAGCTTCAGACAGGAGGAAGAGGAGGGAGGAGGCACAACTGCAACCAGTGCTCCATGTCTTTCCCCGACTCCTCATCTCTTAAGACCCACAAGCAGACACACAAAAACTGGCAAGGGTCCCGATATTCCTGCAACCAGTGTGGAAAAACGTTTACCCAGGCGTGTAACCTCAAAGTACACCAAAGGATTCACTCAGACCAGGGGCTACACCTCTGCAGTCACTGCGGAAAAGGTTTCCCTTCCTTCTCTGACCTGAAGACACACAAGTGTAGCCAAATGGGGGACAAACCATACTGTTGTACTGTATGTGGGAACAAGTTTAGCCGCCTGTGGAATCTCAAGTTGCACCGGCGCATTCACACCCAGGAGAAGCCTCACCAGTGTACCATGTGTGATAAAAGCTTTACGCGGGCAGACATCTTGAAGGTCCATCAACGCACCCACACCGGGGAGAGACCGTACTGCTGTGCTCTGTGTGGGCTCAGCTTCAAACGCCTGGATCATCTAAAATCACATCAGCGCAAACACAGGGCTGATCTATGAGTTTCTCTGGGGCAAGAGAATTGAAGTTGTACTCAATTTACTATTTGTAATGATGATTTGTTTGGTATTTTTGCAGAATATTGTATTTTGTTTTTTTTCATCAATATCAGAATATTAATTCACATTTTGTTTTTACATTGAGTTTGACTCTTTCTTCATGACTCAGTGTTTTTGATTAAGGTATTATGAAATATGCTCATGTACAAAATTAATAATAAACATAGTATTGTTTATTTCTTTCAAATATAAAGCATTTATTCACATGAAGCCAACTACATTTGTCATGCATATACGTACATACAGTATGTTTGGTAATTTATGAAAACATTTCAGAAGATTGTTCAAAATTGAATTGTTTCACAGTTAAAAAATAAAGCCAAATGTTTGTGCATGTTCTTGTTGTCCGTGTGTTACTTTACCAGATGGCAGCTTATTTGTGAAGATTGAATTTAGATTTGGGATTAAATAACAAACTCTAGACTGGCATGTAAAAAAATACAATGTTTTTTAAAGTAAACGTAAATGTAGAGTGTTTTGGTCTTTTTTGGGCAAAAATAAAGTTGCTTCACATAATTAACGGGCAGTCCAAAAGAAATCCAACAAGTATATCAGCATCCATATAAGCGTCACTTACGTTAGATAAATAGAGAAAGAAAATCACAAAACTTAGCTCTACATGTAATCTAATACAATGAGTTTAGAAATTCTGCATTGGATTCACCCTGTAACCCAGGTACAATCCAGATACAGAGAAATTGACCCAAAGTGTGGATGCTAGGGTTAGGGTGTGTGTGAAACCAATGATGTTTGCAGTGCTGTGCGTGCGCTGAGGGATAAACCCACTGGCGGTAGCTTAAAGAGCTGCGCTTACTCATAGGATCTGGAGTTACAATACGTAACTAACATTCTATTTCGTATAAGCGCCACCTCTAGTGGGTTAAAGGCGGAGCACAGCAGGATATTATCTAGGCCTCAACGCTCAATGCCCAACCACTGCACCACAGGACCCCATATGACCCTGAATGGCACAGCATAGTAGAATAATAAATTCTCGATGATGGAATGAAGGCTGGGAACAAATAAATCCTCATGCTGTGACAGGTGGAGACAGAGGTTACGCACTGTAATGGGGAGCCCTTGAGATTGCTCTCTAGTGCACAAAAAGGTGCTGGGAACGGCGCAAGGACGCCGTGTGCACAATGCCGCAGGACAGCGAGCGCACCGAGCAGCGGAGGTGAGATGTGGCTTCCTCCTCAGAGCTGCGACGGGGGGGGGGAAGAATCCACCGAGAGTTATCACTCTCGATCTGAAGCAGCTAGTGATGCTTTGAGATTTAATAGACAGGTTAGGGTGAAAAATAGCCGAGCTGCCATCTCCTTGGATCCTGAGGCATGAAGGAGCCACGGACAGCGCAGATAAATCACAAACTCTCTTTGCAGATATCAGAGCCAATAGCAGAGTTGTTTTGGCTGACAGAAACTTAAGTGGAACCTGGTCCAAGTCCTCAAAAGGGGCCTCAACCAGCACGCCTAAAGCCAACATTAGGTCCCATTGAGGAGCTAAGGAGCGTGACACCGGTCTGTCTCCGTACACCCTTTAGGAAGCGTTTCAACATAGGGTTACTTAACACCGATCTGTCACAGAAGCCCTTGTGGCAGGACAAAGAGCCTAAAGCCATGTCGTAACTGTGCTGGAAGCTAAATTCCTATCCACCAACAGTTAGAGGAATGAAAGCACCTCAGGCAGGGGACCTACCCTGGCATCCAAATCTTTTCCCACACACCAGTGGTGAAAAGCTGCCCATTTGGCAGAATAAGATGCTCTGGTGGACGCGGCTCTCACGCACTGGATAGTGCCACGCTGTCATTTCGGTTTAGTTTAATTCCACATCTAGACAGCGAGCCTGGAGGGAAGAGGGGACCCCTTTTTCCAATTTATGCTGATGCCCAGGCTTGACAGATATGTCACCAGTGTCTCGTCTGTAGTGTCGCGTCCTCCTTTTAGTGGATCAGCAAAAGCAGGTCGTCCAGATAAAAAAAGCACTATCCCCATCCTGTGTAAGGGCTGCAGAGCTGTTTCCACACATCTGGAAAAAGTGTGTGGAGCCAGGGAATAACCGAATGGCAGATGGTTGTACTAGTACTGAATCCCCTGGAATGGGAAGCGTAGGAATTTCCTGTGTTTCGGAATGATGGAGAGGTGGAAATATGCTTTCAGATCAATTGAAGTGAACCACTCGCACTAGTGAACACATTCCAGCACCAGTCTTATCCTCAGCATGTGGAAAAGCCTTTCCATTATTGCTTGTTGAACAGCGACAGGTCAACGATTGGCCTCATTGCTCCCATCTTTTTCGGAACCTGGAAATAACGAGAGTAAAACCCATGATTTTCCTCTCATAAGGGAACCCTGGAAATTTCATTTTTCAACAGGTGTTCCTGCAGCTCTGTTTGGAGAGCAAGACACTGTTCCTGGGATGACAGGACTGTTTCCAGACAGGCGAGGCAGGCGCTGTTCTTTTTTTTTTTTTAATCTATTTTATCTCTTTCCTCTTTCATATTACCCTGGATCAAACCTAACGTAATTTCTCGTGCCAGAGACACGGCTGAAGTCTTGCTAAATCAAGTGTTTAGCGTGCACAGCCTCCCTGAGTCTCAATTCACTGCTAGTTTCTGGACTGAGTTTTGCAGTCTGCTAGGGACCACAGTCAGCCTCTCTTTGGGTTTCCATCCCCAGTCCAATGGCCAGACCGAGAGGATGAACCAGGATATAGAGGCCACGCTGGTTGCATGGTTTCATGGAATCCTACCTCACGGCACAGACAACTGTTATGGGTAGAATATGATAACATAACACCTTGCCCAGATCTGCTACCGGTCTCTCTCCATTCCAGTGTTCCCAGGGCTATCGGCCTCCTATGTTTCCCAAGCAGGAACGTGAGGGCAGCGCCCCATCTGTTCAAGCTTTCATCCGCCGGTGCCAACATACCTGCCGGCTGGCCTGTGCCACTCTACTACGCATCTCTGACTGCTATCAGAGATCAGCCAACCGTCACCGCATCCTTGTTCCTGCCTACACTCTGGGACAGAAAGACTTGCTCTCTTCACAGGACCTACCCCTCTGGGTTGAGCCCAGAAAGCTGGTCCTATGCTTTGTAGGGCATTCCCCATATCCAAGATCATCAACCATGCAGCTCTTCGCCTGTGTTTTCCCCGGTCTATCTGCATCCATCTGTCATCCACGTATCTCGACTCAAGGAGCTTAAGGAGAGTCCGCTTCAACATTTCATCATGCCATGTCACTAACCTCCATGTAATTTCTTCTTCTGATGATTTTGCGACAGGCTAGACGCAGAAAAGGTGTATTGCTGCCCTCCAAAGTTTATTCGTATAACTTCATTAAATTAGTTATTCCTTAGTTCGATGTGCGATGGAGAAAATCCATTACAGTTTGTTTTTTTCACAATGTTCTGCGATGAGTATTGATTTCAAAGAATGATCTGTTACTCCAATTTCTGACAGCTCTACTTACACAAGGTTTCTCTCTGTGGGATAGTTGGTGCATTCCATCAAAGCATAATTCACAGTTTTTGCCTCTCCACAGATGCATTTTCCATCTGGGTGCTTATCAACCAGTGCCAGCCCATGTTTCAGTGCATAGTGCCCAGTCTCAGCTTAGTTATAACCACATTGTCCCTCCGGCCCATTCTTGTATTAGATGTGTGTTTTAGTGTTTGCTGTAATGAAAAATAAAACCTTCCCTTGTTTCCCTCTTCCCATTCCTTGTGCCAAAACTTTGTTTTTCCTTGTTGTATTAAGCTCTTACACGCAGCTCTTCCATGCGTTACTTCCAGAACTAATTTATTCCTGTTGATGGCCCCTTTTTCTGTCTTATCAGCATCTTCATTCCACTGTACTCCTATGTGAGCTGGGACCCAGAAAAAAAAAACAGTATTCCTCAACTTAAACACTCAATTTAACAGTCAACTATTAGATCTACTATTACTATTCTCTACAATTAGATCTGGTCTATCCCCAATTTTCCCACCCTTCCATGCCATTAGTGGTGCAGTAGAATCTGAGCATGTAATTATCATTCCTAGTCTCACTTCCTCCACCCTGACAAGTGCCAACAAGATAGCCACAAGCTCTGTAATGAAAACTGGTTCGTGATTTGATATCTGCTTTCCATGTTGTATCTGTAATTGTGGGATGCTTCTTCCTATTGCAGCTTTTCCATTGTTCAGATTCCTGGACTCATCGGTGTAAATCTGTATGTAGTATACCCATTTTTCTTGAGGATGGTCACTTACTGAAGTCACAGGATCCCCCGCATCCTTCTTCTTGATTTAGTCTGATATGGAAAAGTCTACATCAGGTTCTGGCAAAAGCCATGGCGTAACAGGAGGCTAGCACATGGCCGGGCCCATTGACAGATCTTTCACTCCCACTTTCCGTGGTCTCTCACCTATGGAATTTACTTGACTCCCCCTCCCCCTCCCTGAAGTTCAGAGTGCTCCCCCAACAAACACCTGGCAGCTATTAAGCACCTATAACTCTATAGCTTAGACCAGTAGTTCAGAGACAATTTGGTCCCTCTCAGCTGTAATGTGGTTTTCACATTTCAATTAAAAGGACATTGATAGAAGCTGTTATAAAAGCCCCACAACATATTCCAAGTGCTTTAGCATGCACCCACTCCAGCTTCTTTAGAACAGAGGAAGCTGCTGTCCCATATTTCATACAACCATAATCAATTGCAGATCTTATGATTTCCCTGTATATCATCAAAAATGTTCCTCTATCTGCTCCCCAGTCAGATCCTACCTCAGATTGTATGACATTAATGTCTTCTCTACATGTACCCTCCATGTCATTCTCTTCTCAAACCAGACACCCAGAAATGTTAATGTTTTAACTCTTTCAATAGGCTTGATGTATAAGCCTGAGGTCCTGCTGTGAAGCTTTCTCTTTAAAACCATAAACCACATACTTTGACTTTGAAATTTCAAAACCCTATTCCTCTGCTCATGTCACTACTTCATCCAATGCCTGCTGCAGTTGCTTATGAATGTGTGTGGTCTAAGTTTCAACCTCTTTTCGACATGGCCCCATCATCAGCAAACAGTGAACCAAGGTTGCACCAAAACCATTTCCCACTTTACAAAAAATATCATTGATCATTATGCTAACCAAAACTGGGCTTTTTTTTCACAGGATATAGCCCCACCTACAGTACTCTCAATTGAATAGTACGACCTCTCAAAAAGCTCTTGATCCAGTTCAGCATCCTACCTTGTATACCAGGATCATACAACTTTGTCACTAAACCCTCATTCCACAACATATCATACGCCTCCTCAATGTCGAGAAATACACTCACGAGTGTTTCTTTATTTGCCAATGCCTTCCTGATGTCCAATTCCAGCACTATTGCAGTGTCCATAGTGGATCGCCCAACCCTAAAGCTACTTTTATAAGGGACAAAATATTTTTGTTTCTCAAGCATATATACTAGTCTGTCTGTAACCACACGTTCCATTATTTTACATAAAACAGCCGTCAGTGCAACTGGGCGGCAATAGCCATGTTCATTTGCTGTTTTACCAAGTTTCTATACAGGGACAACAATCAAGTGTTTCCATTCTTTGGCAAATGTCCTTGTTCCCAAATTGTATTGATTAGTGCTAATATCTCCTCGAGTACCAGATCATCCAGATGGCGAAATATCTGGTTGTGGCAGTTTCTCCTACCACACACCAGCCAAGTGGGGTTTTCAGGGCCCTCCAGCACAGAGACACATAAGAGAGAGAGAGAGAGAGGGAGAGAGAGAGAGAGGTGGGGGTGGGGGGGGGGGGGAGTGGCAACAGTATATTGTAGAGAGTAGTGGGCCAGTTGGAATTAGCCAGGAGCAGATAGACATGTGTCATGAGAGGGCTCCTGTCCTGAATGTGTAAGGATGCCGGTTTTACCTGCTGCTCGTTAGATCAACCAACGAGCCACAGGCATGCAGCCACGCTGATCCAATCACCTAGATCAAGGTCAGGTGTGGCTGCTCAACCAGACCCTCCCCATACCACACTGGTACCGTAACCCATCCCTTCCAGGTGTTGGGTCTCTCCCTTTCTGAATGGCTTGTTTCAGCTCTTACAAAGAAAGTAAGGTATTCACTACATTTGTATTATCATCATTAGGTTCTAGTTTGAAATTCTCATCCTTCAACTTCTTCTCCCTCTTCTTTTTGCTGGCTGAGCTTCTCTTAGCTATGTACTGTTATAAATGTTTTAACTAGCATGACTGCCAATAACTTCCTAACCTGTTTGTGTTCCTGAAGTACTGCAACATTTACACCAGCTTTCTCACTTTCCTTCCTCTATAACCCTCCTGGCTTTTGGCCCGAGTTTCTTATATGCAATTTCATGGCTTTCCAAATGACTGTTCCTCAACTGCCGGTAGGCTTTATTTTGAGCACATACAGCAAGATGCATGCATCATTCCATCATGGTACAAGCTTACGTTCTTTTGGACCTTGTGTTTTTGGTATGCACTCGTCTGCAGCAAATGTTACCATTTCCCAAAGTGTCTGCTCCACCTATCCACATCCTCACTACTTACATTTCCGACCTCTCCCCGAGTCTTCTCTTTGAATTCTTCCCACCTTGCCCTTGAGTAATTGAATCTCCTTGGCCAGTCATCCTGCTCTTTTACTAGCATCCCACCAAACTTCCTTAATATTGTGTATCTGTCCATTATATTTCATCCCCCCACTTAGGCAAGCTCAGATGATGATGTAAATGTTCAGTCCTTGCACTATTTTGCTGCACAACTGACTTGGAACCATGTTGGCATACCATCATTAAATACTTCTTAGTCTGTGTTTGTCTTGAAAATCCTCCAGCACAATTCCATTTCTGTCTCGTGCTCTGCTCTCCTAAACTGCACTATGTGCAATAAAATCCCCAGTCCATATTACTGGTAGCTCGACTATATCCAATATACCACCGGCTTCTCTTCCTCCAACTGTAGTCCAGGGTTGTAGAAGTTACCTACAGAGATCTTTTCCTGTGATGACCATACTTTAACAACCACACATTCAAGCTCATTGTTGATCTCTACTTTTCTGTGTTTGTAAACCTTTCTTAATAAATGTGGCACACCCTCCCCAAACTCTATTGGCTGTGTCTGCCCTTAAGCATCCACATCCTGGAATTGAAAAAATCGAAACATGGCTTAGCCAAGTCTCTTGTACACAGATAAAATCCTGTTTCTCAACAAATGCATCAACAAGCCATTTTAATTCCTGACCATGGCTACTACATAATCAATCCACTGCAGGACATAAAACATATTTTTTTGGAAAAAATTCAGGTGGATGCACAAAACTTTAGAAACAGTCGACATATCTACATTCATTTAGGTAACACAAAGAAATGTCAGATGCAGACCAAGTACAGAAAAACATTTGTGCATTCATTTTAATAGACCAATGTTCAGAGATACAGGACATACACTGTGCCCCTCAAAACATCTTACTGTGGCTACAGTATTAAACACATATTAGACAGGACACCGCTTGCTTTAAAGACCAACTCCTAGACTGTCATATTGTTACGACCCAGTTTTTCATTAGTTTCTACAGTAAAAAATGTGGATAAGCTGCTGTCTTTTATACTGCTATTATATTATGGGGCAACAAATTGGAAAGAGGAAACTACGGACGCTGCTTCTCTGTCGAGAATAGACTTCATTGACATCCCATTTCAACGGGACTTTGAGTGTGCGCCCACTTGCCTAATTTCAGAAAGTTGTCCCACAAACAGTCCTATGAGCCAGACTGGCACCAGCATCCTTCTTGGTGCCAGCTGAATGATGACATTTGCAGAACATAGATCATTGCCCTTTAAACTGAACCGATACAAAACTACCAGTTGCCAGACCATTTAATTTATTCTGGGGTATTTGAATGCTTGAAACTGAACCTTGAAAGGAATGTCTTTGAACTTCTAAGAAGTGAATCAATCACTCAACCACACATTTTCTTTATTTCTAAACTATAAGTACTTGGACGGGAAGTAGTTTTTGGTAAATAAACTTTTAAACTATAAGCAGTTTGGCGGCAAGTAGTGTTTGGGTAGAATAAATCTTCAAAAATATAAGCAGTTAGACAAGAAGTAGCATTCAGGTGGAATAAACATTTTAAACTATAAGCAGTCAGACAGGAAGTAGCATTTGGTTGAAATAAACCTTTAAAATGATAAGCAGCTAGACAGAAAGTAGGATTTGGGTGGAGTAAACCTTTAAAACTGTAAGCAGTAAGACAGGAAGTAGTATTTGGGTAGAATAAACTTTTCAAACTACAAGTTCTTGGACAGGAAGTAGTATTTGGGTGGAGTAAACCTTTAAAACTGTAAGCAGTAAGACAGGAAGTAGTATTTGTGTGGAATAAACCTTTAAAACTGTAAGTAGGAAGTAGTATTTTGTTAAATAAAACGTTAAAACTATAAGCAGTTCAACAGGGTGTAGTATTTGGGTGGAATAAACATTTCTGGAATAAACCAGAGTATCTCAGTCATCTGAGGTATTTACAGCACCTTCCTTCCACACAGATGGGGCCATGCCCCCGCTCTCAAGAAGGCCTTGAAGAGCCTTATAAGCTACCTGAGAGGGAGCCTGTCACAATCAAAAGGAAGAGATACAGCAACTTGTTATGTTTGTTCTCTGGATAAATCACAGGTCAGGGTGACAGGTGGTTCTTATTCAGTTCTGTGAGCTAGATGGCACTTAGGAAGTTATCAGTAAGGACCCTGTTTGTTCGAGTAAGGGCCCTTCACTTTTACTGGCACTTATCTCTCCACCAGAGCTTAACTTAAAGTGGAAAATTGTGATATGAGGAGAAGAAGGAAAAGAGGAGATAGGTATTAAAACAGGAGGTATTTGATGTGGTTGATTATCCTTAAGCAGTATCTATGATTATTAAAGCAGTACCTATAATTCTAAAGTAATATCAGTATCTATGATTATTAAAACAATATGATACTGAGCATAACAAATCATAACATCAATTACTCAATGCATAGTAATCATATAAGAAAATTTCTACATACTAAGTAAATAGAAAAAATCACAATAGACGTATAATTGATATGCAACGCAGTAAAATAATTAATAATAATCTCTTAACATTGGGTTTCATGACACAGGGTTTGATCATCATCATCATCATCATCATCATCAGCGTATGGGTCGCCTGGGATGCAATCTGAAATAGAATGCAAATCAGGGTCGGATGGGGTCACGGTGGTGTAAGCTGATGAAACATCCGCTTGGACCATCACTGAGGTCGTGGTCTTAGCCACACTGGCTTCTACGCATGCCACAAGAATAGCCACAAAAACACAGACAATGGTTATGATGGCAAAAATAAAGATGAAACCTTTCAACAATGAGCCACCCCATGAGCTAAACATGTTGTATACCGCCTCAAAAGGGTCGAGGCCAGGAACCTCATAGAGCTCGGTCAGACTGGCGTAGGTGTCATGGGCGAAGTCTTGGACGACTGATGTGGCATCTGCAATCAAAGTAAAACATTCCCTCCCGTTGATTTTATGTACAGCCACTTGAGAGGCTAACAGGATATCAAGGGCCATTCTGTTCTGCTGTACGACCTTGCTGATATCTGTAATTTCTTGCTGGCCGGCAGATAAGGTGAGAGAAGAACAATTCACGTGTTTTTCTTAGATTGAGTACAGAGTTGCTATTTCTTCCTGTGAAGTGTAAGTACCATAACCAGGAATTAAAACACTAAAAACACGTTTAACCGTAGTAATCGTACACCTAACACGGTGTTGAGATGATACTTTTGCAGCTAAGGCCTTTCTGACCAATGGAATCAGATACGCAAGATAACATGTGCCTGTTGAATAAGGAGTGTGGCGGTGTCGCCTACCACACACCAATCAAGTGGCATTTTCAGGGACCTCCGGCACAGCGACACAGATGACAGGGTTTCAGACAAACAGTTCATTGTAGAGAGTAGGCTAGATGGAATAAGCCCGGAAGCAGATGGACACGTGAGTGTGTGTGGGGATGGGGGTTTTAACCTGCTGCTTGTTTGACCAACCCATAACAGGTAAGCAGCCACTCTGATCCTGGGCCCCAATTACCTAGACCCAGGACAGGTGTGGCTGCTCAAACCACATCATCCCCACACCACAAGGAGGTACCCAGCTACAGACCACTTCCCGAATAGATACACCTGTTCGGGAAGTGGTGTTGGTGAAATTGAGTCTGTCATGGTGATGTTACTATCACAGCTCCTGTTTCCCAGCGCTGGGACATCCCTAGATCCAGATGAGTATGGAGATCCCAAGCGCCATGCACATCGCTCCCCTCATGCCCCCGGGCATTCAGCGGAACGGGTGCCAAGGTCCCTCAAGATAAGCCATGATGCTTTGTGTTGTCTTCAATTTCTCCTCAGGGGACAAATAATGCAGCTGAGCATTGTAGGGTTTTCAACTGACCCTGAAGAGGACAGTATTGCGGGTAAGCAGTGTAGTACTGGATGGGGTTTTTGTGGGCCTTCTATGCATCGGGTTGTCACTTCTGGGGCGAGACAGGTAAGACCTGAGTCACTAAAAGATATCACCCCTGCCTTATCTGGACTTCCCCCTAGGCAGTAAGGCTTTTAAAACCCCTTGGTGACTACGCTAGACTTTAATAATAATAATAATAATAATAACTTAAATTTGTATAGCTCCTTTCAAAAAAGCCAAGGTTGCTTTACAGGAGAGGGGCACAGGGGCGGGGCAGATTAAGGGAGAGAGGAACAAAACAAAACAAAGGAATAGCTAAACTAACTAACTAATGGGGAAAGGCCATAGTGAAAAGGTAGGGCTTGAGGGTTGTTTTGAAAGTGTCCAGGGTCGGGGCGTTACGGATTACGGGAGGGAGAGAGTTCCAGAGGGTGGGGGCTGCCACGCTAAAAGCGCTGTCCCTGAAAGTTCGTAGTCTGGTACGGGGGACGGACAGCAGACCCATGTCAGAGGACCACAAGTTCCAGGATGGAGTGGGCTGGTGAGGAGGTTGTACAGGTATTGGGGGGCGAGTGTGTGAAGGGATTTGTATGTGAGGAGGAGGAGTTTGTAAGAGATGCGGAACTTGACCGGGAGCCAGTGGAGGTGGATGAGGGTGGTGGTGATGTGCTGCCAGGGCTTGGTGTGGGTGAGAACCCTGGCAGCTGAGTTCTGCACATACTAGAGCCTGTCCAGGGCTTTGTTGGAAACCCCAGACAGGCGTTACAGAAGTCCAACCGGGAGGTTATGAAAGCGTGGATGAGGGTCGGAGGGACGGAGACGGGAGATGTTTTTGAGGGGATAGAAGGCCGACTTGGTGATGGATCTGATGTGTGACTGAAGGAGAGGGTAGAGTCGGACCTCGGCAGATGTTTTGATCAAACAGCCTTCAACGAGGAGGAGGAGATTTCCAACCTTCCATAGCAGCGGCTTTGGGGCCACAACCTTGAGCCCTGACTTTTTGCTGTTGAGTAGGAATAGGTTTGTTGTCATCCAGGTTTTTATGGCATGGAGGCAGTTGACCAGAGACTGTGGGGGGAGCAGAGTGGATGGTCAGGTGCTGAGATAAAGCTGTGTATCATCAGCATAGCAGTGGAAGTTGAGACCATGGTGACGAATTATCTGGCCGAGGGGAAGTAGGTAGATCATGAAGTGTGGTGGACTGAGCATAGAGCCTTGAGGGACACCATGGTTGACTGGGGCATGGGGGGAGGAGGAGCCGTTGATGTTGACAAACTGAGTTCTGTTTGATAGATATGATTGAAACCATGAGAGAGCTGTACCGGTGATGCCAAGGAGGTTGGATAGGCGATTGAGGAGGATTGTGTGGGAAACCGTGTCAAAAGCAGCGGAAAGGTCCAGGAGGGATAAGGATACTGATATTACTGGAATCTGCAGCGAGGAGGAGGTCGTTAGTGATCTTGATCAGGGCGCACTCTGTGCTGTGGTGTGCTTTGTAGGCTGACTGCAGGGGTTCGTAGAGCTCATGGTTGGACAGATGTTGATGGAGCTGGGGGGCCACTGCTCTTTCCAGGACCTTACTGAGGAATGGAAGGTTGGAGATCGGCCGGTTGTTGTTAAGATCGTCAGGGTCCAGACCAGGCTTCTTCAGGATGGAGACTATTTCGAGACTGGGGGAACTGTACAGATGCTAGGGAGGAGTTGATTATGTATGTGATGGAGGGGCAGAGGGTAGGAATGCAGGCTTTCACCATAGGGTCCAGGGAGCAGGTGGAGGCTTTGGCTTTGGTCACCAACCTCGAGACTAGTGAAGCATCCACGAGGGAGAAGGAAGAGAAAGAGCATTGGGGGCGGAGGGGGGCAGCTGAGGGCACACTGCCCAGTGTCTGGGACATGTTGGGAGGAGAGGGGGCAGGAACCAGGAGTTGTCTGTGAATGGTTAATGGTGGTGAATAGTGCTCTGGGGTGGTTTGGCTGAGAGCCAATAAGGGTGGAGTAGTAATTGATCTTGGTCCTGGAGAGTTCCTCCTTGTAGGACAGCATATGGTCTTCAAAGGCCAGACGGTGGACGGCTTTACGCACGCGGCTGGTTCTGGAACTTTCCTGCAGTGGCTCGCGTGGACCCCAGTATCTCTTCCTGATACTTTTACTGCAGCGGCAGTAACTATCAGGATCTGGAACGGCCCGCCCACTGCGTGACGCTCCAATTCTTTCGGGTGAAGCTCTTGATGACCACCCACTTTCCTGGTTGTAGGTCGTGTAGGGGTCCCTAGAGGGGGCTGGGTAGGGATGCTTTCACCCATGTGTGGATGGAACTGAAAGTTCTGGACAGGTTATTGCAATAGGACAGCATAGTTTCAATCGCACCCTCAAAATGTCTGGTGGTGTGGGAGGGTGGAGAAAAGCCGGTCTGCTGTGAAGAATCTTGAACGGTGATAGACCTGTGGTTGGATTAGTTCTCCCACACATGACACACATCACAAGTGGTAAACAGTTCACCCATGCTGTTGGAACTTTACCAGGTCAGAGAGGGACAGTCACGGCGTAATTTGTGGACACAAAGGAATGACATGTGAGCAGCAGCTTTGATGGTGGTGTAAGAAAAAAGCATTAGAGAAATTAGATGTCTGTTTCTGTCACATACTAGCAGAAACAATATGTGGGACCAGAACCTTGAGCGGCTGATGGGCCAAAGGCGGTGCAGAGACCGTGATAGCAGCTGACACAGCAGCCACAGACTGCACGCATGGAAGGAGGCCGCACTCTACAGCACAGAGCCGATGAGAGTAGTATGCCACTGCCCGGGTCTGTAAAAGGACAGCAGACATAAAACCATTATTTTCGTCTACCGCAGGAGTGAAATCTTTGTCCATGTCGGGGAGTCCTGGAGTCTGGGCCACAGCAAGCAACTTTCCTCTACCTCTGAGTTCCAGGGCAGTGGGTCCTTAGGGGACAGGTCATGACTGTGTGCAAAATCATGTAGAGGTTGAGCTAAATGGGCAAAATCAATGATACATTGTCTACAATAGCCCGCACATCCGAGAAAAGACGAGCTGTGTTTTTGTTATTGGTTTAGGAATATTTAAAATGGTCTTGATTCTCTCTGAGCACAGAGAGTAGCCTGATGTAGTAATTCATGTCCCAGATAAGTAACACGAGCCTCCATGTATTGAAGTTTAGCTTTGCTGGCTTTATGGCCCTGTTCGGCCAGGCATTTTTACAAGGCTTTTGTGTCTGTTTCGCAATACGCTTCATCTGGAGAACAGATAAGCAGATCGTCAACATATTGGATTAGTGTACTATCGGCAGGGAAAACAAAAGTTTCTACATTTTCTTTGAGAGCAGCACTAAAAACTGCTAGAGATTCAGTGTAGCCTTGGGTCATTTGTGTCCATGTGTAGTGTTTCCATTTTAAAGGGAACGTGAACCAATATTGAGATCCTTTTTCTACTTGAATGCTGAAAAACACGTTGGCCAAATCTACAACAGAAAAATATTTTGATTCAGTACAATGGTTGGATTGGGTACTTCTGGAGCATTGTGGTGTGCCGCGTCATTTACCACAAGTAGATCTTGTACAACACGCCAGGAGACCCCATCTGCTTTTAAACAGGCAAGATGGGTGCGTTGCATGGAGAGGTGTAACAATTCCTCTTTCCAAGAGAGAGTCAAACACTGCAGTGATTCCCTGTTCAGCATCGGGTCGGTGGGGGCATTGTGCTTTGCAAGGCCTGTGAGAAGTTGTTCGATGAACCACAAGTGGTGTAGCCCCCTTCTTAAAACCCACATCATATTTGTCTTTTGCCCACAATAAATCAGGAACACCCTCAGCTAGTTGCGGGATTTGAATGATTGATGTTGGGTCTACCGGCCCAAAGAAAAAATGCACTGATAAGAAAATTGAACAGTGTTTGTCGGTCTGGACTGTTCGCAGTTTGTGACTCCCAATCAGTAGATTCCAAACATTTTTCTTACCAAAAACCAACGCTCTGCCAGGTTTTTGCATGGGGCCCTGCAGAGTGAAACGTGTGGGGTGCTGTGCGGTACCTCAAAAAACTTTTGCGCACGTTCAGGCAAACACACAGATAAGGCACAAAAATCCTCTCCCAAATAGATAATATCGTCCTTGCAATAAATCAATATCTTTCCCTTTTCAAACCATATTCTCTCAAACTCTGTGTCTGGTGCAGCTGCAGTCTTAGCTGTGACGTATAAACCAGTGAGGGGCATAATGACAGGTTATTTTCCCACAGGGTGTGGGCCTTCTCTCATAAATCATTAGAAATGGAGCGGGGTCCCGTTGGAGTCAAGTCCCACGAATAGTAATATACTGGTTCGCCCTCGCAGTATTTTCACTAATTGGCATGGCGATTTATATGCTGTTTGAACAATTTTTACACCCACACTATCACAAATCAAATCCCGGGTGCATAAATTAACTGGACATACAGAGGAACAGATGAAGGAATGTCTGATGTGGTTTGTCAATTCCCCTTTTTTCTCCCTCATCTGTTGTATATCTCTCACAGGTTTCAACTCCCCCTGCTCCAGTAGTAGTGATAGTCTGGTTGCTTAGCAGCGGTGGTTTTCTTAGACATTGTTTCATTACAACTAAGTGCGCAGCTCCTGAGCCTAACACAAAAGAGATTCATTGATCGTTAACTGTCAATTTAATAATTGGCATTTGTGTTTGTGATGAGTGGTTCATAACTACCTGTTTGTTGTGTTTCGTCATCCCCGGCGCCTCGTCAATCTCCCTCATGCCCAAAACGTTGCTGCCCCCCCCCCCCCCCCCGTTCGTATGGGCCACGCTCAGACGCTCCGGGCCAACCACAAGGTTCATGTTTGTAGCACATTCTCTGGCATAATATCCTGGTTTCGTGCAACGGTAACGGTTCTTTCCTTCGCCTCTGCTCTGGTTACGTCCATGCTCCTGTCCGGGGCTGGGAGCCCAGTTTCTCCCTCTCCCTCTGCCTCAATTGTGGCTGCGGCCTCGACCAGACTGTGGGTGTTGTATGGCCTGGAGTTGGGCCAACTGTAACTGGGCTTGCTTGCTTGTTTGCTTGCATTTGTTCAGTTCAGTTTAGTGCGTGCGCACCAAGCGCGTGCGTGCGTGCATGCGTTCGTTCGTTCTTGGAGTTTTCATTCCACTTTTTCTCCAGGATCTGTGTCTCTGCGTGGACGGTGTGGGAGTGGATGGTGTACAACCGTCGTACCTCATACCCGATGCATGAGCTTTTCACCCGTTTAGCAAATTCTGGCTTCAAACCCTCTAGATAACAATTCTTTAATTAGTGTTCATACGTGGTGTCGATTGTTCTCCTCTGAGTACCCCCTGGGGGGTACGTGATTCCGCCGTGTGTGCGAGAAACGTCCTCCAATCCGATGAGGTAGGAGTTGCAGGTTTCACCTTCTTCCTGCCTGCAGTGTCTTACTCGGCCCTAGTCCATGCATATCATGTAGACACGCGTGATATTGTCCATGAAACCTCGTATGTGGCATCAGTAAGTGTCATCATCAGCTCTGGGTCCGTCCGATGGGAAGTCCCCTTTCACTTGGAACCACTTCCGGTCGAAGACCTTTCCCAGTAAAATGTTCAGTTTGGTGATAGTGGGCTTTTCTAAGTATATCAGGATCTTGAATTCTACACAGAAAGCTGCGCCTCGCCTAAAAGCACGATTTGGAAATTCAGCCCGGATTGGAGAACAGCAGCAGACAGACAGGCAGTAGTATTTGCGTGGAATAAACCTTTAAAACTATAAGCGGTCAGACAGTAAGTAGCATTTGCGTGGAATAAACATTTAAAACTATAAGCAGTTAGACAGGAAGTAGTATTTGGGTTGAACACAACTTTAAAACTGTAAGCAGTTAGACAGAAATTGCAGAAATGCAGAAAAGCATTTTGGGAAAATAAAAAATAAAAAACCAGGAGGACAGCAAGAAAAAAAGGGTTGAATACAGAATCCGGGAGGATTTACAGCTATGGTGATATTGTTGTGTTATTTCATTTGATTCAATCACAATACATGGGTGTCAGCCCTTCATCTTGCTGGTGAGCTGATGTTGAACGGGGTCGAAGCTCTTGGAGACTGCCACAGTGGATTATTTGCCACGCAAACAAACTTGGCTGGAAGGTAAGTTTCATCAAAGAGGTAAGTTACTCTAAGTTTCCTTCAGAATGATTTAAAGACGATCAATACTACTGTATAATTACAGAACCCAGATTCGCGATTGTGGCGCCGCCCCTTGCCTGTGCGAGCGCCTCTGTGTCGATCACGCACATTGTAGTATTGTTAGAGCCTGTTGTGCGTAATCTCCCGTTGCGTCGCAATGACATTTCACTGCACATGTGCATGGACGTTATGTATATGTATGTGACGAATAAACCTCTCGAATCTGAATCCGAATACACTACCGCCTTGGTTGCGCGTTTATGCGGTCGTCCAGTTCGCTGGGCGGCGCTGTCGCGAAAAACGGTGTCCTGGGACGGCGGCCCCGGGTCTGCGGTGAAGGTGCAGAACGGGACAGGAACCGTTGCGCCTTTCGACCTTTTTTTTTTTTTTTTTAGTCGCAAAGTGGACGAGGACAAAGGCAACGCAAACGAAGCAGTAATTAATTGAAAACGTGACTATTTCCTCAATGATAAGTGTTGCGTTCCGGTGGCGCTGAGGTTTAGCTGCCCGCGGTTGTCGCGTCCAAACGCACGTCAATCCAACTCCTACGCGACGCCAACGTGACGTCAAACGCGTTTGGTAATTACGCTCAAACCGCCAGCGAGCCACCGTAGCCCGTCGGCCACGCCGCTACCCGACGCAGTGTTGCGTTCCGGTCGTGGCGGCCATTCGGTGAAGCCCGACGGGTTACGCGGAAAGCGCATTCTACGGTCATTTTAAGTCGGTTTTTGGGTGCGCGGCGTTCGCTTTTCCGAGATAACATGCCGGTTTTCACAGCAAGACGGCGAAAAACCCTCTAACGGTGGACAACGTTCCCGTTGGATCGGCTTATCTTTGAAAACACGTCCAACTTCGATCTAATATACTGTGTTTTTGTGTTATGCTTCCGTATACTTTGAAGCTTTCCAACCCCCACCCGCTGAAAAGCAAATGTAGTGCGATCCCTTGTGTGTATCTTTCAGATGGGCGCCATAAGAACACGTTGAGCTCTGGAGTGGGCGCCACCGCTGCGGAGTGACCGACTTCCGAGCGGGGGGCCGGAACGCGGCAGAGGGGAAGGACGCGGACGATGACGTCACGACCGAAAACAAGCCCCGTCCGTCGCAGCTCGGCGCTAGCGGCGTGCGAGGTGCTAGCTTGGCCCCCGGGGGCGTCCATCGGCTCACCCGGCGATCCGGGAAGAACGGCAGCCGCTTGCAGCGTCTAACATGCGGGTCGGGTCGTGCTGCGGCGCCGCGTTCTCTCGGTTTCCGCTCCCCCACAACTGAAGTCACGTAAGCGAACGGCGGTTGAGCCCGCCAGCTAGCGTGCGCGCCCGGGGTGAGGCAGCGCCTCGTCCTCCTTCCCCCTTTTCCGGCCGCCGAAAGGCTTTTCTTTTTTTGGGGGGGGCGGCGATATTTGTTCCTCCCGCCCCACGACGCGCACACAGAGCGTCCGCTATGTCCGACGTCGAGACTCTCGTCGCCACGTTCCAGACCCAGCTGTCGGATGTGATGGAGACGGTCCTGAAGACGGCCATGTACGAGGTGACTAAATTGGTGGAGGACGGCTTCATGGAGCAGCTCAGGCTCCGCAGCCACGACGCAGAGTCCCTTAGGCTGCAGCTGCGGTGGACGGAGGAGAAGCTGAGGGATGGAGGACGGAGGTGTGTTACCTGTGGAAAGGCCGGCGTGGATGTGGCTGAAGACGGACCCGGGGACACCGGCTACGGTCAGTATGACTAACGTCAAGTCAATTGTTTTGGTCACGACAGTGCTGTAAAGGGGGAGGGGGGGGTGTTCCCCGTGAAGTGTAATCATTTGGGGAACAGTTTAGGCTTCACGAATGATTTCGCTTCTGCTTTTCGCCGTTGTGCAGGTGTCCTGGATGGTTGTTCGCCAAAACGGGAAACCAACTCTCCGGACGCTTTAGGAAGCTGTCGGCAGGGTGCGATGCCCAAAGTAGTGTCAACACACGCAGCCGATGAGCCCACCTGCATCGTCACGCCCATGAGGGATGCACGGGTAGGTGACACAGGTCGAACCCCCAAAAACCCTCCTCGATAAGAAACTTATACAAGGGATCTCTCTCTCCCTGGAGGTTCATCTGGAAGCGTCTTTTCTACCCATTCAGGAAACAGAAGACAGTGTCAAGCCTCACGCAAAGATGAAGGTTGAAGAAGACGACCTGCCGTCGTGCTCTGTTGAGCAACAGGAAGGGTGGCCTCGTGCTCCTGATGGTGAGTTTTCTGCTGCAATCATTACACGTATAAAAACGGTCTCTGTTTGGCAGCGTTATTCATGAAGACAATTTTTGGAAAATGCAAGAATATACATTGCAAGTATTCCTTAGAGAGGCTCAAGAAATCGAGATGTTTAAGATAAAGATACTTTATTAATCCCCAAAGAGAAATTCCAGTCTTGCAACAGCAATGACATAAATGACAAAACACACACAATTTACAAAAACAGATGTTTTTTTTAATCAATTATATTTTATATATATATATATATATATATATATATATATATATATATAAAATTGAATTTAACTTAGTGAAAGGTGAAGCTTAAAAGTGGAAGTTAACTGTGGAGTAACTAGTGATTACTAGTTAGTAGTTTAATAGCATGTTTTTATACAGCTGCATCTGTATAATCTGCTAAGGCTTAATAAGGGGGCGTTTCAATTTCACAGGTGGCGATGTGTCTACGTTTCACAGGCCAAATGAAGTGGCTGATTCACAACCAAACCAGACTCTTAGAAGCAGTAAAGACATATCAAGGACCGCCATTAGACAAGACCTGCCGACCTCTGCTCCAAGCACCTTTACTACTGACAGAGAGGACCCGGTCCCTCTGTTGGACTCCAAATCAGCATATCTGACCCTTACAACTGACGACACACTTAGTCTTGACAATGAGCCAACCTTTCCCAGGGGCTCGCCAAAACAAAAAGGCCTCAAACAGGTGCACCTAGAACCTATATACAAAGACAATTGTAATTCACAACATTATATGCCTCATATTCCGTCTAAGGCGAAAAACGACATTAGTTCTGTTGGGGATGTGGTTGTGAAACAGGAGATTCTTGTGGATTCTTGTGGGGATGAGGACGAAGATTTGGGGAAAAAGGAAGTGACGCTGTCAACGAAGGCATTTTCCTCTAGTTCAGTTAACAAACACAACGCAAGACCAGAAGTCATCAAACAGAAGCAGATTTCCCATGAGCCTGCTGCACAGGAAGTTATAAAGAAGCATGCAAAAATGGGTTCAAGTCTCACATTTAAAGCGGCTGTGCAACACCTCCAACCACCGATGACTAAGCCCCATCAGACACATTCGACCACTACGAGCACAGCTCGTTCTCTTCACTTTAACCCCCTGAACAGAACTCCCTCCACCTCCAAATCAGCACCACCTCCTCTTTCTGCCCCGCAGGCACACCTCAGCGCCAAACAGTCTATGGTGCTTAACCGAACCGGCTCCCCCTGGGTCAATATCAAAACCAACTACCAAACTGCAAACGCACACCAAAACCCCGGCTCCCACCCCCACCACCAGCAAGGCCCCAGGAACTTTCTGCGCTGTGGCCTGTGTGGGAAATGCTTTCCACACCCGAGCAACCTGAAAGCTCACCTGCAGACCCACACTGGGGAGAGGCCCTTCTGCTGCTCCCTGTGTGGCCGGAGCTTCACCAAGCTCAGCAACCTGAAGGCGCACCGCCGGGTCCACACGGGGGAGAGGCCGTACTGCTGCTTGGCCTGCGGCAAGCGATTTACCCAGAAATGTAACCTGAAACGCCACCAGAGGATCCACATGGATGTATGACGAGTTACAGCCGGTGACTGATTAACTGTTTTAGATGTGTGTTTGTGTGTTTGGCAACCAAATTAGAATTTGAGGTTTTGTCTTCATGTGTAGCAAACGGGTTGCTCTTGTCTTACCGTGATCATGTAAATTTGAAAATAATGGGAATTTATCCAGTAGCTATTAACATATTTTGATGTTCCAGATGAGTTCTAACAGTCCAAGAAAAGATAAATGAATTGTTTTTCTGAATCCAAGAATTGTATATATTTTTAAAGTTTTTTGTTTCATCATAGGGTTACGGTTAAAACATTTAGTAAAACGATTAATTTATTTTGGGCAAAGTTAACGTGAACTTACACTCTTAAATCAAGTGTTTAATTTCATCTACAGATTAAATTGAGTTCACAACCTTTTCTCTTTGTGTCATGAGTCAGGTGATGAAGCCCTAAATGACTATGCACACACTGGCTTCCTGTAGTTATTCTTAAAGTGAGGTATATGTTAAAGGGGACGTTTACACATTGCATTGCCGTGAAACCTGTATCAGGACAACTTGTCTTGGTAACAAAAACAATTCACATGCTACCTATGGCTTTCAGAAGGAGATCTGATGAGCCAGACCGCTTCAGGTGGTGGCGCAGCATTATGGCTGGATCTCAGGCACCAGGTGTAAGTGTAGACCACAATGTGCTTCATTGCATCCACTCAAATCATCCGATTACTCCAATTAAGCCGTTCACTTTACTACATTATTGAAGTTCATGATTATTTCTTGCACAATTGTTCTGTAGAGTGTGTGCGTGCAGAGCCAACACTATCAGGGGAGCGGTTGAACACCGGCTGCTGTTTTTATTCTTACATTTTGCCCTAATCTGATGACATAGCATAAATCAGCATGAGTCAAATATTCATCCAAAATAATTATTCATAAGGTTCTTTGATAAAGTTATTGGGAATTAAGTCAGGACTACAAGTCCCAAGCTTCCAGTTGCGTGCCAGTGCTAGGATGTAATGCTTGGTACATGACAATGACACAAGGCCAGTCTTTCCCAAACTATTGTGCGCTTGAGCTCTCTAGTGGTTCACATAGGTATAATTTATTTTATATAAACTACTCACCAAAAGTTAGGGATATTTGACTTTCGGGTGAAATTTATGGAAAATGTAAAAAGTTCACGCTACAGTAATATATCATGAAAGTAGGGCATTTAAGTAGAAGCATGCAATGGTGATTTCCTCATCTCAAACAATTGAAACAAAAGCCGACAACAGTGGTGGGTTTACCACAACAAAAAATGTCAATGTCTCAATAACTTGTCATGTGCCCTTGAGCATCAATTACAGCTTGACAACGACGTCTCATGCTGTTCACAAGTCAACTTATTGTCTGCTGAGGCCTGGCACCCCACTCTTCTTGAAGGGCGTCCCTCAGGTCATTGAGGTTCTGTGGTACAGAGTTACGAGCCTCTACACGGCCACTCAGCTGATCCCATAGGTTTTCTATGGGATTCAGGTCTGGAGAAGGTGCAGGCCACTCCATTTGAGGTGCCCCAGTCTCCAGCAGCTGTTCCCTGATGATGCGACGTCAATGAGCTGGAGCATTGTCATTCATGAAGATGAAATTAGGCCTGTGTTGTTCATGCAGGGGCACAATGACTGGATTAATGATGTTATTCATGTAGTATGGGCTTGTCACTGTACCATTCACAAAGTGTAGAGTAGTTCTGTATTGACTAGACACACCTGCCCACACTGTAACACCACCACCACCAAAGGCTCGTCTGGTGACAACAGTGGCTGATGCATAGCGCTCTCCTTGACGTCTCCAACATCGTTGGCGGCCATCATTTCTGCTCAACGTGAATCGACTTTCATCAGAGAGCAGCACTGAGGCCACTGGTCCCTCGTCCAGCGTCAATGCTCCCTGGCCGTGCAAGACGATGATGGCTGTGCCTGGTGGTGTGGTCAGGTACCCTTGCAGGTCGACTAGCACGCAGACCACGCTGATGTCAACGGTTTTCAATGGTCTGACGTGAAACTTGGGTGCCTCTCACCTCCCTTAAATGTGCCTGGAGTTGAGTGGCATTATCATCCGGTTCCGCAGGGCACTGCTCACAATGAAGCGCTCATCAGTGTGGGAAGTGGCCAAAGGACGTCCACTTGTATGCCTTTCTGTGACTCTTCCAGTCTCTGTATCTCTGTTGCAACCTGCTGATGACACTCTGTGACACTCTAAGCTCAGTGGCCACTTCCCTCTGACAAGATCCTGTTTGAAGCCTCGCAAAGGTGAGGTCCTGTTGATCAGTTGTTCTGTGTTGTCTTGGTCTCATGATGTCAACATGTGAACAGCATGATGAAGAGGACTTTAAATACCAATTCTAATTGAACAAGGAAATGTATTGGTCGATTCATGGATCAAACACCTGTTGTGAATTTTGCCGTTCAGCTCCTTGTTGGAGAACAGCAAGTTGTGCAAAAAGTACTGAACCATTGAACAGTTGGACATGTGCAGTCAAAAGTTGAGAGAAGGTCAAATTAAGTTCACCTGTAAAGGTTATAGTGTATTTTAGGTTCATCCTGAAATTTCACCCGAAAGCTGAATATCCCTAACTTTTTGTGAGTACTGTGTATATATATATATATATATATATACATATATATATTTTTTTTTTTAACAAAGCCTTATGGTAAAACAAAACAGACAATATGAAATTTAAATAGAATTGAAATCATATTACATTTGTATTAGAATACAGTTTTATCTCGAGAATTTTTTTTTTTTTTATTGAAACAGTCAAGGGAAGGAAGCGTCACACCCTCACCTTGCTCAAACACGAACAAGAGAGCTGTCATGCCATTTTAGCCTTAATATCTTCTTTGATGTGCTTTTTAAAATCACAACCCAGACACTTATTAGAAAAAGAAAACACAGATCAAGAGACCCTCATGTGGGGAAAACGTAGTGCATCTCTATATTCACTACTTTTCACTGACGGACATTGAGTGGGGAGGTTTTGTGGAGCTTCAGCTGAACTGCAGCGGAACGCACTCCTGCATCGGCTGCTGATGGGACGCGGGAGGCCATGGTGCATCAGTGACATGGTGAACTTTTAGCGGAACGCGGTCAAAATCCATTTCTGAATTAGAGAGCCACTGCTCTAGGTGATGTGATATACTTTGCACGACGCTCCTCTTTGGAACATTCAAGTGAAGGCTGCATTTCTAGAGTTCACTTTTTTTTCTGAGTAAAGTAGACATGATTCCATGTCGTGGAAAAAAAACAACTTTGTGCCGAGAGGAAATGCCATGGGGTCCTCAGGGGTTCTCAAACTGCAGGCCCCGGGACCACATCCAGTCTGCAAGACAATTAATTGAAAAATTAATTGTCTAATGTATTATGTATGTACCTAATGAATAATCAAATTAATACATTTCCATGCAATTTTACTCCCATGTTTTCAGAATACAAAACAGAATAACAAATAACAGATATGACAGAAGAATTTTAATGTTTCACTTTCTTTTTTTTTTAAATCTATTACCGTATTTTCACGACCATAAGGCGCACCGTACTAAAAGGCGCAGTCTCAGTTATGTGTGCCATTACTGTATTTAACACACACATAAGGCGCACCGGATTATAGGGCGCGGGTTTTATATACCGGTACATATCCTCTACTACGTTTAAATACCTCTACTGCGTATTTAAAAATAGAGCGGGAGCAAAACTGAGTATGTTTGTGCTTTATTCATGTATTTATTACAAAGTATTAATCAAACCCATCGAAGTCATCATCCTCTGTTTCTGAATTAAACAGCTGCGCTAAATCAGACATGCCAGTTTCCCCTTCTTCGCTGTCAGAGTCACTTTCCGTGCCGTGCGGCTCCTCGGAAATGATGCCGGCTTTTGCGAAAGCTCGAACAACAGTGCCAGCAGACACGTTAGCCCAAGCATCTACAATCCATCCGCAAACTGTGGCGTAACTTGCCCGGCGCTGCCTTCCACTTTTCGTGAAACTGTGGTCTCCGTCGGTCATCCATCGCTCCCACGCCGCTCGAAGAAAGTCGGAGCACGCAGACTTGTGCCTTGTTACGTGTGTACCGTTTGTGTCGGTGGTGGATTCCGGGCGATGGTCCCGCTTCGGTTGTAGATGCTATATCTTCCTTTTTGATGTTTGAATCCACGAGCGCGACAAGTTATTTATGAGGTGCGATGGAGAATCGCCTCCTCAGTTATACCCGGGAAGGGAAAGAAGAAGGCGGTAGGTTGGTGCTTGTGAAATAACTGTAGCTGTGTGCACTCAAGTGTGTGGCCCTGCTCGTTTACCGTTTCTCGCAGCCGCTTCGATGGCAGCCGCTGAGAGCTCATAAACGTGCATGTTTGTAGGTTATTTCTGTCGCTTCTTCACTTCATCTCTCCTGCTTCTTCTATTTAATAATTACAATTTTCCGGGTGGGCCGCCGCACCTTGGAGCTGATGCAAAAACAACTATAAAAACATTTATCCAACACCAACATACCGGCCTACAGAGAAGAGACAGCGATCCATTGGATGATCTCTGACACTGGGCTGGCCCAATCACAACGCCCCCCCCGCTGTTTCTCGTGTCAGATGCCGTGGCTCAGCGCCAAAAGTTCAGAGAGGTTGCGGGCCCGCCCAAAAAAATATAATAATAATCTGCCAAATGTGCAAAAATAACACATTTTTGCTGCAGGGGCCGCAGTAGCTTCAACATCTACAGTACCCATTGCACAGCAGCAGGTGAAAGTTGGAAGGAGGAGGGCCGGCTGGCCAGGGTACTGCCAGGCGGAAGAGCAGGCGGGGGCAGGCCCCGAGGGACAAAGTGAGCAGGAAGCAGGAGGAGAGTGAGACGGTAAGCACGAGGGCCATATCGTATCTTCATGATACTATTACAATTATGAGGCTAAGGGTTCCCTTGATGAACATGTACGAAAAAGGCTGTAGACTGCGCTAAAATGTATGCCTGCTTATGTATCAGCCTACAGGAAAGAAAAAGGTTTTCATTTCCAACGACGACTATCTGTGGCGCAGCTCTCCACCTACGCTCAGTTCAAATTGTTCGGTGCTGCTGTCCACTCAGCATGCACCTTCATGTGCTAGGCGCATGAACTCAGGGTCAAACAAACAAGCACGCCGTTGATTTAATTTGCCTATCACATACAAAAATCCAACTATTTAAATATAAAACTATAAGGTGATCTATTATGCAATATTCGTCATCAATATTTGGATACTTGAAATCTGTGTGAACTGAACAGTTCGTATCAAATGAAATAAGATGGAACAGCTCCACGCATCTAACTAATAAAGGAAGGATCGTCTGTCCATCTGTCCAATCTATGTATGTGCTTCGATTATCTTGACAACCAGATGTTATTTTTTATGTTTTAAGAAAGAAAAAAAAGGTTATTTTTTATCTTTTTTATTTTTTAGGAAAAGTTCGAGCTTTGAAAGTGCAGTTTGCTGTGTTCTGAAACTGGGGGAGAGAGGGAGAGAGAGAGGGGGCGGAGGCTCCCCCCCTCCCCGCTCAGTAGGGGTGGGCGATACCGCAGAATTTGGTTTCGATCCGATACCAAGTAAGACCAGGGAAGAATCACCGATATCGCTACCGATACCGGGGGGTTTAAGTTGCCATGTGTGATGCGGCTCTAGTGAGTCGGATCATTTCGCTCAGCTCTGAAATAAGGCAAGTTTATTTGTACAGCCCATTTCAACAGCAAGACAATTCAAAGTGCTTTGCATAAAACACAAGATAAGACAAAGTGCCAAGGACATCGGTGCATAAAGTTAAAATAATAGAATACATCGAATGCGTAGTGCAAGAGATACACATTGTAAAAGGAAGATCACATTCTAAAGTTGATAAATAGAATGCGTAAAATCAAGTTAAAGTGACAGTGCAGTGCAAGAAATGAATATATTTTAGTCCAGTAAAAGGCAGCGATAAACATAAAAGCCTTTATTTCAAAGAGGTGAGAGTTGCAGCAGACCTGCAGTTTTCTGGGAGTTTGTTCCAGATATGTGGAGCATAAAAACTGAACGCTGCTTCTCCATGTTTGGTTTTGACTCTGGGGGGCAGAACTCAGACCTGTCCCGGACGACCTGGCAGGTCTGGATGGTTCCTAACGTTGCGGAAAACCAGAAATGTATTTTGGCCCGAGACCATTCTGTGCTTTACAAACCAACAGTAGTATTTTAAAATCAATTCTTTGACGGACAGTGAAGCCAGTGTAAAGATCTGAGAAATGGAGTGATATGATTTACTTTCTTGGTCTCGGTGAGGACTGCAGCGGCAGCGTTCTGAATCAACTGCAGCTGTCTGACGGATCTTTTAGGGAGACCTGTAGAGACACCGCTGCAGTCGTCCAGTCTAGCAAGGATGAATGCACGGACGAGTTTTCCCCAATTCTGCTGAGACATGAGTCCTTTAATCCTTGATATGTTCTTAAGGTGATAGTAGGCTGACTTTGTAATTGTTTTAATGTGGCTGTAGAAATTTAGGTCCGAGTCCATGACCACATCAGCATTTCTGGCGTGGTTTGTGCTTTTTAACATTACCGACTGAAGCTGAGCGCTGACGTTTAGTCGTTCTTCCCTGGCTTCGAAAAAACAATTCCTTCAGTTTTGTTTTTGTTGATTTGGTCAAAATTGTGACACATCTAATCGTTGATTTGTTCAATTGTATTGCACCATAGTCCCTCGGTTATATGTTTATCGTAACTATGGTAACATATATATATATATATATATATATATATATATATATATATATATATATCTTGTTTTTTCCATAATCTGAGCCAGTGGGAGCATGTACAGTAGATGTAAAATGGAAGAGGGCTCAAAATGCAGCCTTGGGGAACTCTGCATGTCATTTTTTTCCGCTCAGATGTGTAATTACCTATAGACGCAAAGTAGTTCCTGTGCTTTAAGCACAATCTAAACCAGTTTTAGCACTGTGCCAGAAAGTCCCGCCCAGTTTTCCAGTCGGTCTAATAATATGTTGTAGTCAACCGTGTCAAATGCTGCACTGAGATACAGTCATACTAAGACTGGAATTCTGCCACCATCTGTGTTTAGATGGATGTCATTGAAGACCTTAGCAAGAGCAGTCTCAGCGCTGCGGTGTGTAGTGCCAAGAAATGTTCAGCTGCTGAGAAACAGCTTTTTCAGTGATTTTACTACAAATGAGAGGTTCGATATAGGCCTGTAGTTGTTCATTAGTGAGGTGTCGAGGTTGTTCTTTTTTAAGAGTGGCTTGATGGCAGCTGTTTTCGGGACCCGTGGGAAGAAGCCTGAGATAAGAGACGCGTTGACAATTTGTGGAAGATCTGAGGCCATGCAATTTGCAACAATTTTTAAAAAGCCTGTTGGCAGGATATCAATGCAGAAGGAGGAGGATTTCAGACGGTGTATTATGTCCTTCAAGTTGTTATGGTTGATCGCATCAAATTGTGTCATGGTATTTGAATTGATTTCTCGTTGACACAGGGGCAGCACATATCCTGTACCTGATATGGCGGTACTGACTGCGTGTTTAATTCTCTGAATTTTGTTGGTGAAGAATAAAGGGAATTCATTGCAGATAAAAGTTCAGAGGCTACTGACACGGGAGGCTTTGTTAGCCTGTCGACAGCAGCGAACAAGGCATGTGCATTATTACTTTTGTTGCGACGATGTCAGAGAGGAGGGAACGCCTCGCGTTTCTCAATTTAAAATTATAAATGCAAAGTCTCTCCTTAAAGATGTCCTAATGAACGTGAAGATTTGTTTTTCGCCACCGGTGTTCAGCATTTCGACACTCTTTTTTTCTTCTTCTTACCAGCGTGGCACTTCTACACGGAGTCATTTCTTACCAGAGACCACCCTCGCCTCAGTTGCTGCAATGGCATCAATGACATTTGTAATTTTAGAATTTAAATGCTCTACAAGCTCATTGACTGAGACCCAGGAGAGGGCGGGTGTGGAAGAGAAAGCCTGAACAAACATGTCACCGGTGTTTTCAGTGATATACCGTTTTGTGATTACCTCTGTTTTGAACTTGTGAATTTGTGTGCACGGAGTAAGTACCCTCAAAGAAAACACAGCAATGATCAGAGAGAACAACATCAGTCACCGCGACATCAGAAAATGTTCAGACCCTTGGAGATGATTAAGTCGAGTCTGGCCCTTGTTGTGTGTGGGCGTGGTCACCTGCTGAGTCAGTCCATAGTTATCAAGAACACAACACGGTTCTTTGGTCCCTTTGTCCCGGGGGTTGTCAACCTGGATGTTAAAATCACCCACAATAACTACAAAATCAAAGTCAATACAGGTTATATTCAGCAGTTCAGCAAGGTCATCCAAAAAGGTTGCACAGTATTTGGGTGGCCTGTGAATATTTAGGAACATAGCTTGAGAGGAAGAATTCAAATTAAGAGCCACATATTTAAAAGAAGCAAAAAAAAGAAATAAATCCACAATCAAATCAAACAATACTTACAGTATTTTGGAGAGAGAAACGGATCCCTTTTTGGTACCGATCCTATTGATGCTAGAATCGATCTCCAAAACAAGACGTAGTATCAGCAATATCTATACTTTTGGTATCTATCCGTCCACACCTACCGCTCAGAGCTGTCAAGTAACCACTGGTGGTCGGGTCTCACTTCCCCGCTCTACAGTCCCGTACAGAAACTTTGAGCGGCAGGTGCTAAAAGAAAATAAAAGAAGAGCCAGCGTTTGGTTTGTCTGTTGTGGGCTACTGTAGAAACATGGCGGCCCCCGTGGAAGCGCACCCGCTCCCTATGTAGATTTAAACGGCTCATTCTAAGGTAACGAAAAACACGATTCTTATTTTCATTGGATTATACACTAATTAAAACATACTTGTGAATATTATATTCCACTGCTGCCAAGTCCATTCTGTAAATTCTACAAACTGCACCTTTAATGCATATTTAAGGGTACAATTGTAGTGGGCCGTCTGGACCAAAAATGCCAGGGTCATTGCTTTGTCCCAGTCCCGCCCTGGTTATTTGCCCACCGCTCCTCGGCTGTGTTATGGGCGGTTCAGGACCCGAGTTCTTTATTTTTCATTTTTGAACAATCGTTTTCAATACTTACAATATTAGAAAGACCTGAAGGTGAACGTCTTAGCCTTGGTTTTCTTTCTTTTGCCGTCTTTTGTGTCTCTTGATTCCAATGTTTTTTTCCCGGCCAGGTTCGGTCGGGCGCAAAGCAAAAGTGCAATTCTTCGTCGCAGATCGGAGAAGAGCGGCCGGGGGGGGGGGGGGGACACCCACAAAACATTTTAAAGGCGCGATTTGTAACTGTGCGTGACATTAACGTACAGATTAAAACCGTTCAGAGGAGATAAGTTCGGAGAGCTCTGAAGTCTGTTCCCGCTCTGAAAGAGAGAGCGAGAGAGAGAGAGAGAGAGCGAAAAGCCGAGCCGAGTTCTGGAGAAATACTGGCAGAGTGTGTAACCTCGGAGCGCCCTGCGAGCCGGCGCGGGAGCTCGTTTTACATCTTGAAAGCGAAGCAACGTAAGATGGTATTCAACTGAGCCTCGCGAAAAAACAAATGTGACGGCGGTCTCCGCTCCTTTCAGGGGGCGATGTTTTGGAACACGATTCTTTTATTGATCAAGTGGACGCCGCATAAAAGGCTCTTCGCAGCTTTTCCTTTACTGTATGTCTCCGAGAGAAATCACCTCCAAGGCCGAGGATCCTTTCATAAAGCCTCTGTTGCGCGCACGCTGAAGTGAGGGATTTTAAGAGCTATACGGACTGAGAGTAGCCATTAGACGGTGTCTCTCACTTGATCCCCCTCTCTCTCTCTCTCTCTCTCTCTCTCTCTCTCTCTCTCTCGTGCTATTTTTCTCCCTCCCTCCCTCCCTCCCTCTCTGTATCTTGCACACCAAGACTGTCGTTAGGGATCAGATGTTGGCATCAATGAACCATCACACTCATCAACAGCTGGGGCGGACTTCCTCTCATTGCCAGTCTCACAGTTTGACGCCTGTTTGTCCTTCAAGCCTGGAAGAGTCTTCTGATGACGTGGTGTGTGTGTGTGTGTGTATGTGTGTGTATGTGTGTGTGTGTGTGTGTGTGTGTGAGAGAGAGAGTGTGGTTGGGGCGCAACATCTTTTTGTCAATTAAAAAAATAAGGAAGTCACAAGTCATGCTCTTCCATGCCCTGCATTTGAGGCATTCACAACAGTTCCGTTAAAATCCTTGCATTCCACAATCTTATGCAAGTTGATGTGAGAAATGTTGCAACAAATAAATTATATGTATATACATAGATTAAATATATGTGTATATATACATATACATGCTGTATATTATGAAAGTTGCAAAGAAAACAAATTCATTCTTAATCACAATTCATCGGCAACTACAATTTCATGATTAAGGCCGCTCTATTTTTGGACCTTTTCACCAAAACCCATTTTTTTTTAATCTTGTTTGTTTTTGCCGTAGCCCACCGTGTTTGATTTGCCTCCGCTGACACCACACTTACTCTTAGCCAATGCTCGATGGAAGCAGCATGGTTGGACAGGACGGCCACAAGCGTTAACCACATTGATCAACCTGCTGCTCATCGATCAAAGCATACACACGCGTGCGCGCACTCACACACACACACACACACACACACACGCACACGGACACACACGCGCACACACACACACACGCACACACACACACACACACACACACACACACACACACACACACACACACACACACGTGCGTGCGCACTCACACACACAGACAGACACTGCCCTTCCATAGCGCTTGCAAGTCATTGCTTGGTAAACAAGACGGCAGCATTTCTGGCTTGTAGATTAAAAAATGTCTCCTACAGACTCTTCATAAGCTCCAGTCTCCATCCCACACACACACACACACACACACACACACACATACACACACACACACACACACACACACACACACACACACAGCACTTTTGCTTGCATGTGTCTGGAATTTCTCCACAACGAACCCATTTTGCAATACAACTTCCATCAGAACCTTTATCCTTAGAATCAGGCACTTTAACAAACACATCTGGCAGTACAAACATGGGAAACAGAGGATGGATTTGGCCCTGTCCAAGCTGCCGTCTGCATAGAACTGTAGAAGAAGAAGGATTTCGGTTCAATGTCCCACATTGTTGTTTGCAATATGCTTTTCTCATGGTAATGCGCCACACTGGGCCGGGGATGATGGATCTTCCTTTACCTGTCTCAAAAAGATTGATGAGGGAGAAGAGAAGAAACGGCGAGAAGGCAGATCACACACACACACACACACACACACACACACACACACACACACACACACACACACACACACACACACACACACACACACACACACACACACACACACACACACACACACTGTTTGACACAAGATGGTAGAATGGGAATAGGAGGAAAGTGGTTGTGTATCACTGTCTGTGATATCTTTAAGTTCTGTCGTACAGTCATTTGGTGTTTTTTTTCCGATTCTTGTGTCCAACAGGAAGGACGAACATATGCATCTGGGACCATGTTGCGCTTTTCCCTCCGTTAATAAGGCACCAAAACCAAACAATTCCGCTTGTTTACCTGTTGATGCACTTACTACTCCTGTTTAATTATTTTGGGAGTCAAGGGCTCCATTGTTTGCTATGGAAGGTAGTGGAACCGGCGCCCAAATGCAGCCGTCACAAATTTCTATAACCAACAGGGGTCAGTGTTGCTCTATGGTAATGGTTGCACACCAGCCGCTGTGTGTGTGTGTGTGTGTGTGTGTGTGTGTGTGTGTGTGTGTGTGTGTGTGTGTGTGTGTGTGTGTGTGTGTGTGTGTGTGTGAGAGGTTTTGGGTGTGGGTTTTTGTGTTTCCTTTCATTTATGTGAAGGTGTTTGTTCGCCCAGGTGGGTCTATAATCGTGTGCGTGAGAGAGAGAGGAGATGTGAGTTTTTGTGTTTCCTTTCATTTAAGTAGGGGTGTTTGTGCACACAGGTGGGTCTATAATCACCCGAGTGTGTGTGTGTGTGTCTGTGTGTGTGTGTGTGTGTGTGTGTGTGTGTGTGTGTGTGTGTGTGTGTGTGTGTGTGTGTGTGTGTGTGTCTTTTGTTTTGGTCTTCTTGCAGCTCAGGTGAACTTGAAGTTTAACCCTGTAAAGCCCCTGGGTGTAATATTACATCCACTTTAAGCTCTGTTTTAAAGACTGCATTTACACTGTCAACGCTTCATATTGTTTATACTCACGATCTTATTGGATGAACAATGTGTTAATAGATCTGGTAACTTGGTCATGTTTGGGTCCATTTTGGGGAACTTTCCACTGAGCTCATCTCTCTCACTTATTTTCTATTTGGGTTTTTGGGTTTTGCAGAGTTACACGCACACGCACACACACATGCACACATACACACACACACACACACACACACACACACACACACACACACACACACACACACACACACACGCACACACACACACTGGTCAGAGTGTCTTCTGTTCAGATTTTTTGAAAAGTGAATGACTTTCTTGCCTGACTTTTTTTCTCTTCTCCAAATGTGTGTATGTGTTTCCCCCCACCTCAAGCTAAGTGATGTGTGTATGTGTGTGTGTGTGTAACAAAATACATACAAACAATGCACCCAAGAGACCTACTCTATAAAAAAGCTCTAGAATGACAAACCAAGTAGTGTGGTGGTTATGTTTATGTATTTTTTCAGTGTATCGTGTGTGTGTGTGTGTGTGTGTGTGTGTGTGTGTGTGTGTGTGTGTGTGTGTGTGTGTGTGTGTGTGTGTGTGTGTGTGTGTGTGTGTGTGTGTGTGTGTGTGTGTGTGTGTGTGTGTGTGTTTGTGTACAATGATAGCTTGTTTTGAACTGGGGCATTTCTCACAAAGCAGGATCTATTTGTCATCTAACCAACATACATAGATGGATAAACTGTAAATATCGAATGTCTATAATATATATGTAATATGTAAATTCCGAATTACACAAAGTAAAGAAATGTTGGCTCGATCAACTCAGACGATCACAGCTCTCTCTGCGACGGAAATTTTTTTTTCCATGTATGGAAATCCAGTATATTGACATTCTAGGTTTCCTTGTTTATGTCAATAATGACCTGACCTGACATTTTCAGCGTGGAGCGTGATATCAAATAATGATAGACATTTGTTTGAAATGAGTATCTGAACTGAACAACCTAAATGCAATGCCCTGTGGCCTCTATCGAAGAGTATCGCATATTTTTGCCAAAAATGCATATTATTTAGTCATGTATTTAAAACACATGAGTCAGCGTTGGTCTCTGCTTCGGCAGCGGCGCTGGTGTTGAGTCTCACTGTGGTGATGGACTTCTGTTCTTGCTACGTTCCCATTGCGATCTCTTACGGCGGTGAAGCGCTCCACGTGTCCTGTGATTGTCTGTTTGCTGAACATGTCATGCAATATTGTGCACGCGTCCGGGGATTAACCACCCGACACCGGGGCCCCGGTGTCTCTCGGTGAAGTAAACCAGGAAGAGCGAAGGGAGTGAAACGCGCGCGCAGCCGAGCTGGTGCCCTTCATGCAAGGGAAATTCCTGTGAATTCTTAATTTGTAGAGTGTGGTACTTGAACCTGGAGGATCTTCCTCAACATGTCTCAGTAATGAGCACCGGGCTTTACATGCATACGCGTGTGTGTGTGTGTGTGTGTGTGTGTGTGTGTGTGTGTGTGTGTGTGTGTGTGTGTGTGTGTGTGTGTGTGTGTGTGTGTGTGTGTGTGTGTGTGTGTGTGTGTGTGTTACCGTGTTTGTTTATTATCGATTTCAGCTAAGATGGGCTTGCCAGTCTTCTTTGGCTGGGTACTGTGGTCTACTGTCAAATCAAATATTCCCTACGCCCCCACCCCCACCCCCCCAGCCCCAACTCTCTCTCCCTGACTTACTCTCCCGTTCTCTTCAACTCTCTCCTTTCTTACCAAAACCTATTAGGGGTCTTGTTGGGCTGCCAGGAAAAATCTAGGGATACATTTCCTCCCCTTGGCTAAGCCTGCTGTCACTATCTGGACAGACTATTGACAGTCGTAGCTCCAGACATAGCTCTGTCTGCTCCGTAGGAAGAGAGCGAGGGAGAGAGAGGGAGAGAGAGGGAGGGAGAAAGAGAGCGGAGGTGGGATATGAAGGAGGAGAGGAAGATCGGATTAGCTAAGATGCTGTTATTGCATTACCTCCACAGACACTCATACACACCCAAAGACGTGTGTGTGTGTGTGTGTGTGCGCGTGTGTGTGTGTGTGTGTGTGTGTCGGTGTGTGTGTGTGTGTGTGGGTGTGCGCGTGTGTTCACAGACTCGAGTGTGAACACATTAACATTCTCTCATGTTGGCTCATTGAGCTCACCTATTCTTTGCTCAACGCTGACCAGATTAAAAATTAGGGGATAACAGGGAGGGGTGGGGGAGGCTTGATTGAGGATCCCTGGATGTTGTTTGACAATTCTGTCTTTTGAGAAACTAAGTGTAGTAATATTTAATAACCCCTGAGTAAACACTGCGAAAAAATTCTCGATAAATAATTGAAGTGAAATTTATAAATAATTCCCCCAAATCCACTCCACTGCAGCACAGTCAGTTCCCCCCAAATGATGCTCATCCCTCTGGACAGGCTGAAGTTCCGGCTCCTGGCCTCATGGGGGCGCTCTGGTTATACCGAAACCCTCATCTGCTGGCCCCTCAAATAAATAAATAAACAAAGGACATAATGGACGGAATATAGGACATGATTATTGGCAACATGCCCTTCCCCTCTTAAAAATATTGTTTTTAAGGAGACATCTTTTGTTGTCTGTTCTGAGTTCTTGGTGGGGTTTTTTTTCGGGAACTTGAAAAGAGGTTTTCGTGCTTCACAAACAGTTTCTGATTTCTTAAAAAAAATGTTGTTTTTTTTCGTGGGTTCAGTGAAGTCTTACTGACGATCAAAAGGCAGGTTCGTTGGTCTTGGCATCAGCGTGAGCGCTTGGCTCTCCATGATGTTTTAACAATGATCATTTGAAAATGTTGCAGCACCCCTCGTCCCCTGCATCGGGATCGGTTACCGACCTCTCTCCTGCAGAGCTCCTTGACTCACACTGAAGCAGAAGTAAAGGAAGGAGAACAGCTTTTCCTTAATGAACAAAAGCGCAATTTCCAAATAAGTATTATTTTTTTTTCTTTCCATCTGCCGGTTTAAATGTCAGCTCCGGCTTGGGCTATCATCAAATTACTGTCAGATAATCATGCCAACGGAGGCCGTTTGTCAGAATTTGATTTAGCTGATGATTTATTTTGGTTAACTTCTGAGGGAAATTATGGGTTGCACCTTCAAAGTTCAGTAAGAGAGAGAAGAAGCCGACAGACGCTCTCCCCCTCCCCTGCTGAAATCGCTGCCTGAATACTGGATGACTTCCAAAACGTATCCCAGCTCTGCCTCTGCACGCTGGTCTGAAAAGGAGCGTCGCTTTTCGTGATCTTCTCCTCTCGTACCCTTTGTTTTTGTTTCCTATACTATCTAGACGCTTCCGTCTTTTGTCTCCCTCACTCATTATTTTATTTTGTCTCTCTCCTCCACCCCCTAGTCTAGTCGTTCTCACCGTAGGCTCCAGGGACCCACAGGGGTCCTCCAAGAGGTTCCAGGCGGTCCCCGGCAAAATGAGTTAGTTAATTTGCAAGACGTTAGAGAACGTACAAGAATGTCTGTTTTAATCATAGTTTACTGTTATCACCCCGAACTATAGTGTAGACGCGTATGAAAGTTTGGACTAAATCATATCTAACTAAAAAAATCTTCTCAGATTGGACACCCAGAGACTAAATCTCATCAAATCGAGGGTCCTTATGTGCTTTCACACATGCACTGCAACCCTGAAATTATCAGGACATTACCAGGAGGAGCTGTCCGTATGTGTGAACGCAAATCTCCGAATCATTTGGACCGGATATTAACCGGACATGACCCAGCCAGCACCCTGGCATAAAGTCCGGGTAATGCCCGGTACGTGTGAAAAGAGCAGGTGATTATCCGGAGAATTCACAATGGGTGAGTGGGCGTGTCGCGCGTTGATGACGTCTCCATCATACGAAGGTGACGTCATCAACACGCCCACTCGTGAGGGTGAGGAAGGGTATGCCGTAAAACTCTGCAGTGTCACGCGACGCGCCCTGCCTCCTGCACACTCTACCCAGGCTCCGCCCGTCGTCTAAACCGAAAGGATTTCCAGTGGGTCCGGACGCATCTGACACGGACGATCTCTGGTTGTGTGCTGCATGTGTGAAAGGGCAACACCGGACAATGTCCAGACCTGATTATCTGGACATTGCCTGGAGTTCATGCTTGATAAGAAAAAGGTTGAGACTCACCGCTGTAGACAACCTTTCAAAGTTTATCTCCGTCCATCAATCTTCCACTCCTTTATTTGCTCCGTCTCTCTCTCCATTTCACTCTTTCTTGGTTGCTCTCTTCCTGGTGGCATTAAGTCACGCGTCGACTTAACCCGTGGACCTTCTCTGTGACACTGATGTTCCGCTCTTCCGCCTTGTGGCGCCTGGCGATAACGACGAACGTGGAGTGGACTGAGGGAAAAAAAAACAAACAAAAAAAAAACATAAATTAAAGACGGAGAAGAAAGAGTGTAATAAGAAGGACAAAGACGGTGAGAGGGGGCCGGGAGAGAGGGAGCGAGAGGGAGAGAGAGAGAGAGAGGGAGAATAAAGAAGAGTGAGAGTGAGCAGCCACCCAACAAAGTCATCAACTCCCTTACATCCATCATTTGTCACAGACCAAAGGTTACTGCTGCTTCATCAGCTACTTTTACTTTATGTGTGCACATAAAGCATGCACGTGTGTGAACATTTATTTCTTCCTTTATTTGTGCGTGTGTGTGTGTGCGTGCGCGTGTTTGTATGCATCCTTTAGATCCGGGATACGGACCACAGACCCCGACGTGATTACAAAGTGGGATCTCCGAGCTCAAAGCAGACGGAGGACATCCCTGTGATGTGCCTCTCAGCGCCTCAGGTGCTGTCGCTGATCATATTTGCTGACTAGGAAAATTGTCCAGCCCATAGAATTAGGGGAATCCTTTTAAGCGATACATGCAGACCGTGCGTGCGCAGTGCGCTCGGTAGACCGGCCCGGGCGAATCAATTTACGGCCCAGACACGTGTTGCTTCAACACATGCTCTGAACAAATCATTTGTTTGTATTTTCTTTTTTTTTTTTCGTTTTCTCCAGTTTATGGTCAATTACTCGGCAGGAGGAAAACAAAACAAAACACAATAATGACTCAGATCAGCCATCCCTGTAAAGTAATTTGTTCCTGATCATTGACATTGCAAAAATAATCAGCTTGTAATTACCTTCTGACAAATTATTTATGTTGCTTATTGATTGGGAACTTGCACGTTGTGCGGTACGGCCTTTTCCATTTGCCAAACTAAATCTCAAAGGTTATGTTTCACTTTTTGCTGCAAACTAGTTTGACTCAAGCTAAACACAACCGCTGCAGCTTGCAGTACAATCCACCAAATACATGACAGAAAAAAAACAAACATGGCTGCAGGATTTTCTCTCGGCTAGATTTGATAAAAAATGATGTGGCCATCCATCACCTCCATAACGGTCACCACTAAAAGTTCATTGTCGCAATGGGGTGCTCTTGTTTTTGCACTTCCTGGTCACACTTACTCACAGATGGCAGGACAAGATTCTACATAGCTGAACGTTATTGCTAACGAGTTAGGAGGAGGCGGGGAATATCAAAGTACACACCGATAGAAAAGCTCCATTGGTGCCTTTGAGAGGCAGTTGGAGGCCAACACAGATATTTTTGAAAGCGTAGTATTTTACATTACATAAAAGTAAAGTAGCCAGGGCAGTGGGGGGGTGGGGGCTCTGTGCTGGCTACATTATATATCGGACAATTCTTGTTCAGTATAAGTGAAATACTGGGTTGGTCACCAGGTTTTCCGAAGTCATGCCCCGTTGGGTCCTTACAGCAGCACTATGTCACTTTGGGTATTTGGGATTTGGCACCCCCGACAGTCTCTGAGTGCACTTTTACGCCACTGTCGTAAAACTCCACCGTCCCGGTGCCTGAAAATAATTTATTTAACCGGACAAATGTGAACCTTATCGGTCACCTTTCAATTACAGTCTATGTTACTACGCATTATTGTACACCTAGGTTACAGGTGTCACTAGGTTCCCCTCGCACGGACATCGCTGTTTCCCGGAGCCGTGGACTGATTCCGCCGAGCCGTGGTGAGAGAGGGCGCGGGGAGGGACGGGGCCCCCTCGTTCCCGTGCAGGTACCAGATGCGCTCGGCCTGGCAGGTGGGCTCGCACGTGCGAGTCAGAGGGTGAAACAAACCCTGTGGTGCAATGAAAGTGAGGGCCGGCGCGCTCCGGCTGAGGTGAGGTCTCATCTGCACCGTCGGGGAGGAGGAGCGGCTTCATTTTGTATGAGCTTTATTACCGGACATTTTGACCGGAGAGACATCGGGGTTTTTTTAATACAAATTTTATCAGGCAAAAAAAACAAAACAGTAATTACCGGAGCCAAACATCCAGGAAGTGACCTCGTGCAGTAAAGCGTACACACTTTTCCCGCGGTTTGGTGCCCCAACACAGAAGTTACATAATGCTCATTCTGCTAATTCAAGAGGGGTGGGTGGGAATGAAAGAGGTGCCATTCTTCATATTACAAGTCAGTGAACCATCAAAATGATCCTGGAGCTGTTGTTTTAAGGTATAAAAGTTACACAGTGCTGCTTCAAAGCTAAAATGATTTCCTGTTACCTCGAACCTAAGCATGTGAGGCCCGTTCGCTCCATCCGACAGCCCTGGAAATATAAGGCCGTCATTGGTTTTGAATTGTGGGACAGGGTTTCTGTTGCGATATAGACATTGATGTTACACAGGTTCCTGTAACACACACACACACACACACACACACACACACACACACACACACACACACACACCTCTATTGAAGAACCCAGAGCTCATTCAAATTTGACTCATGTTGTCTACGTTGATTATCTTGAATGTCTAACTTTGATTGCGTGTTTTTTTTAATCATGTGTTATTATTACACAGTGTGAGAGGAATAATATAAATAGTTATAGCAATATTTCAAATAATGAGGTTGCTACAAAAAAATATTCACCAACGGAGAAGCCATATTCAGTAACCAACTTAATTAGTTGGCTCTATTATATTCGTGCCGAAATACAGAGCAAAAGGAAACGCGGATCATTTTAAGAATGCAGGTTCAGGAATATATCTCAAATGTAATTACAATTACAAACCCCAAATACGATGATTTGCAAATCCTTTTCAACCTTTATTCTATTGAATACACTACAAGGTCAAGACATTTAATGTTCAAACTGATAATCTTTATTGTTTTTTTTGCAAATATTCACTCATTTTGAATTTGATGCCTGCAACACATTTCAATAAAGCTGGGACAGGGGCATGTTGACCACTGTGTTACATCACCTTTCCTTTTAACAACACTCAATAAGCGTTTGGGAACTGAGGACACTAATGTTGAAGCTTTGTAGGTGGAATTCTTTACCATTCTTGCTTGATCTACGACTTCAGTTGCTCAACAGTCCGGGGTCTCCGTTGCCGTATTTTGCGCTTCATAATGCGCCACACATTTTCAATGGGAGACAGGTCTGGACTGCAGGCAGGCCAGTCTAGTACCCGCACTCTTTTACTAGGAAGCCACGCTGTTGTAACACATGCAGAGTGCGGCTCGGCATTGTCTTGCTGAAATAAGCAGGGACGTCCCTGGAAAAGACGTTGCTTGGATGGCAGCACATGTTGCTCCCAAACCTGTATGTACCTTTCAGCATTAACGGTGCCTTCACAGATGTACAAGTTACCCACACCATGGGCACTAAGACACCCCCAGACCATCACAGATGCTGGCTTTTGAACTCTGCGCTGATAATAATCTGCATGGTCCTTTTCCTCTTTGGCCCGGAGGACACCACGTCCATGATTTCCAAAAACAATTTGAAATGTGGACTCGTAAGACCACTGCACACATTTCCACTTTGCCTCAGTCCATCTCAGATGAGCTCGCGCCTGGAGAAGCCGGCAGCGTTTCTGGGTGTCGTTGATACTGTATATGGCTTTCACTTTGCATGGTGGAGTTTTAACTTGCACTTGTAGATGTTACGACGAACCGTGTTCACTGACAATGGTTTTCCAAAGTGTTCCTGAGCCCACGTGGTAATATCCTTTACAGAATGATGGCAGTTTTTAATGCAGTGCTGCCTGAGGGATCGAAGGTCACGGGCATTCAATGTTGGATTTCGGCCTTGTTGCTTATGTGCAGAGATTTCAACAGATTCCCTGAATCTTTTGATGATATTATGGACTGTAGTTGATGAAATCCCTAAATTCCTTGCAATTGTACGTTGAGAAACGTTGTTCTTAAACTGTTGGACTATTTGCTCACGCAGTTGTTCACAAAGTGGTGAACCTCGCCCCTTCCTTGCTTGTGAACGACTGAGCCTTTCGGGGATGCTCCTTTTATACCCAATCATGACACTCACCTGTCTCCAATTCACCTGTTCACCTGTGGAATGTTCCAAACAGGAGTTTTTTGAGCATTCCTCAACTTTCCCAGTCTTTTGTTGCCCCTGTCCCAGCTTTTTTGGAAAGTGTTGCAGCCATCAAATTAAAAATGAGTGAATATTAGCAAAAAACAATAAAGTTTATCAGTTTGAACATTAAATATCTTGTCTTTGTAGTGTATTCAATTGAATATAGGTTGAAAAGGATTTGCAAATCATTGTATTATGTTTTCATTTACGTTTTACACAAAGTCCCAACTACATTGGGATTGGGGTTTGTAGATGAGAGCTAAAATTTAGCGAAAACCAACCCTGTGGAGAGGGGTTTTGTGTATTATCACGAGGACACGTCGATCTGGCACATCGATGCTGGCCTTGCTGCAGTCCTCTCCTTCCTTCACTCTCACTTTATGTTTCTCACCTGCATCTCCTTTTGTCTTTGGTGCCATATTGGCTTAAGAGTGGAGGTCTAATTGTGCCGGCTGATATAATTATCCCCTGCTTTTAGTACCTGTTTGATATTCAACTGTATTGCAAATTTAGCCACTAATGTATGCAGTGTCACCTCCGAAGACGAAGGAGATAAAATATGGGTTGATAAAAAATTCTCCTTCATGTGTGGTTGTGCACTGTTTTCCTCCAACTTCATTTTCTCCGTTTTAACAATGCGTGTTTGCCTTGGACGTTGCCTTGAAAGGTTCCGCTGCTGAAGTGCCGGCGAAATGCGATTTAACGTCCCTGTTCGTTCCATTGTGCGGCGATCTTCACTCCCGGCACCTCTCCAGACACGCAGCGTACCTTCCTTTCAACGCTCCACCTCCTTTCTTTCCCGCATTCCTCCCCTTTCAAGGAAAGGACGAATAAACGACGCTCACTGTATCGACAAAAAAAAAAAAAAAACACCTTTATCTCACGCTGCCCTTTCTCCTACACACCCCCCCCCCCCCCCGCTAATGAGTCATGCCAGTTCTATTGACCTACTTCTGGACTTAAAGGAAATCCAATCACAAATGCCTCAGGTCGCTTTCTTCCCACTTTGGGAGATTAAAAGATTCAATTCTCCCTGCATATCAACACTCATCATCGTCATCTCTCTTTCCTCTCCTCCCTCCGTCTGTCTAACTAAGTTTGCCGGCTCTTTTACAAACTCGCCCTTTGTCTTTGCCGTTCAGACACCGGAGAGGAGAGCGGCCGTGCAGATAATTATCAGCGGCAGAGCAGGGCGTTGTTGGGACACAATGGAGCCGGCAGACGGAGGCTGATGCAGTCTGATGCGGAAGGACGACGGATCACCGGCCGGAGCGCGTGCGCACGTGCACGCCGCTGGAGGACGCACGGGGCCTGCGTGGAGCAAACAACATTGACAACACGTGAAAGGTCCGGCCTTATGAATTGAAATATTTGGCCTTAAAAGTCGCCTTATCGGCCTCTTGTCGCAGCTGCCGTGCTCTCAGTGATGGTCCCATCTGTGCTCCTTGCCAGGTAGCAACGGAAGTCACCTCCCCACGAAGGTCCTGGCGGGGCTTTGGTGTGCTCTGGCCTGGGAGATGATTGGGTTGAGAGTGCCTTGGCTCTCTGACCTCGCCCGGCCGGATTTTTCTGCAGCTGTCCAAACCTTGGACCTAGATGGACTCCACTGGCGCTGAAGATCTGTCGCAGGATGCGCACACTTTTATTTTTTATTTCACCTTTATTTAACCAGGTGAGTCTCGTTGAGGTTAAAAATCTCTTTTTCAAAGCAGCATATAAACAAGATACATCAGGGTTACAGAGAACACATAAAGGACAAGGAGCACTCGAAACAAGCATACAGGAACTTCCAGTTGAAGGGTAAAAATATGTTTATTCAATATTATTTATTATTCACCAACGATTTCATTTATATATGTTTATATATATATATATATATATATATATATATATATATATATATATATATATATATATATATATATATGCCTGTAATGAAATTAATAAAGCGTTTATTGAATACTTCAATACATTCAGCAAGGTCACTATTTGTGTTTCAATACTCTGCCAGCACCTCACACACACACACACACACACACACACACACACACACACACACACACACACACACACACACACACATACACACAAATTTCAATGAGTTCTTGAAAAAACAAGGTCTATCAACACCCTCCAAACATGCACGCGCACACACACACACACACACACACACACACACATACACACACACACACATCGACACACCTATTTCAACGAGTTATTGAACACATAATGTCTATCCACACCCCCCAAACCTACACACACAACAGAGGCACCATACTGTGCTAAAACCAGCATAGAGGCCAGGTGCTGGGGCACCTATTGCCATGGTGTTTGTTTTGTTCGCCAACAGACCGATTACGGTGCAAAAGGACGAACGCTGTAGGATACCGGATCAAATGATGCACAGTATGGCTCATCTGTATGACCGCGCTGGTTTGTGTGTGTGTGTGTGTGTTTGTGTGTGTGTGTGTGTGTGTGTGTGTGTGTGTGTGTGAGACACGAGTCCCCGTGTGAATATGATTAAAGTGTGCCTGTCTAGGTTTTGGGCGAGCTACCCTGAACAAATGCTCGGTTTGGCTCAGGGAAATTTAACTAGAGAGAGAGAGAGAGAAAGAGAGAGCGAGGGAGAGCGAGAGTGAGCTCTTCTCTTGTTGATGTTGTGTTGTTTTTCTCCTTTACACTTGTCTGCCCATGCAAGACAACTGCAACAGCGAGCAAGCTCTTTAAAAATGAGCTTCTCTGTCTCTAGTAAAACAGAACAAATCAAGATAAACCCCCTAAGATAAGCAAGTTCTGGGTATTAGGGTGGCAAAATGGCGAAACAAGGAAAGTTGGGGAAAGTTTTGCGGTTTGAAGTTTTCAAAATAATATGTCCAGTTTTTTTCCTCATTATCCACAGATCATATCTTTCAATATAAAAGGAAGATGAGTTTGTTTACTTTCAGGAGACGTACGTAAAACAGCCGCGTTGACAATGACTGGGGTTGAGCGAGCTGCCGCCCAAGCTGATCTATAAACAATCCTGACGTCTGAAAGATGAGTGATGAAATAACAACCATGTCGACACGTCTGCCCACATGCAACCCTGACTCTCATTTAGCGGTTAAGACATGTCGAAAACCGACGTGTGTGTTTCCACGCGCCGATGTGTGTGGGAATGAACACTGACAACCAGCCGCTGACCCACCCGCGAGGCCGCCCACACACTTAGAAAGTTCTCTTCACTTACCTGAACTCTTAAACTTGCATTGGGCCCACTTAGTTTTAAGGCTGGGCTCGAAAAGTGAATACCATTATTTGCCTCGTGTCAGTGTGAGAGCTCCATGTCTCCCCTCCTTGACAAGAGCATTCTTCCTTTGGCAAATTAGTGGCAGGAGACAGCAAAATAAATGTGATTTATGTGGAGCAGCCCACACTCCACTCCTCCAACGTACCAAACAGAAACTCCTCCAGCCGCTCCTATCCATTGTCCTCTCCTGGTTAGTGTCATTTATTTTCCTTGTGTGGATTTGTGCTTTCCCAACCAAACTATTGCCTCCCTACAAATATATATATATATATATATATATATATATATATATATACATGTTTGTGTTCTGGTTTTACATAATTTTTTGTGTATTATGGTTGTATGTGAACATATTTACCTGAAGGTGCATGTTGCTGTGTGTGTGTGTGTGTGTGTATGTGTGTGTGTGTGTGTGTGTGTGTGTGTGTGTGTGTGGGTGGGTGGGTGTGTGTGTGCGTTTGTTTTCTTTACTGTCGTGTCCAGCTGCCACCACTTCCAGAATGGTCAAACCAAAGTGCTAAATGGCTTAATGTAACACAAACAGTATCACCTCTAGTGTGTATTTTCTTTGTCTCCAGCACATCCTAGGTGTTATATGCTATATATATGATATGCATGTCCTAGGTATTACATGCTATATATACGATATGCATGTCCTAGGTATTATATGCTATATATACTATATGCATATCCGAGGTATTATATGCTAACAATTGCAAATGAATTATCTTGAACTGTCACATCGCCATGACAACTGTGGCCATCACCAACCGGGTGTGATGTTACTTAAAGGCAATTACCCTTTGCCTCCAGGGCTGAGGTCCCCTATCTCCTTTCTCACTCCCGGAATAATTCTATCTCCTGTCTGCGGTTCGAGGTACCTGACTCGCCCTTCAACAGCGGGGTATAAAGTCGTTTAGGTTCATGAAATGGGATTCATGTCGCAAGCGGGGAGAATATTCCAAAACGCAGTGTTGTTCATCAGCATGGTCTCCAACGCTGTAACGCTGTGGTCATAAGGAGCACGGGGGATGCTGACTTGACCTGTGTCTGACACTGTGTGCTTTGACATACAGTATATGTTATGCATTTTTATGATTATTACAATATAATGCTTCTACACCTTCTACATCTGAACTATGCAACCGCCTCAAGAAGTGGGAGCGTTGCCGAGGTAATTAATACAACGCAGGAGGCTGTGCACGCTGTTAAATCAACAGGCTTGCGGAGTTCAATATGAGATGACTCTCCCCATCTCTCTCATGTGCGGTAAATGTAAAACAGACCTGGGGACTCGTTTCCATTACTTTTCCTGGGTACCGCAGTCGCGTAGCTCGCGAGCGGATGCCTTTTTGAGCCTAAAATAAGAAAGGATCCGGAGTCTGAGGCTCGCCCTCCAAGGAGGCGGCGCTCTCTCATCGTCAATACAAATGATTCGACCGACTCCTGCTCCCGGCTCGTGAATATATCCTGTTTTAAAGCGGCTTGAATGGCGCGCTACGCTACAGGATGTTTTCCAGTGTTCTCACCAGAGAATACGTGCGGTCCTCAGTGGTAATGAAGGCAAATTTTTTTGAATATCCGGAAGCCCGTCTTAAAGTATTTGTACTTTTAGGGCTCGAACGAACTCTGTTGAAAGGTCGACACCCATCGAGACGTAGAGGCAAAGTGTGCCTGGCCCTTCATCAGCAGATTTGCCTTTTACCACACCTAGTGTGACACACTACTTAATATTATATTATTAATAACATGTAGTGTTGGTAATATTATTATTTAATATTAAATATTTCACATATCTGTATTTTCATTTACTTTTTGTGTATACTTGGAGTGGGGCTTATTTACTGACTGACAGGTTTGGTGTAATTGTAATTGAGCCCTTATTCTGAAAATAATACAAAATATTGGCATGAATAAGTAATGATTACGAATGCCCTCAATCATGTTTCAACTGCTCGAAATTCAGTTTGAATGGAATGTAGCGAAAAGAACGACAATTCAATCTGAAGGAAACGGAGGAGTTGAAGTCCAGCGCTCAAGTATTCACGTTAACGCACGATCCAAATCCAAAGGTGAATCCATGAGCTGACGTCGGCCCCTGACGTCGGGGATTCCTTTAGACACAAACCGGCGGAAAATCATTTCTTGTGATTTTGTGATTTAATGGCGGTTGAATCACTTTGGCGACTGCGTCGTTGAATCACTTTGGAAGGACGAGAGGGAGAGAGAGAGAGAGAAAGAGAGAGCGAGACAGAGAGAGAGAGAGAGAGCGAAGGAGAGGGGGAGAGGGCACCGTATTGAGCCAGAGGGAGAGTGTGTGTTGGGGGGAGATTGGAAGATAGAAAAGAGATTGTGAGAAACAGTGGGGTTCTCAGATGCAGCAGGTGTATTTATAGCTGAAACCAGAGATATACACACACACATACACACACACACACACACACACACACACACAATTGAAGCTATATACTATCCCTGGTGCTAAATAATGCATCTGCCTGGAGATCTAAGGGACTCCTATTATATTAAACTTGAGTGTGTGTGTGTGGTTGTGTGAAGAAGCACCATCTCAGGGATGT
>NC_137191.1:9075352-9117852 GCF_960531495.2 Zeus faber
AATAATAACGGTGTGTTTATTTACGTATTCATTTTCCCAATCGAATGTGTGTGTAGCGGGGGGACTTTCTCAGTCACTCTCTTACCCTGCCCCCACCCCCCTGTGAATCGTCACAGTATATCCACCACAATAAACCAGACTACACCAATGGGGAGGGGGGCTCGGAAAAATAAGTTTGAATGCCGCTGACATACAGTACATGATGAGGTTTATACAATATGCAGTGTATATAATCACAATCAGCCACCCAGCCACGTTCCTGAACCAACAGGCTCCGGAACAGCTTCTACCTCCAGGCCATAAGACTCATGAAGGGACGCCAATCCCCCGCCCCCACCTCTCACTCCGTACATATTAATTTTAGCTTATTGCACTATTTTTAAGCCTAAGGGTTACATTTTAAATCTCTAGAATTGTTGAAATCGTTATTTTACTGTGTAAATTGCTGAGAGGAAACGCGTGATCTAAGCATTTCATTGTACAGTCGGACTCCAAGTGTTTCTGTGCATTTGATAAAATAAACTTCAAGTTGATATGGAGTATGCAAATTTGAGGGAAAGAGAGAGAAAGACAGAGAGAGAGAGAGAGAGATCCACAGGTACTATTAGAAGTTCTCACCGGGACTACCCTGAAAGTCCCCCCCCCCCCAAAAAAAAAAAAAAAAAAACGCAACAATGAATGTTTATAACCCAAACCGCTGGTCAGGAGGAGATTCGGCCGCCGCCGAAGAACCCAACAGCCGAGCGGCCGTAAACCGTCCCGGCAACCCCCCTCAGAGCCGGCGGCGGCGGCGGCGTCTTCGGTGTCTCCGTGTCCCCATCATCTGCGTTCTCTCGTCGGCGGTTTGTGCTTTTCTTTGTGCCTTCTTTCTCTTCCTCTTTCCGCCCCCTCTCCAGCTTTGCAGCAATGCCACCCCACCCCACATACACACCACACACACACACACACACACACACACACACACACACACACACACACACACACACACACACACCCGCACCCCGCCGCCTCCCTCTGCTCCTGCTCTCCCCCTTTCCCTCTATCTATCACCACATCCTCGCCCTACCCCTCCTCTCGTCCCCTCTTTTTTTTTTGCCACCTTTTTTTTCCCCGCTCCTCGTCACCCCCAGTATTTATCTCGCTCAGTGGCCGGGCTCGTGCTAGGAGCAGCGCGGCTTTATGATTACCCTCTGAGTACACAGTGACCTTGGACATTACTCACACACAATGGATGGAGCTGTCCACACCAGAGAGAGAGAGAGAGAGAGAGAGAGAGAGAGAGAGAGAGAGAGAGAGAGAGAGAGAGAGAGAGAGAGAGAGAGAGAGAGAGAGAGAGAGAGAGAGAGAGAGAGAGAGAGAGAGAGAGAGAGAGAGAGAGAGAGAGAGAGAGAGAGAGAGAGAGAGAGAGAGAGAGAGAGAGAGAGAGAGAGACCGGATCGAGAGAGAGGATGTGGAATGGAGGGAGAGAGAGAGAGAGACCGGATCGAGAGAGAGGATGTGGAATGGAGGGAGAGAGAGAGAGAGAGAGAGAGGATTGGAATGGAGATAGAGAGAGAGAGGATGGGGAATGTGTGGGAGAGAGGATTGTTATGGTGAGAGAAAGAAAGAGAGTGTTAGAGAAAGAGAGAGAGAGAGGGAGGGAAAGAGAGAGAGAGAGAGAGACACGATGGGGAATAGAGAGAGAGAAAGGGTTACTGTAAAAAAATGGAGGCAGCAGTTAAAATATAGATTGCTCCTACTGTGTTGCACCAATGATTTTGTGTGTGTGTGTGTGTGTGTGTGTGTGTGTGTGTGTGTGTGTGTGTGTGTGTGTGTGTGTGTGTGTGTGTGTGTGTGTGTGTGTGTGTGTGTGTGTGTGTGTGTGTGTGTGTGTGTGTGTGTGTGTGTGTGTGTGATTGATTGTCTGTTTGAATAATGACCCCTTCCTGGGCCACGCAGGCCTCTCTCCATTTTCCTTTATCTTTTTTTCCTACGTTTTTTTTTCCACATTATACTCCGTGGTTCTGTTTGCTTCTGCATACACACATTTAGGCACACACTGACACACACACACACACACACTGACACACACACACATACACACACTCACCAACTCATACTTTCTTGTCTTGTTATAACACCAATTGGTTGTCTGTCAGCGGCGCAGACGGTTTATGGCAGCTTTATGGGAGGTGAAGTATCAGTCTGCAGTCCATTTGGCAGCTCATGTAAGTGTCTCCGCTAATGTGTGTGTGTGTGTGTGTGTGTGTGTGGCTGTCCGTGAATGTGTGTGTGCATGGTCTTCTGTTGGTGTGTATGTGTACATGGGGCGAGATCACTACATATCTTGCTGTTGCTGCCGTGCGTCTGTGCATGTGAAGTCCGAACTGTGATGCGTTTTACTAAAGAAAAAAAAATATTCATACATTTTGGGGGGGGGGGGGGGTAATTCTGGTCCACGTGTGTGTGAGTGTGTGTGTGTGTGCGCGCGTGTCTGTCCTGTGTCTGAAGGAGCGACGCGTCCATAACCACGGGACGGGGAGGGGGGCACGCGGAGGAAAAGGCGCCTCGCTTGGCTCTCGAGGAACAGAGCGGATCGACTGAACTGCGAGTCTGTCTCTGCACCATTTGAGGCGTAAAAAGACGAGAAGGAGCGGGGGGCGGGGAGGGGGGCGGGGGATGAGCGAAATAGCTGTTAGACACTGATGGGTGTGAGAATTCGACAAGGAAGGAACAAAGGAAGGAACAAAGCAGGGAACAAAGGAAGGAAGGCAAGAAGAAAGATGAGTCGGAATTTAGATTTATTTCGCAGACCGGGCTGGTTGCCTCCCTGGCTGCTATTGAACCCGGACACAACTGATCTACTTAGACATAATTCAGTTTCTTTATCTATTAAACACTTTCAGATAATTTGTGTGCTGCCCAGAGCCATTTTATTGCGCCCGCAGCCAGGTCATAACAGCACGGTCACCACAACCATGTTTCATCCTCCCGGCTTTCTCTAGTCCAAGGTTCCAAGCGCTGAACGTGTCGCGGTGAAGCTGCAATAAAGCAGTTGATTCCTGTTGCTTGAAATGCATATTTCATATGTTTCAACCGAGCTTATTGTGTAAATTAGTTATCCTTGACATTTGGCTTTTTAACAGAAAAAAAAAATCAAAATCCCTGTAACCAAAAACTTTTTAAGCTTTTATGATATCAAAATTGCATGGCAAATTCAGAGACTGTTAAAGGTAACTGTGCGGTTTGTGCCGGAACAAAGTTATGCTACAAAAAAAGATTTGAAGGGCACTTGGTCGCAACTTGTTCATGGTTATTAATAGGCAAAATATTCCAATAAGTCCTGCTCCACTGAACATGTTTCCCCAGATATTTTCGTAGTCCTGTGTCACCCGCTGACGTTTCCCTTTGTGGCCTGTGAGAGAAGAATACATGGAACCGTCGCTGTTCAACCAAACGTGGGTTTTCTTGAGGAGGAAGGAGCTGTGACATTGGTATATTCGATAAAAACTCCACAGCGCTCGATCGAAGAGCGAGCGATCAAAGACGGAGTGACACCCGGGAGGTGACGGTCCTGCGATGCACGAGAACACACGGCAGAAAGCATCAGACGCCCGGGAAGGAGGAAAGTCTGTCTGCAACCCTCTGCCCATCCAAGGTGCTTGACTGCTTTCCAAAATAATTCTACAAAGGTTGGAGAACAAAGTCAAACTTATGAAGTTTCCCTTTTCCACAAACTTTGGCGAAGGTGTGCGGTCGCTGAAAAAGTCCCTTTTTCTCAGCAGGTAATTATTTCAAATTAAAAGTTGCTTTGTGTTGCAACAAGCCCTGTAGCATCTACCACCCACAATTGTGTTTGACGCGTCTACTCAATTAAAGCTCAGGCAGTTTTCCCCTAAAGAAAATAAGACTGCCAACATGCACTGAGTTTAATTGTGTGAATTTATGTAAAGAATAGTCCAAAGTAATTCAGCAAATTGAGAGAACCATTTGCATGAATTTCATAGCGCATAACTTGTCAAAATTAATTTGGCATTCTTTTAATTTAATTTTACAAGTCAGCACAAGCTTGTTTACACCCGTGGTGCTTGTTAGTACACTGAATATCTGTCATTGTAAAGGTATTATGAGCAGAACGTTTAACTTTGCCTAACTAGAGATATAAAGCAATAATACCACCAAAAAAACACAGAAAAAAAGCAAGACAAGGAGAGATGGAGAGAAAGGAAAATGGAGGGGAGAGAACCTAATTTGAAACCTTTTTTTTTTTTTTTTAAACCTTTCTATATGGTGCGAACAAATCAAATATATGGGGAGGTTGGGTCTTGATTGGTCAGGAGAAATCAAAACAACCTGGCAGAGAAATGGAATTACTGGGCCCGGCGCTGGCTGCCTTTGCAAAGCATCTTGGGAGCGACGAGACGGAGAGATATGTAAGCACGGGATGGAAGAGGGATGGAGCCCCTGTGGCGATTTCCTTTGCTTTTCTACCTCTTAAATGGTTCCCCGGGTGGGCTTGGATGTGTTGAGGCTGAAAGTAGAACCGGAGTAAAGAGACACCGCATTTACCCAAGACAAAAAGCAGGTCATGGAAAGTTGGTGCTTGAAACGCAAGTAGGTTGTACCTGGAGCCTAGTACTTAGCCACATACCAAGATATACAGACACCGACATTATACATTTCCTGCACATGAGAAATGAACACAAACACACACATCATTTACTTCATGGAAATATTATATTGAATTATCGGTTATTATATTAGGAAATCAATAAATGGATATTTTTGAAACACATACTTTATCACTCCCCACTCCCCATCACTCCAAAGGCTGCGGTGCCTCTTCTGGAATCGTAAAAACAGCGGGCCCTACAGAATCTCTCCTCAAGATGGGCACAGTATTGACTTAGCCCGCGAAGGAGCCTGCTTTCGAGATGTTTTGTCCCAAATCTGTAATGTTTACCTTTCTTTTATCGCGTAACAGCTAATGCATATTACTCACACCAAAATATCTCCAGGAGTACAAGGGAGTGGTCTAAGTCCCATATCTAAATATTTGGCTTGCACTATATTTAGTTGACTTTAAAGGGCTTTCACTTATGACGCCGTGTGCGCTGTGCTCAAAGTGGAGCACGCACGCACGCTTTAGGGACCGCCTTCATTCCTTCGACAACAACAATATTGTTTATGGTTTTATTATTTTAAGTTCAGTTGGCCTGTGGAGAAACAATACATTCATTCTTTTTATATATTATACAACATTACAACATTATGTATGTCTTCAGATCTTATTTTAAAGACAGGAATTAGTCATGTTCAGGTCTTGTAGGTCATATTCTTTGGCCATAGGTCATACTGTATATCGGAATATCGCTCATCTCCACTGTTTTTAAACACACGCCCGGTCTGGTCACTTGGTAGGAAAGCTGTTTCCACGACGGGGTTTTCCTTCCAAGGTCCCGTTTAACCCGTAAGGACTGGTTGCAGAGCTCAGTTTCTCCTCCATATTGCACAGATACTTCCTGTGTGCTTCACCTCTTTTTCTACTGGCCTAGCGGGGATTAAGTCATGCGTCCCATGCAAAGGGCCCTTGAGACCAAACTGGCTTAATTCAGAGACGCTCTTCATTCTCCAAGTTACATCAGCATATGTATTATTTTTTACCCGTGCACGCCATCTCCATTGTCCACAAAATAAGCACTAGGCTAAAGTGAGTTCCACTCGATCAAGAAGTGAGGCCGTTGCTCCTTTTTCTCTTATTCAAATACGGTACCAATATCTGAAAGTGAGTCAAATCTTTGTTAAAGTGTTCTCTGTCCTCTGTAAAAAAAAAAAAAAAAAAAAAAAAAAAAGTATAACATGATACCTCATCCTTACTTACCCGACACATCAAGGAGGTTCAGTTTCACCAGGCATTTTTATTTTGGGCCTTTGAATGCCTCACAGCAAGAAGGTCCTGGGTTGGATTCCCGCCTGGGGCGCCGTTGGCACCGTGCTGCGGGCGGGTTATCTCCCAAATAGGAGCCTTTCTGTGTGGAGTTTGCATGTCCTCCCCGTGCTCACATGGGGTTTCCTCCACCTCACGTCAGGAAGGACCCCCACCAAAAACATGCACACATCATCGTCTGACCAGCGATGGACACTCATCACCAGGTCCCCGGGCGCGTCCACGAATGCTGCCCACTGCTCCTGGCTGTGGCCCCGGAGGAAGGACAAGACAGGATGGGTTAAACGCAGAGGCCTCATTTCACCGGCCACCATCCAAAGCATGTGCATGTGTAGTGTGGTGTGCTGTGTGACGATTAAAGATTGTTCTTCTTCTTCTGAATCATATGTGCCATTCGCGTTAAAGAGAGGTAAGTGATTGAGGGAGGAATTCAGTCTACACCACAGTAACTATGTGTTATTGGTTCATTCAGGAGCTTTTCAGGATCCTATGAAGCTGTGAAACTTTAAAAGAGGACGGTAAAAGATGGACGGTCTTGCCTCCGTCTCTGCGGGGGAGGTTGAAAGTGCTGAAGTGTTGAAAATTAACACTCCCCTTTGAGTTCCCTATGAATTCTCCCTGGGCTGTCATTCATTACGACTGCCTTACTCCTTCAATTCCCACCTGGCTGGTTTTAAGGAGGTAAAAACCTTGTTTCCTTATTTTTATGGAGCACTGAGAAGCAGAGAATACGTGCCAAGAATCTGTCTGTCTACATACAAAGGCGGTTTGAGTGCGCCTGGTATTCAACCATGTTGCTTAGAATGCAGGATTCTCCATCACATGGGGTTACAACAAAGACGTCCGTATAGCTAGTTGGGAATGGATGAATAACATGGAGGTATTGTTGTCTGTGTGGTACTACCCAGTGGTGTAGTGCAGGGTATACGTAGGTATACGGTGTATGCCTACCTCCTTTTCGCTCTGTATGACGTAAACCTACTTCTAAATCCCCTCTGATGCTCATCATTCGCTGCACACACGCTGGGCGTGTCCGACAGTTTGACTGGAAGTCGTGTCTCAGGGCGCATTCAAAGTCCGTTCAACATCAAGGGAAGGCACGGTGTTGCACCACCTTTGTGCATAAAGGGACATTATGAATGGAGACTAGGTATCATTTCTTACATATGCGCTTTGTGGATTGAACAAGCGTCGTCACCTGACGTCAGCACGTCAACTCAAAACTTTGAGCACTCGCTGACAGGATGGCCGCATTTAGCATCATCTACACTTTGGGAGGCTTTCTTTTTATATTATTATATTATTATTATTATTTATTTTTTTAATTTGTTTATTCATTTTTAACCTGTGCTGTCAGCATGCTTGGCATACAACACAGAGTATTTGTATGCCATTTGCATCCAGGACAGAGTTAGTCTGCAAGCGGAGTTCAACTTCTCAACCTACAATGCAACTCTTTATTCATTCTTTAATCATCAACAACTGCTGCAATAACTCTGTCCTGTGGATGCCCTGTAGAATGACAAGAGCACAGCTTTTTGTTGTACAGAACCACCACCAACCCCCCTCTTTGGAGAACTATTTATCATGTTTGGGTCTATAAACAACTGATCACTACTCCAAGAGGGGGAGGATCACCACGGTGAGACAAATAAACATAGACTACAGACACCAGACACCAGACTAGAGGTCTTCACAGGTCCCCAAATTCAGATTCAAACCTGTTTGGACCCGGGACATTTGTCCTGAGATTCGATTTGAACCAATCATTAAAAAAAAAGTATCAATATCGGGACCTGTTTTTCTCCCTAGATTTTACAGAACCAACTCGATGCATGTCCTAGGTGATAATAAAACATGGACCTGAACTGGCCGCGGGTCCTGTGTTTGGTTCTGGTGGTGGGGTGCTGGTCGACCCAGAAAGACCTCTACATCAGACCACTACTGGTCTTATGGTCAAGTTTGCATTGTTGTGTTTATTATTGGGGCCGATAGCAGCATTTTCACTCCCACTGTGGATGTAGTCTGTGTATTGATGTGGATCGTTTGCTGCTGGACCGACAACTGGATGGAAAAATGATGAATTACGAGTGTTTGGACAATGATGCTGCATAACTAAATGAACTAAATATATATATATATATATAACCCTATTATGCTAACCCTAACCTATATATATAATATGTCATTCATTCATTTATCATTATTATTATTATTATTATAATTATTATTATTATTATTATTATTATTATTTTTGCTGCCTACCCAGACTGAAGGCTCATGGCTCATTGGTGGTTTTTGTTGCTGACAAGGAGTGGATGTTATTTGTAACTTGGGATGGACAGTTTTTCGGGCTTGAGGAGTTCACATGTAAGCACATGCATTCATGCTGCCCTGCACGTGCATGTACATTTGGCAGCAGCCCTCAGAGAAAACCAGTTCCCGTGCGCATGCATGTTCCCTCAAAAACACCCACTGAAGAGATTATCTTCACATAAACAGCGGCTAATTATGTAGCTGTCTTACCATACAGTCTGTGGGCCAGTATTGATTGATTGCTCTTCTGTGGCAAATGTTAATTCCATAATCATCCTTACTCCCCGAAGTCAAGCAGCAGAAGTTAAGCAAAGTTGTCAAATAATTGGCCAGTTGAACAAAACATTTTTGGGGCAGAAACTAAGAGTATACCCACTTCTCCAGGCACCACTCCTCCACTGGTAATACCCAACCCCCTCGTAATCCTCTCAATGATCCAATTATGAATTTGTTTGTCGAAGTGAGAAAGCAGTACACACACACACACCTGTGAATCGTTGCTCCCTCTCTCTCTTCTTTCCCTTTTGGGCGTTATCCTCTGTCTAAACTATTACACAAGGTGTTGTGGCAGCGATCTACCACTCATTATTTTGGAGATATAATTAGGGGTTTGGAAAATTACTATAAAACTTTAAGTAAACATAAACGGTAAATGAGTGTTCCTGATTGCCACGGCAACAATTCCAATCCACCCACTCTCTTTTGCACAGGGACAAAGAAAAGGATGTAAAGTAAGCGGTGCTGCTTCATCAGTGATTCATTCGTGCAGCGGCTTTGCAGGGAGAGGGACGTGGGGCTGGCCCTGTCTAATGTCCCGTGGGAAATTATATGGATAAAAAAAATCTACATAAAAAAAATAAATGAGTTAGATACAAAACAATGCATCTGAAAGGTTTGCACAGTGTGTATATAACACCGCCACAGTATGTGTTGGCATGGCTGTAAACAAGTAGAGAACACACCCCAATGTGCTGGCTGCAGAGCAACCCAACCACTTGGGAAACTAATACGGGTTCTGGATATCACAGAAACAACCGGAAAAATTTGAATACTCATCTTTAAAAATTTCCAAAAATGAAGGAGAACCGATTATTTTCACCCTACTTTTTTTTTTTTTCCCATCCACACGTCATTTCTTTCTTATCTGCTTCTCCATTTATTCCTCGCCCCGTCTCTTAAATTGATAGACTATTTTACCCATCCTGTTTTTTGTGCCATTTATTTACTTCGATCCATCATCCTTGGCAGTCTCTGAGGAGCTCAGGTGGAAAGAAGCAGCAGCCATTTTCTCCAGTGAGATATTGCCATGCCAATAGTGAGGTCATTTCCCCCTGTATTTATGTGCGGAGAGAAAAAAAAACGCGGAGACAAAGTTACCGAACGGTGCTGTTCCACCACCGGGCCGTGCCGGAAACCTGACCTGATTTTCTGCTCCCATTCTGGCTCCCACCTTGGCCACAGGGGTGGAGCTAGGGGGACGCCAAAATATTCATCCCAAGTCCATCTTTCGGCATTTCTTCAGAGAGCTCACACTTATACCAAGCAAAATGCAGACGAAGCGGCGAAGCATGGCTCCACGTTCCTCCGTTTGCTCTGTTTCGCGAATGTACCTGCGGAATTTATCCCCATTTATCCCATCCCGTTACAAACAAACAAGCGCTACCTCAGCGTTTAACTTTTGGATGCATGCAACATTTCATACGGACCTGATGTTCGATTCTTGACGCTGATCATTTGGGCGGACAACTTTGTCCCTTCGCTTAAGGACAGCACCTCAGCCGGCGCTGTTATGAATATCCATAAACCATTTCCAAATGGCTTAGTTGGCTACCAAGCCGAGTCAACCACGACCAGTGCCAATGTGAGTATATCACTGAGGTTTTTTTTTTAAAGTGGACACCTTCTTTCCCCGATGTTTAGTTTAATTAGGCCTGCTGCACCACCAGAAGGCTCGACGCTGAAAAACACCGCCTTCCATACCCGCGTCCAGCAACGTAGGTCTACCGCTATTCCATGGTGTACAAGCACAGCGCAATCCCTTTTTTTCTTTTTTTTTTTAAGTTGAGAAAAGCATCTGGACACTTAAAAAGGACAAGATTAACAAAGGACGATTATCAATTGAAGTGGATTTTATCCCATTTACCAGGAAATAGTTGAGAGCGTCACCGATAACAATTGCAAGTCACCAATGGATGAAGTAACTCGCTTCTACTCACATTAAAACCTCACTACTACCCACACCGGCAAAAAAACAAAACAAAATAAAACCTGCTACGAAACAGTTTTCATGCTGCGCATCCGGAATTCAATCAGTATCCACCGCAAGATGGCACGCGGTGAACTCCGGGCGACATCCCCGCCACGCGCGTGACGTTGCAGGAATCGCAAAAAACAAACAAACCAAAAAAAAAACGATCACGCTATTAAGCAAAAGTATCGTTATGGAGCCTGTAATGAGATAAACTATAAATACTCATATCTAACGGAAGCGGCTTTTACGTTCGTTGCAGGTTCAAAGTGTTGTTGAGGGATTTTCATTGTGTTATGTGCTTAATCGCATGTGATTTTCATGACGTCGGCGGCGGTTATCGGAAGCGCGATGACTTTCGGCGCCGGGGCCGGAGACGGAAATCCCGCCGAAACGTCCCCGTCTTGTTCGTTCGGCAGCAGAGGGGCGTTTTTTCTCCCGGTCCCGCCGCGAGCCCGGCAGCGTCCTCACAAGCCCCGCTCCGTTCTCCCAGCCCCGTAGCGGCCAAACCGCCCCAAAACCAGCATTCTTCATCGGCTGTTCTCCCACCGCCGCTCCCTCCCTCGTTTTCCACGCACGCTTGTTTGCCGGAGCTGTCAACCCCCGCCGCCCCCCGCCACCCCCGCCCCTCATACGGGATGCTTGTATACATATGTTCAGTGTCAGCATCCATTCTTACACATTCTGACATATGGGGAGACATTCCGAAGGCCGACTCTGGGATGTGTACGGGGTATCCTGCGTTGGAGCGTCCCGTTTGTTTGTTTGTTTGTTTGTTTGTTTGCTTCCGCTTTCTTTCTTCTTCCGCGCGGTTCACATTCCACACGGCGCCACGGCTCATCCTCGCGGCTCGCTCTTCACTTCAACCACCTCAGCAGCTGCACCACGCCCGTGGATCGATTATTTTGCCCGTTTTTGTCAAATGTGTTCAAGCCCCGTATGCATCGCTGGTCAAACTGTGGCTTTATCATTTTCTGCATTCAGACAGAACCCGGACGGAATAAACGTTTAAGTTAAAATGAGTGGTTTTGAACCACTAGAGGGCGCAACAGTCTATTATAACCTGTACAAAACGGAATCCAACGTAAATACATCTCTGAGAGCTCTGCTAAAATACCACTTGAATTTTAATATCTACCGTTTACTAATTATTTAGTGTCATTAACCGAGCCCGAAAGCCATCTTGTGATATGACACCGTATTTTATTATTTTGGGTGATGTCAAAATTGACACAAATACACGCATCATGATCGCACCTTAAATTCCCTCCCAACTCTGGTCTCTTTTAGCCAGACCACAACAATCAAAACCCATTAAGCAAAATAATCCTGGAATCTATATTTTTTTTTTACGATTATATATATATAAAATTTATGTTGATACCACGGGGTATCTGCGGACTCACAAATGCCCGACTGATCCCCACCCGTCTCTCCTCTCTCCATTTCCATCCCACCCTGAGGATTCACCATTGAATCACCTGACCGCTCAACCATCATTCCCGCCACCATCGCCACGGCAACTTCATGGATCAGGTTGACAGCAGCTGTCATAGGTAATTGAAAAGAGAGTTACAGTGTGCGTGTGCGCGCGCGCGTATGTGTGTGTGTGTGTGTGTGTGTGTGTGTGTGTGTGTGTGTGTACGTGCGAGTGTGCGTGTGCGCGCGTGTGTGTGGATACAGAAGCGCAACCAACGTGGCAAATCTCTGATTTTGGCAACCCCTTCGCCGCTCTCCTCAGTGCTACACCTTTGTCTTCCATCCCCGAGTCTTCCATCCATCATAACTTCGGTATCGTTTGTCTTCCTTCATTTCTCAGCTTCACCTCCGCTCACTCGCTTTCCGTCCGCTCCCCCGCCCCTCCCTCTCTCCGGCTCGCCCTTTCCCTCCCTCCCTCCGTTTTCTTTTTTTTCCCCCGCACACGAGAATTTTAGGATCTTGTCTCGGAGGTGAACACCCCTTTCCCTTTAATTAAAAATGTACCTTCTCTTTTATGAACTATGCTCTTCTCCTCCTCTCTTCATCTTCTCTCCTCTTCTTCACTCCGCTGTCTTCTCCTTCCCCTCCGCTGCCCTCCTTCCCTGCACCTCTCTTTTCTTCTCCTCTCCTCTCCTCACTTCTCCTCTCCTCCTCCTCCTCCTCTCCTCTCGTCTCGTCTCCTCTCGTCTCCTCTCTTCTCCTCTCCTCCTCCTCTCCTCTCGTCTCCTCTCCTCTCCTCTCCTCTCCTCTCCTCTCCTCTCCTCTCCTCCTCCTCTCCTCTCGTCTCGTCTCCTCTCCTCTCCTCTCTTCTCCTCTCCTCCTCCTCTCCTCTCGTCTCCTCTCCTCCTCCTCTCCTCTCGTCTCCTCTCCTCTCCTCTCCTCTCCTCTCCTCTCCTCTCTTCTCCTCTCCTCTTCCTCTCCTCTCCTCTCATCTCGTCTCCTCTCCTCTCCTCTCCTCACTTCTCCTCTCCTCCTCCTCTCCTCTCGTCTCATCTCCTCTCCTCTCTTCTCCTCTCCTCCTCCTCTCCTCTCGTCTCCTCTCCTCTCCTCTCCTCTCCTCTCCCCTCCTCTCCTCTCATCTCCTCTCCTCCTCCTCTCCTCTCGTCTCCTCTCCTCTCCTCTCCTCTCCTCTCTTCTCCTCTCCTCTCCTCTCCTCTCTTCTCCTCTCGTCCCCTCTCCTCTCCCCCTCCCCTCCTTTCCACTCCCGTCCTCCACTTTCTCTCCCCTCTCCTCTACTTTCTCTCCTCTCCTCACCTCCCCTTTCTTCCATCTTTTACATTGCCCTTACCTCACACCTCCCAATCTCACATCATTCCTCTCTTCCTTCCTTCCTCCACCTGTCTCACTGCTGTGATATGATAACCCCCCCCCCCCCCCTGTCATGGCCTCCCCGTCTCTTTGTCATCTGGCATGACAGATAGTACCTCTAGCCTTGGGGTGGGGACCTTCTGACAGATGGACTAAGCACGCCAGTTATAGCCACTCGCTGTTGACAAAACACACGCACGCAGACACACACACACACACACACACACACACACACACACACACACACACACACACACACACACACACACGCAGTAAGAGCGGTGGTATATACAGTATAGCGGTGTGGTATATATATCACCTTTGGCATTCCTCCCTCCTCCCCCGCCTGCCCCTCTCCTGGTCCTGGCTGTGCCCCCCAGTGCCAATTTGGGTGATTTAATTGCTGGATTTAGTGTCCAGAGCAAGGTGAAGGTCTGTCCTGGGTAACAATTTAAAAGCCCGACAGTGGAGGGAAGGGGACGGGAAGAGTGGCAGGAGGAGGGAGAGAGAGTGGAGCGAGGGAAAGGGACCGGCTCTTTTTTTTCATTTTCTTCTTTCTTTCTTTCTTTCTTTTTTTTCTTTCTTTTTTTATTATTTTTTTAATTGTGACCCTCGCTTTTTTTATTTCTATTTATTTTTTACCCTTTTCCCTCCTTTGAGTCTCGGAGATAAAGTGAACGGGACGAGAGCAGGGCGCCAAAGAAGGAAGAGGAGAACAAACAAGGAAATTGGGTTAGGCAAAGTTGAGCAAGCACGGCAGAGACAGGAGACGTGGCTTTGAGAAAAGAACATCAAATTTGTATTGTTCTTCCTCACCCCCGCCATCTCCATCCATCGCTTTTGTGGCTGACTTTGGCACTAGAATAAAATCAGGCGCCAGCCCCCCAGTCTGACAGGGAAGAGACAAGACGAGATGAGGGACAGCGCCGAAACACAGACAGGATTACATCGTGAAACTGGGGGGGATTTATTCACAAAAAAACAACTTGTCAATAGCTTTTAAGTGCAGATGCTGACTCGCAGGCCGCGGGAGCGCTCTCACCTTATTTTTATTCTTTTGTAAGAAGTGGCTCCGAGCATCTGTCTATATAAATAACACAATTTCAGCTTTTAAATATGCGTCTTTAGTTGAGAAGGGAAAAAAAAAACAAAAAAAAAACATCTGAGGGAGGGTTGACAGAACTGAGCTTTGCACGGAAAGTAAAAAAAAACAGGGGTTAGTATTAAATTTAGATTAGATAGATCTCTCGCAGTTGTTGTGCTGCGACGGAGGCCTATTAACCCATGCATTAACCTGCGAGGGATGCATCACTCGTCAGTACAATAAAGCCCTTCAGTGCTTAAGTAAAGGTCGTTCTCATTAACAGAGTTCTTGCAGTTTACATGCAGCATTATGTTGTGATTTAAGTATATGAAAAAAGAAAAATAAAAAAAACATGAAATGTGTTGCTTTTTAGCGGCTATCAGGCTTCATAAGCTGTGTACTATTCACTTCTCTCCATACGTTTGCTCTTGAATAAGCCGATTTCAAAACGCTTCCCCGTGGATACCTTCCCTTTTGTGATGAGGTCAGCTTTAATTTTTGGCAACATTTGCAAAAGGCATCTTGATGATCTCATCCTCTCTGATGAATATGTAGACAGAGAGTGAGTGGGTCAGGCATGGGGATTAAAATCCCGTGCAGTCACGACAAAAGACAAAAGTAACGTGTCGACAGGTACAGCGCTTACATCATATCTACACCAACTTACTGTAATTCACCAGCGACCTCTAGATATTTGGATCGCGAGGTTGGAATTCCCCATAACGCTGCGCGAGGTACTACGAAAGTGTCGTCTCCAATAACGTCACGTTCTGTGCGGTGGAAAGGCTCTTCCCAGCTGCCTGGCTGCGTGTCGGGGTGATGATTAATTTGGTGGCGGCGCTGCTCACCTGGACACTGCTCTTGGAGATAATGAGGCGTGGCAGAAAAATAAGTAAAACCTGGCTTTAATAATGCACGGTGGGCCTTCGGGTGTCTGCCGAAGCTGCCTGCGGGTGTGGTCGCGCGCAGCGCCTCATCGGCCGGGGGGTGACATTGGACACGTGTTGCATTCGTCGTTGCATTGTTTTTGCTTACTTCTAAAAAAAAATAGAAACAATTATTAACTTGCTTATCTTATTGTGTTTTATTTTATCGGATTATATTTTGTTCTTACATTTAGACAAGTCAATTTCTCATTTTCTTGTTTAATTCCGTCATTGTTCTTTTCACAGGTTTTAATAGTAGGTCATTTAACGGTGTCGAGGTTGGCGTTAAAGAAATGATTTACAATTTAGAGGTGGGCTGCTGTGTTTGTCTTTCTATATTTGCTCAGCATTTGTTTTGCCTTCCTTTGCAATCGCAGAGAATGCAGATAAAAGAGAGACGCGAAAGCAGTTGTGCGCAAAAGTGTGATTGATACAGGGTTGGATGCTGGAGAAAAAAAAAAGAAGAAAATAACCCCCATGGAAATGACAGCGCCAACATACAGAATCACGCACATGCACTTCGCTTTCCCTTTCCCTCTCTTTCACTATTCCTCCGTGATCCTCTCTCACCCCGGCTCGCTTTGCACTCCAATGCCACCGTCTCTTCCTCACGGCCTCAAGTGCCAGCGACCTTTTCTCCCCACTTCAACTTTATTTTTTCCACTCTCATTCATTCGCGGCTCATTCTGACTGTTTCCTGTGCGGCGGGGTCACTTCTCCGCTGAACGACAAGTTGTTTCAGTTTATAGAATAATTGTGATTTTATACAGTGCTGATGTTATGCTCGACCACTTGTACTCACTTACACTTCAGAGAGAGGGGCCAACCTGAACAACCAGCGGAACGACCTGCAGACCAAGTCTTTTGACAGGAGAAAATGACATCTACGTTGAAAGAAACCGCCAATATCAAGATGAGTCCATCCATGAGTTAATAAGTAAGTAAGTAAGTAAGTAAGGATTTGTTTTTATAGCACATTTTAAAACCCGGTTTGAAAGTGCTTTACATCAACATTGATATAGAAAAAGATATGGACAGATAAAGGACAGATAAAGCATTCAAAAAAACATTCAACGACATAGCCTGAGCATCATCGAAAGTTACCAATCAATCCATTTTATTCAAGGTGCACAATGAGAAAGTGAATATATATATATTTATATATATATACATATATACTGTATATTCACTTTCACTTTCTCATTATATATATATATATATATATATATATATATTTATATCATCCATCCATCTTTCACGGGACCTATGAGAACTTTGCTCTACTCGCTCTAGAACGAGTGATATTGATAATACCGTTTATTATCTAATATTTACTAATATTTGCACTAAATGCAATAAATGCACAACAAAAAAATCGAACAGCAGCAAGTCAACAAGGGAAACCCTTCAATATCTTTCAAATTATTTGGATGGCCGGTGGACATCTTCCTCCCCACCGGATGTCGCTTAGATTTGATGTGTGCACTCAGCATGCACTCATAAAACATACTTATACAGAGAGGACAAGTGATATTTGCTGGAAAATAATGCAATCTCTGAGTGCATATTGTCTTTCCTTGATGGAAGTACCATGGAAGTCAGGTCAACAGGTTAATATATATTAAAGGACCCAACTAATGCGGATTTCCACAATTAAACCTTTGTTCGCTGAGAAGTGCAGATTTTGGGATGAGATAGGCTCAATGAGCATTACATACTGATTATAGCATTTATGCAATAAGGGCTGAAGGTAATATTACAATAAACAGGTGTTTTGGATTTCTTTGTACACGTTAATGGCCCTGCAATAGCATTTAAAGGAACTCATTGTTGCTTTGAGTGTGACTGAAGGATTCAAAATTGTTTGGCAAGCTACTCTAATTTTACCTTATAACCTTCTGGATTAGGCTAATCAATTGTATTATTCGAAACAGGAAAACAAACCACACACTCCTTCCAGGGTGTTTTATTTTAATTCATTCTTGTCTTTAATTTAAGTTGTCTTTAATCGAATTTAGGTGAAAGTGACTTGATTTTTATTTAATGTATACCTTTATAATCACTCCATGATAAAGTTGACAGCTGCTAAAAAGAGGTCATCTACATATCAACAATGTAAGTAGCTGTGTGCACTTACTCTTTCATGTTTGACTCGGCGCTTTACGTCTTCCAATTTAAAATATTTTACAATCTCCTTCATTCTAAACAGTTTTTGGTCAGAGTAAGTGTTCCTCGCCTGTTGACCACACAATGCCCTCCATTGTGCCAATGTGAGTCATCTGACGGATCTGCCACGTTTGTCGCTGACATCGTTCAAAAGCGCGTTGGGGAACGAGCCAACACCCTAAAACAGAGAGGAGTGTGTGAGTGTGGCTCGGTCCGTCGCTTACACGGGTGTGATTCTAGTCCTGCTGCCGCAACACAAGGAGTGTCATCAATGTGGTTGGAATATTTTAGGTTATCTTGTTTATTTCTTTGGTTGGATTGTACTCGTACTTCGATTTTTCACTGTAGAGGTGATGATTGTGAACCGTACTGAAAAGTCTTGTGATAATTGTGTTGGTTTTATCCTTTGTGGACCCAGGGAAAAATAGTGGTTACCTAGGTAACAACTAACGGGGATCCTCGTAAATCAACTAATAAATCGCATCACCCCCGTCTAGATGAAGCCATGGCAGATTTTCAGATGTAAGTGAATTGCACTGCTTCGATGTCATATATATATATATATATTTCTTTGGTCGTTCACTGAATTCTGTCATGGACAGCAACCCGGAAATACCTTTGGGAAAATAGTGGTATCCATTCCTACTAGTTGGTACTTCACAGGGGAGCAACAATCTGAAGTCAGCATCCTGCCGACTACTGTTGGGTTTGTTGCCCAAAAAATTTAATTTATTACTCATTACTCTTTTCAAAAGTAATCTTATCTCAGCTACACCCTACAAAATTGGTAACTGCGTCCTTTTTCCTCAACATTCAGACTTTGCATGTGCGCCTTTCAGGGTAATCGTCGCTAAGCACAGGCATCAACTACTGACGCTACCTGTGTCTTCCACATGTACCAAAAGGTGATGGGCTCGGTCGTCAACGCTCACCTTATGTTGTCGTGGCACGGTAGCAGAAGGCCGAATCTTGTAATAATCCATGATCCATCCAATGAGCAATTTCCAGAAGAGCCACCTCCCTCCATCCATGTTTGTTTACACTTACACTCTCCCACGTGCAGATAACGTAAAGCACTGTGACGATATGGTCAAATATTGCCGTCTGCCGCTGATTTCTGACATAGCTTAGGGGCGGGGCTGTACGTACAGCAGATATACCCAATGAGACCAAATGATTCCAAAATCTGAATTTGCAATCACGGATATAAACTCAAAGGTTGCACAAGTTATTTTTGGGGGGTTACTGTAATATTATTATTGAAATTTTACGAGTAATTTGTTACAGTACTCGTCACTGGGAAACACCACAGGACCATTGGGGAGGACTGCCACCGCAAATGCAAAAAGACCCTAACTGTTGGGGTGGCCATAACAGGGGTAAAACTGGATGAAAATCTAGTAATGTCTGGAGGCCTCAAAGCTACATGAAGCCACTAAGGCTGCAAAGTGCTCAACAGAGTGGAATAATTCATCAGGGAGTGAGAAAGGCGAGTAGAAAAGGGGGCTTTGGAGAGAGATGGATGAGAAGGACACTGGAGCATGTAGGTGGGCTCCGGGAGGAGAAGACTCGGCTGGATGCCGCTGTGGGGAGGGAAGAAGAAGTAGAAACATTTTTACACTGTCTAAACAGGTTGAACACAGGTCGGTCATTTTGATGAATGGAATTGGGTCTGAATCGGGTCTGCTATAAGTTGGTTTGGTCCCCCCTTGCAAAATTTTTGGTAAGGCAGTTTGGATGAGGTCAGTGTGTGTTTGAGTGGAGGCTGCCACAACCTGGAGAGCAGGGCACTACGAGGCAGAGGTCAGCAGTAAAGGTTAGTTAGAAATAGAGATAAGCATGTCGCTGGACCAGCGAGAGGGAGAGAGGGAAAAAGAAGGAGCGAGAGGGAATGATAGATTGATAGCAGTTGCTGAAGTGGAGAGGTGGGCTTAGTTGTGATGGATGGTTCAGGAGCCCGCAGACCCTGTATACCACCCTGTGCATGTGTGTGTGTGTGTGTGTGTGTGTGTGTGTACGTGTGTATGTGTGTATGTGTATGTGTGTGTGTGTGTGTGTGTGTGTGTGTGTGTGTGTGTGTGTGTGTGCAAGAGAGAGAGAGAGAGAGAGAGAGAGTGGTTGGAAGGCTAATGTATAGTAAAGGTCACCAGGTCTATGAGGAGTATTTTAAAGCAGCCGTGCCGGGGTACGGCCGTCATCGCCCATTAATGTGTCTTGGATGACAGGGCTATGGAGTGTGGAGGTCAAGTGCGGCTTAATCCAACTTATTGAAAGATGGGGCTCCCGCTCATGACGTCAGGGGGAGACAGGATGTTGTGGAAAAAGACTGTAAATAAGGATTTGGAGACACATGCACGCGCACTCTCGGTTGACCTAGAGATGAAGAGGGGTGACAGAGGTTGTTGGTTTCATTCTGGGAAGACCAGAGAGCGTCCTGCGTAGAGAAGGCAGCCTTATCCATTAATGGTACTATTATGCATTCATAACAATGACCTGATCAGATGTAGTAAAATCGCTGAAAAGTGCCACTGAAAAGTAATTTTAATAATGACCTTGCACTTTGAGGTTTAAATTTATCCTAATTTGAGGCATTATTGTGTGCATTGGTGGGTAAATGTAACTTCGATTCAACCTCACCCTTTGGTGTGATCAGACATCGAGGCATGTGTCGCCTTCAAGAAGTTGATCACATGCCTTGTGTGCATTCATGTTCTGTCTGGTTAGAATGTTTAGAGGGAAACAGAACAAATGGAGGTCTAACATCTGCTCTATGTGTGGCTTGTGTCTGCCCACAAATATACACCGATCAGCAACAACATTAAAACCACTGACATGTGAAGTGAATAATATTGATTATCTCATTCTAGTGGCATCTGTCAAGGGTTGAGATAGTAAGTAAACAGTCAGTTCTTGAAGTTGATGTGCTGGAGGCAGGAAAAATGGGCAAGCGTCAGGATCTGAGCGAGTGTACCAAGGGCCAAATTGTGATGGCTAGACGACTGGGTCAGAGCATCGGCAGGTCTTGTGGGGCGTTCCTGGTATGCAGTGGTTAGTAGCTACCAAAAGTGGTCCAAGGAAGGACAACCGGTGAACCAGCGACAAAGTCATGGGCATCCATGAGCCCAATGATGCGCGTGGGGAGTGAAGTCCAGCCCATCTGGTCCGATCCCACAGAAGAGCTACTGTTATGTAAAACTGCTGAAAAAGTTAATGCTGCTTTGATAGAAAGGTGTCAGAACACACAGTGCATCACAGCTCACTGTGAATGGGGCTGCGTAGCCACAGACCAGTCAGAGTGTCCATGCTGACCCCTGTCCACCACCGAAAGCACCTACAATGGACATGTGAGCATCAGAAGTGGACCATGGAGCAATGGAAGAAGATGGCCTGGTCTGATGAATCACATTTTCTTCTACATCATGTGGATGGGCGGGGTTAGGGTCCAATCCGATGGAGCATCTGTGGGATCTACATAACAACAAGTCCAATCCATGGGGGCCCCACCTCAAATCTTCCAGGACTTAAAGGATCTGCTGCTGACGTCTTGGTGCCAGATACCACAGGACACCTTCAGAGGTCTTTTGGAGTCCATGCCTCCACAGGTCATAGCTGTTTTGGCGGCACCAGGGGGAGATACAAAATATTAGTGGTTATTAATGGTGGTTTTAATGTTGGGTGTATGCTGATGGGTGTATACAGAGGCATTACCAATACAAAACATTGGAGAGGAGAGGAAACATTAAACAGGTTTTAAACATATTATCTTTGCAATTTTTTTGTTTCTTGATCCTAGCTGTCGCACCCCCTACAATCTTGTATTCAGCCACGTTGAAAATAGCAATGACACAGAACCAGGCCAACTTGTCTTCTGATTTTCCGACTTGATTATCTGACTCTGTAGGATGTTCACGTGCGCCTCTTGGCTGGAAGCTCGTATATCCGATAAACCCGACCCCACTTGGAAGCGGGGATGCTACAAATTCAGATCTTGTGATATCTGATTGGACATCTGAAGCAGGAGAGGAACCAACTCCGCTCCGTCTGTTGTGTGTTTTTCGGTGCCTGCACCAGGGGTACATGAGTGCAAACATGTAATTAAGGGTCCGTAAAGATCCCTGCCATAAATTTAAGTGATTTCATCATGGGTTCGCAGGGAGCCTGAAGGGCATGAGGAGGGTGATATGTTCTCTCTTCTCAACTGCAGGAAGCGAGAACGTATGCAGGCATAATGTGGTGAAAAGGAGATAAATACTGGAAGAGAAAAAGAGAGAGCGGTAGAGAGGGAGTCTGGGAGTTTAGGTTTAGGTTGATGGAGTGAGGCAGATGATAAGTTTGACAATCAGACTGCTCGGTCGTATTACAGGTGGGAGAGGAGAGCAGGGCATGCCGGGATACGGGAAAGGTGTATTAAAAAAAAAAAGGAAATTGAGTTTAAAGCGATTAAATGTGGCAGGGGAATGAGAGATGGAGAGTGCGCCTGAGTTAAGGCGAGAGAAAAGGGAAAAGTAAACAAGGGAGAGACAAGGAGGAGATGGCATCAGCTCGGGGGTTGGCGATGAGGTACACGGGTTCGGAAACTTAAGAGTTCTGTTCTCACTGTGGCGTGAGAGCAGCTTTAGGAATCACACTGTCGGAATGATCAGAACATGGTCACGATCCTCTCCTGCCTTGAATCCCTGTCCGTCTCTAGGTCCCTCTGTCCCCCTCTGGCTCCCTCTGTCTGTCTCTAGGTCCCTCTGGCCCCCTCTGGCTCCCTCTGTCTGTGTCTGGTGCATGTCACATCCCTGTCACTGCACACCTGTCCCCATCAGTAATCTCACCACCTGTCTGCACCTTCCTCGTCACTCCTTTTGTGTTTAACCTGGTCCCATTCACTCTGTCGGTGTCGGTTTGTTGCATGTGTCTCTGCACGTGTCCCTGCATGTGTCCTTGCATGTCCTTAACGTCGTTCTTCCTGCAAGTCTGCCTGGGTATGTGCCCCGAACTCTCGATCCCTGATCCTCCGCCGGCTCCTCTGCTCCTGGTGGCTGGTTCCTGAGTCCCTGCCTGTGCGTGAGTCCCTGCCTTCCTGGTCACGAGTCCCTGCCGGTCCTGATCCCCCTTCCGTCGCCCGTTCCTGATTCCCTGCCTGTCTACCCATAAAACCCCTGTATAAACTCCTAAAACTGTGTGTCCTGCATTAGGGTTCATCTTGACCATCATCCTTAACACTGACCAGGTCTGGTTGATAGACTTTGCTCCCCTTGCCATCTTAGAACCATTGGGTGGGCTGCAGTGTGTGGTAATGGTATTGTATGTCTAAGCTCCAAAACACTCTATTTGCTCCTTGGCACATGGCTGTTCTGTGGCCACACACCTGTGTATCTGGGTATGTACACATGCATGGCCTATGCATTTCAGGTATATGCAACAAAACCTTCCTAATTACAGTGTGGCGACCACACGTAATTCTTAAATACAGAGAAAATATTTTGTATAATAGATGCATTACGTGAATCATGTATCGTGAGATAACTGAAAAGAAGTTGGGGGGTTTGGGTAAAACACAAGAAGCAACGGCACAGCAGATTAGAGAACCTTTGAGAGGAGAAAGGGCACCACTACAACGGCAAGAGAATATAAAATTAGGAGGCAAAGTTTTTGGGTGAAATGACTGTTATTACACAGGTGAAGCCAGGGCTAGTTTAGAGGGAGGAGAAATACAGGGAGTGACGGGTGAGGAAGAGGGTGAGACACAACGAGAGAGGGAGAAAATAGGAGATTAGTGAAGAGAGATGAATAATGGGAAAACAAATTCAGAAGTAGACGGACAGAAACGAAAACAGAGAGAGAGAGATGGAGAGAGAGAGAGAGACAGAGAGAGAGAGATGGAGAGAGAGAAGCCTGTCTCTTGTCTGGCTTAGCCAGTGTAGACAGCTGATAGAGATTAATGTCTCGAGCGGGTGGGCGGAGGCAGAGAGGTCCAGACTGGGAGTGCGTGAGTTGGGTGCATGATTGATGGAGGGAAGGCGAGAAAGGGCAGGGGACGACGACAGAGGGCGAGCGAAGGGGTAGTTAGAGGTGTGAGAAGGAGTTGAGAAGTTCAGCGTTATGAGTGTGGTCTGGCGCGACAGCGGATTGATGAGGACGCAGCTGGAGGGACAGCAAGATGGAGTGGTGGGGGGGGGGGGGGACGGTTGAATGAGGGGCAGAGTTGGAGATTGATGGTGAAGAGGGGGCAGTGCTGGAGTGAGCCTTGAAAAGGACCATTCCAAAAAAGAACTCCCCACTCATGACTTGAGAAGCGCTCAATTCCATTTTCATCGAAAATGTGTTCTCAAGCATAGACCGCAGAAAACAATGTCTGCAGCGTCTCCCGCTTGTTCCCGAAGAGGCGATTTGAAGCATAGAGTTTGCGTTTAGGTGTCCAGGATGGAGCCAGAGCTTTGCAGATTTGGACAGAAGGGACAATTTCTCGAGCAGGTTGCACACATGAACTCCAGACAATGTCCGGATCATCAGGTCTGGAAATACTCTGTTTTGTTTAGATAGGGGCGGAGCCTGGGTGGAGCGTGCAGGAGGCAGCACGTGACCTCAACGACGCACGAGGCCGCGGAGTTCTAACGCACCCAAGATGGCGGACGAAGCTACCAACTTATCTTTGTTTGCGGTGGTACTCCATGTATTTGGACGTATCCGCAATATAAACGAAAGAGTGGAAAGGAATAATGAAGGGAGCAGAAAGGAGTACGCAGCAGCTGGGCTCCGTGCACGATGACAAGAAGGTAAATTACTGACATGATAGAGACGTCATCCACACGCGACACGCCCACACGCTCACTGTGAACGCTCCGGACAATCTCCCGCTCTTTTACACATCCCGCTCAATTGGAAATTACACAAACCTTGTTCTAGGGCGCTGGCTGGGTAAAGTCCGGTCCAAATGATTCGGACATTTTGCGTTCGCACATACAGCGCATCTGGGTAATGTCTAGATAATTTCAGGGTTGGGGGGAGAGAGAGAGAGAGAGAGAGAGAGAGAGAGAGAGAGAGAGAGCGAGAGAGAGAGAGAGAGAGAGCGTGAGAGAGAGAGAGAGAGAGAGAGAGACCCATAATAGCCTCTTTATTAACATTTATTCATTCAGCAGACACTTTTGTCAAAAACGTCTTACATGTAGACTCGAAACAATCAAAGCATACATCGACCATCGTGGAAACCTCAAACTGAAGAGCCTGTGCACCTGTTTCTAAATTCAGCCAGATACAGGTGCACAATAGCTGTAGGGAATCAGAATGAAAAATATATACTTTAAAATTTTTATATTCTTTTCTCGACATGTGAGCGCAGTGTGATAAATAGTCATATACGCGGCCATAAGCCGAATTGCGGTCTAAAGCAATTCGGCATTGGCTTCAACCCCTGGGTTTGCTTGTGGTTGCCGCTTGGTTCTAACGTTGGAGCGACTCTGATCCACACAGCCACGCGCGGTTAGTGACGATTAACACTTTATGTCATTTAACGATTGTGATGTCAGGTGCAATGCTAATTGGAGTGTCAGGGTGCCGACACGGAGGCAACACCTATGCACACTCATGAACATGCAAGAACCCACGCACACAGGTGGACGCCGGTAGACGATCGTACACACACACACACACACACACACACACACACACACACACACACACACACACACACACACACACACACACACACCTTCTAACCCTCACGTAAGATAAGCAGTAATGAGCTCCGTTGGCAGCCGCATGCATCTCTCCATTAGCATGTTCCATCCTCTTATCTTCTGGTCTCTCACCTCCATTACTCATTACTATCCCTCTCCCCTTTCTTATTTGCAAGCCCCCGCCTTCCGATCTCTAATCACTTCTTCCTCTGAAGCTCTTCTCATCACATCCCATCACAATCGCTCTTGCATAAATTCCTCTTGCTGTTGTCCTTCCCTCCACGCAGACGCACAGGCTCATTTACATTTGAGCACATTGCTTTTTTTTTGGGCACGGCGGCGCACAGCATTTTTCTCCACGTCAGTGAGAAATGATGTAAATTACCAAAATCTGAAGTATTGGGACGTTTTTAGCTTGATGCTCGCGAGCATTACAAATGTTAACAAACCACTTTTAGTCTTCAATTACGTTAAAAGACGATTTTATGAGGGCTGCAAGTACTGGCAGCCGCCTGCGTGGGAAAAACTCCAAACCATTAATCTGAGAGTTGAAAGAAATATCATCCGTCAAATAAATCACTATGTAAATGAAACCACAGCTCGGGCATTTCAAAATCAGGAGGCACACTGCCTTTCCAGATCGGGGGCCTCCAACTCTGGTTTAATCTCCGTTTCTATTCGCTCTCTTTTCTCCCCCAGCAATAACTTTATTTGTTATTGTTTCTTCCTATCTGCTCCTTTTCTCCCGGCCAAAAAAACACCCCCTGATCACACTCTCGCCTTGACTTTACTCTCCACCCTCCAATCAATCCGTCTTCCAAATGTTTTCCCGCATTCGGTTGTTCTTCACACTTTTCCACCGTACATACGCCGCTTCCTGGTATTGTTGTCCCTTGCATTCCGCTTTTCACTTTCCTTCCCCAAAACCCCTCATTTCATTTGCGCTGTCTCCAACTATATCTGCTCTCCCAATTCTCTCTCTCTCCCTCTCGCTCTCCCTCTCTCCTTTTTTCCTATTTTCCCTTGCTCTCTCTCACTCTATCTGTTCTCTTTATGTAGTGTGTGTGTGTGTGTGTGTGTGTGTGTGTGTGTGTGTGTGTGTGTGTGTGTGATTGTGTGTGTGTGTGTGTGTGTTTGGCAACTGGGTGTTTGTGGTTATTTTTCAGGCAGTGGCCCAGAAGATTGGACTGTCATAATCTATGGGTCTGAGTTATAAGTGTTTCTAAACCAAACCTGGGGACAGGGCCGTTTTTCCTAACGCTGTCCCACCCTCCATCCTCCTGTCTGCCTCCCCCTTCCACCACACGCACACACGCACGCACACACACACACACGCGCACAAACACACACACACACATACACGCACACGCACACGCACACACACACTTCTCACTTTTGTTCCCGCCCCCTGTCACTCCTACCCATCCATATTGGACCCAGATCGCCATCGGAACTCCTGTTATTGATCACCGGCAACACATTCATGGATTTATGTCTCCACATCCTTTTTCATTTGTTGTTGCAATTTTTTTTCATTCAATATGAATCAACATCACCGACGCCTTCCTGCGGGACTGCGAGTGCTGCTGTTGCAGCCATTGCAAATTGCGTACAAAAGTATCTGTGTTCTCCTTGGTACGCAACTGGATAACGGACGGTTTACCTTCTGCGCCCCTCGTTGTGTGGGATCACAGAGCTCTAGTTGTCTGTTCCGCGGCGACGTGGAGCGTTAACGCTTAACGATGGAGCAACTGTGGATGAGGCACCATTAGGCGTAAGATGACACTAGCAGCCAGCGCACAATCTGCCTCAAATGTATGTGTGCGTGTGTGTGTTTTGACAAGACAGAATGTGTGTATTGGTGTATTGGGTTGAAAATGTCCAAGCACGGGGCTGGTAAGTGCTTATCTCTTAAACGCCCATTTGTGAGGCTATTCCTCTTTTCCCACTTTCCCTCTTTCCCTGTCTTACCCCTTTTCTCACCCCCCGCCCCCCCGCCATCTCTTTCTATGGCCTATTTTATCAGAGTTTCAATGCACACTCTTGTCCCCTAAATCTCCTTCACTCCTGCCTGGCCTGTCACACTTTCTCCGGCGCGCGCGCACACACACACACACACACACAGACGCACACACGTGCGCGCGCGCACACACACACGCACGCGTAAGCCAGTGAGTTTTTCAACTCATTTAACGTGATCGGTTCATTAAAAAGATGAAGCGTGCTCTCCCTAATGGGCACTTGGGCTGTAACAAGGGAGAGCAGATTGCCTCCCTGCGCTTGCTAAATAATTAGACTGAAGGGAAAAGGAAGGGGGTGGGGGCGGAGCGGTGGTGGTGGCGGGAGGCTGGTGGGGGGGATACAATCTATTCAGTCCAGGGAGATAGTGACGAGACATCTGGTATACAGTGTGCGTGTGTTTTGTCTGTGTGAGTGTGTGTGTGCGCACGTGCCAGTTGTAATATATGTGCCTGCGCACCAGTGGGTGCCTCATAATGTGCATGCGTGCCAAGGTGCACCCCAGAAATTGCAAGAGAGGGAAGAACAATGGACATTTAAAAGCAGTCTGCCCATACCTCTGGTGAATCACAAGGTCACTCCACAGAAAGGCACTAGTTGGGCCTAATGGGAAAGTGAGGAGGAGAGAGAGAGAGAGCGAGAGGGAGAGGGAGAGGGAGAGAGAGAGGAGAGAGAGAGAGAGAGAGAGAAAAGCTTTTAGATGCACCTCCCTCGGCCCATTCTCATTCTCTTTCTCTTTCCGTTTCTAGGCCACACTCTTGTTTCAAAGCTCCCGGCTGTCTCAGTGGCAAATTTAAGGCACTATTATCTCTCGGCCATTGTTTACATAATCTCGGGCTCCGTCTTTGCCTCAGGATATTGGTGAAACCGATGTTCTCAAGGTCTCTGAGGGAGGACAAGGTGGAGGAAAAATCGAAAGACGTCTCCGGGATTCAATTTTGGGAGTTTATTCCGGCCGCACATCTTGAATGAGGAACGGCTTAAGGTCGGAGCCACGCTGTGGCTGTGGAGGAGCACGACGTCAGAGCACGGGGACGCGGGCTGCGCGGCAGATTCTGCAGCCGACCCAGGGTCCACCCTGCGACACATGGCCGAGCCACTGTTCAAACTCACGCACGCACACATGCGCGCGCGCACACACACACACACACACACACACACACACACACACACACACACACACACACACACACACACACACACACACGCACAAACACACACACGCACAAACACACACACACGCCTTCTTATTCTTTTCCTCCCTCTGTTCCATCTCACTCCTTCTTTCATCATCTCTTCTATCAGCTCCAGACTGATGGTGATAGCGATGCGAGGTAAATCATAACCAACGGCCAATGGGCTTGGACAATAGAACACCTGCCCTCTATTAAACCCCCTCAAATAGAAGGGACAATCTATGGCCCAGATTCTGTTTTTGCCCTATCTGGAATCAGTTTACGCCGCCACAACCCACAAAGTATCTTCAACAGGTCAAAAAGAATCCAATAACAGTTTATTATTATTATTATTATCATCTTTTTATTCATTCATTCTTTCTTTCTTTTCGTTTCATTTTCAATTGACCACGTCCAATGGATTTGGATACGAAATAGCCTATTTCACATATCTATCACGATCTTCGTCATCGTCATAACGGAAGGCTGAAGGTCAGGCGAAGGGAGGAACGTTTATATTTTATTTTGTACACTGGGGTCAGTCTGCGGCAGAGAGAGGGAGGGGCGGGTGTAATTGTTGATAGCCAGTGTTTTCTCCGAGCCCCTATACATTCTCACCGCTGAGAGAGATGATATCAGATAATCTCAGTCACTAATCCGCCGCCATCTTTGTCCAGAAAAGTCGAACGTGCTGGGAAAAATGAAAAAAAAAAAAAAAAAGAAATAATAATAAACAACAAAAAACAAAAACCTGCCAGACTCCACTTATCTGTACAATAAAACAACTGTGGAGCTAAAAAGGGGGGGAGAGAGAAGGAAACAAAATAAATGATAGGGGAGAACAAAAGCTGATTTATGAAAGGTTATGAGAGGTTTATGAGATTTGGGAGCCACATTTGTTGAAACAGAGAATGTGATTTGTTTTATCATGGGCAAACAAGATGTTATTTGCGAAATAAGATGATATTTTGTTTTCCGCATGACAGACCCAAGGTGCAGGACTTTTTTCTTCTTCTTCTCACTCTCTCTCTCTCTCACAAACACACATAACTTGCATTACTCTTCTACCTTCCACCATAGCTGATTCTTCTTGCTGAGCTATTCTGGACATCAAAAGTCGGATATAATTTAAAGCAAAGTGGATCGGAATAACTGTTCTCATTTCACACGTATACAGTACAACTTTTTATCCGTTAATTTGCACTAATCTGACTGAGTTTACGTACATGCCTCTTTGAATTCAGTAGCATGCACATGTGCGTTCTTCTCCCGCTGCTCCTTGATGTCTCTCCATTATACTCTATGATTTGCATTACTATCTCCCATTGGTATTTTTCATTCTTCCCCATTCTCCCTCCATGTTTTCATCCCACTGTGCTTCAATCTCATACTCTCTGGACACCTCTTTTGTGCAGGAGAGAGGCGTCCATTGTCTCCCTCATCCCGTGGCTCTGCCAGGCAGTCCCCGCTGGGCACAATAGTGGACTTGTTGCTCAAGTCCGCTACTACAAAACCTGTGACAATGGCCAACACTGATATCGTAATATAATAGAAAAACCAACAGGAGAGAACTCTCGTTTAATGATGGCCAAAGGGAGAAAACTGATGTTAATAATTGCCAATTTGTGTGTGTGTGTGTGTGTGTGTGTGTGTGTCTGTGTGTGTCTGTGTGTCTGTGTGCCTGTGTGCGTGCGTGCGTGGGTGTGCGTGTGTTTGTGCACCATCTATGGGAATGCGGATTGAACAGCCACATGGAAACAGAAATGTGTGGATCTCCCCAATCACTGCAATTTCTCTTTCTGGACGAGGCAAGACTAACCAGGAGTTTTAGAACATTATCATTTACCCGCAATGTGCATCAGTAAATGCACAGTTCGTAACAGAACATGACGTTTGTTGGCGAAATATGTAAAATTACAACCCAAAAGTTGACTGCCTAACTACGGAGATGATAAAATGCATTACCGCACGCACGCATGCACGCATGCACGTACGCACACATCTGTTCATTATTTGTTCAACAACGAGCGTGAATTCTCATACAGAATCATTCATAAACCCATTCAAGTCTGTGCTCTTCATCAAATACAACATAGCACACTGGGCTATGTGTCGAATACATATGTTGTATTTCCATGACTTCTTTGAGTTCCTGTTGTAAAAGGGCCAGGGCTGAGATGGGATAAATCAGGAACACGCCTCATGAAATATGCAATCTTCATCTCCATATCTAACATCATGATTTGTAATTCCCTCAGCTTTTTTTTTTTTTTTTTAACCGCGTGTTGGCAACAATGCAACTGTCTTTTCCATGAAAACCATCCCTGGGAATCACCCAATCACACAAAAAAATACACATTATCATAATATGACAAGTACTGTACGCCACCAAAATATATCTATATCTTTATGTCCTTCCTCTTTCAAATGATGGGATGGAAAACTGAAAAACTGCCCTATATCTTCCATTATGGTCTACATAGTGTAATGCAGCTGAACACGGAGTGAAGGAGTGTCCCAAATGTTGTCTGCTAATTACCACAGTAAACATTTTGACATAGTTGAGAGACTTCTAGTGATGAGATGTGTTCAGTGTTGACTTGAGCCAAATCCTTCACGTGGCTTTTAAAAGACCGCAAATTATCTGCACTTATGTGTGTGTGTGTCTGTCTGCAGGAATTTACTCGCTCATGTTCATTTCCTTCTTACCTTCATCAACGCTGCCGGCTCTGGTTTATGTGTGAACGCAAGAGCCTGCGTTTAAGAGGGATGGAGGCCAGCCAATGGTGTTACGGTGTTAAAAGCTTACACATTTGGCAGCCGTTGCTGGCAGGTATTGCAACGGAGTGAAAGATGGACTTCATGCCAGCTAAACTGCGCTTGGTGGAGGAGGGTACAGGGAAGGAGAACTGGGGAAATAAATGGCTTAATGTAACGGTGGGATTTATGGGAACATTGGCTCACGTAGACGCATCCCTGTGGCATGCAATACGATACAAAACATCAGGATATGATATAATTAAATATTATATGACACAATCACAATAGATTAAGTGCAGTGTAGTAATCCCATATACACAGCATGTCGTGTGATACAATGCGAGGGGGTACGAGTAGTAAAAGGTATTTATATCAGTAAAAGGTATTGTGGGAGACTCTACCCACCGATATGGGTGGGGGGAGGGAGAGGGAGACTTTTGGGAAGTGAGGTGCCGACATGGCGGGTTTTTTATTAAAAGGATAAACAAAGGAGAAAGCAAAATGGCAGTAATCAGTGTCCGGGACCATTTTGGGTCGTGATCTGGTCTTCAGGGTCAAGTCTCCTGCACCACGTGATCCTCGCTGCCAGACAAAACAACAAAACAACAAAACAAAAGACTCTTCCAGCCGGGTCCGACCAATAAGTGCTGATGGGGCTGATTAGGTGGACCCAGAAGAAGCCAGCGGTGTCACCTGCAGCCTGTTGCTTAACTACCCCCCCGGTCTGCCACATACCCCCAGCGCCCGACTTAGGCCATGGAGCCGTCCGGCCGCCAGCCCACTCCCGAGCGGGAGAAGAAGTCGGCCACCACCATCTGCGTCCCCGGCCTATGGATCACCTTGAACTTAAAGGGCTGAAGAGCCAGGTACCAACGGGTGATCCACGCGTTGGTATCCTCCATGCGGTGGAGCCACTCCAGTAGCCCACTTGATGACCAGACACTCCTTCTCCAGGGTACACGCTCTACCTGTACTCCCACTCTGAGAGATTCCAGATGATGTAAAGCACCGGCTGCTCGGCGCCCTCCACCTGCTGGAACAACACAAGCCCCCAGCTCTTTGTGTGACGCGTCCGTCTGCAAGCAGAAAGTGGGAAAAAAGTTAAGTGTACTCAGCACTGCCTTCCCACAGAGAGCTGTCTTTACTTCATCAAACACCTGCTGGCACTTCTCCATTCACTGGACTGGATCTGATGCACCACTGCGAGTTAAATCAGACAAAGGGCTGGTCAGCTCAATCCCCCCCCGCCATACTAACCTGCCAGCCCTAAGAGGTGCTTTAAATCTGTGTTGGTCTTGGACCTCGGACTGTTCGCGACCGCAGGTGTTTTTATCTATCCGGGGTCGGACCAGTCCTCTGCCCAAATAGTACCCCAGATACCGTCTTTTTTTTAGGGTTGACGGTGAGCCTGGCCCGCTTGAGGGACTTGAGCACTGCGCCCACGTTCTGCATGTGCTGCTCCCAGGTGTCACTGTGAATAATTATATCATCTAAGTAGGCGGCGGCGTATGCCGTGTGCAGACCCTGGACCTGATCCATGAGTCTCTGAAAGGTGGCTGGGGCCCAGAACAACCCGAACGGAAGCGTTACAAATTGGTACAACCCCTGTGGAGTGGAGAAAGTGAATTTTTACTTGGACTCTGGCGACAAAGAATTCTGCGAGGAGCCATGGTTAAATCCAGTGTCGTAAAAAATCTAGCCGTGCCTATCAGGTCAAGGAGTTTGTCGACCCGGGGCATTTGGATAGGCATCCAATTTTGACACCGCGTTCACCTTTCGGTAGTCTACACAGAAGCGGACCTACTACGGGCTTACCTACCAGCATGATGGGACTACACCAGTCACTACACGTCTACACACATGTAGACTTGTAGATTGTCTCCACAAGGCGGTGAATGAGGGACGTGCGGCCTGGCAGGGGTAAGAAGACATTAGAAAACTGACATTGTAAAACAGCCACATCCCCGCTCTGGCTGGGTGAGAGGTGGTTTCTTGAGAGGGCCGGGTCGGGGTCATCATTTTTGGAACCTCCAGCCCCAACTCATCTCCCTCGATCACTAGAGACAGGGACACCCGCTCTTCCACTCCTTTGGGAGGTTAAGGTGATACATCTGAGTTGACCCACCCCTGTCTGACCGCCCAACCTCATAATCAGTAATCTCTCCAACCCACCGTGTGATCACGAAGGCCCCTCGCCAGGCCCCGAGTTATTTAGAGTAATTTAGTGCTGGACGTAGGGAGCAACATTGACACCTTGTCTCCTGGTGCAAATTACCTGAGCCGAGCCCCTCTGCTGTAAAACCGGCACTGACGTTCCTGAGCCTGGGGCAAATTTTCCTGTGACAAGGGCCCCAGCGCGTGTATCTTTGCTCTCAGGTCCAAACCATACTGAACTTTGTTCTTACTGGTGCCAGGCCCTTCCTCCCAGTTTTCTTTAATGAGGTGCAGCACCCCCTGGGGTCTCCTGATGAAGAGGAGTTCAAAGGGAGAAAATCCTGTGGAGGCCTGAGGCACCTCCCGCATCGCAAACAACAGTGGGTCCAACCATTTATCCCAATTACGGCTATCTTACCAACTATTTTTTTCCAGCGTCTCATTGTCCAGCTCCACAAGGCCGTCAGTCTGTCGGTGGTACACACTGGTCCGAATTGAGCGGACACCCAACAGCTCGTAAAGCTCCCTTCTTTTATGTACGTACATGACATAAAATTTGTGGCCTGGCCCATAGCAATCACTAATGGCCCCTCAGCGTCACTGTGCGCCATGCAACACCACCCAGCCTCCATCATTATAGTGTCAACCCCTGGCCAATGTGTAACCAAAATCAAGGAGTGTGACAGGCAGAAACTAACCGAAGCGGTGTGGGGATGGTGTGGTTTGAGCAGCCACACCTGACCTGGATACAGGTAATTGGGCACCCAGGATCGGAGTGGCTGCTTACCTGTTGCTCATTGGTCGGTCTAACGAGCAACAGGTAAAAACCCCCATCCCCACACACACTCAGGAGAGAGGAGCCCTTGTCGTGACGGGTGTCCATCTGCTCCAGGGCTCGTTCTATCAAGCCCCCTCTCCACAATAAACTGGTGTGTTTTCAACTCCATCGTCTGTGTCTCTGTGCCGGAGGTCCCTGAATTCGCCACCGACAGCAAGCAGGAAACAGGAAGTGGAAAGATCCAGCATGCAGCCAAAAGACGCTCCCCAACCCGCTCTCTCCATTCATGGCAACCTCCTCTGTCCTCTTTCTGGCACATTGGCATGTCTTCTGCTCGCTTTCTCTCACCTCTCTCTCTCTCTCGCTCTCTCTCTCTCTCTCTCGCTCTCTCTTTTCCATCCGTCCTCTTTTTCCTCTCTTTCTCTTTCCATTCTAATCCAATAAGCAGAGAGTTGTCTTGGCATCCGATTAAAGGGGTTTTAATGGTTTGCGTTCAGTTCCACTGTCGTTTGTTTTTGCTTGCTGACATATTCTGCCTGTGAAATTGTGTTTGGACGTGTGCGTGTGCGTGTGCCCGCGTGCGTGTGCGCGCGCTCGGCATGAACATGTGTATAAGCCACCTACTCAGTGTGAACTTGTGGGAGGAAGCAATACGTTTGCGCGTGTTCGTGTGCGCGCCAGATCGGTTCCGGCGCCTCGGCGGGGGGGACGGCGGCCAAAAAACAGATGATGGCACAGAGTCGAGGGGAGCAGAGACGAGGTTCTCTTTGGCTTCCTTCGTCTCCACGCCTGTCTCTCCCGTTTCTCCCACCAACTTGTAGCCTCCCATGTTCACAAATTCCTCAGGAGGAGATGTAAATTTGAAACGTTTAATATATTAAATGATCCGATGGAAGGACTTTTACAAAGTTCACATTGTCACTTTGAGAGCCTCCTGCCCTGAGATAGTCTCGTGGTTAAGCAATGAGCTGCCGGCCAAAGATCAAACCGGCACCACCGCGGCCGCGCGTTTTGTCCTCCATATTCAGCATGGCCTCCGCTCCCCGCCCTGCCATGAAATGATAAAACGTTATCACGTGGAGAACTGTGACGAGCAAGAATCGGGGATCTCGCCGTCGGCCTCGGTTTCTAAAGGGCGTCCACAAGGTTTCATCAGCGCATCCCTCCGCTGGACGTCTCCCCTTCAAACTCGACTCACGGAGGAGAGGCGATGGGAAGGGAGATACTCATCGGTGTCCTATATCTATCAGGTTTGTTCTCGGATGATTATAATCATCGAGTGAAATTTTGAGGAATGTGAAACAGGTGTAATTACCGGCACTGGGAACATATGTCTCCAAGTGAACAAATGCTCCAACTAACTGAGAGGATCATGATCCCTCGGAAATTAAAGGAAAATACTCATGTGAGTAGCTATTTTTAAGGTGCAGGACTGTCATTTCCATTTCAAGTAATAGCAAAAAAGGGTTGTTTTTAACTCCAAGTTAGAAATGACAAATTAAGCGTGTCTGAAGGTGAGGAGGTGTGGGAGAGAGTTGTCACAGTTGGGAAATTCAAAACAAATGTACCGCTTCTTTATCAACCCAATCACAACGGCCTCCACAAGGAATAAATACAACCAAAATAAAAGAGAAGTAAAAATGGGTACAGACACATTACAAAGCAAAAGCCTGTCTGGACAGATGGGCCCAGGCGGTTTTTAAAAGGCTGAGGGGTCCAGAGATGTGGAGTCCAGAGGGAGGGAGTTCCACGGTTTTGGAGCGACTGATTCCATTCACTCGCCTTTGGTCAGAATCCAGACTGAGGGAAAACCGACAAAGTTTGGTCAGAAGACGTGAGTGAGACATGAATGCATGCAGGTCCCCGGTCATGTAGAGCTCTATAAGTAAAATCATTTTATAATTCATTCTAAATTTGTTGGGAAGCCAAATGTAAGGAAGCCCGGATGGGTGATTTATGAGATCTGCCGCTCTGCCCTGGTCGGAATCCCAGCAGCACGTTGGTTCACTTCCAGGCGAGCCTGGGATGACTTGCTGAGGCATGGAACGTGAAGGAAACAAGGACATAGATTTGAGGAAATAAATGCACGGATTAGCATCTCCATCACCAGCTTGTCTCCATCTATCTAAACAAAGTTTGTTTGAATTAAATGACTTGAAGCATGAGGGAGAATAGAATGCAGGTATGGAATACATTTTTCAATTTTTTACGTATTGGACCTCTAAATCAGGGCTTTTCAACCTTTTTTTCAACCAAGGACCCCTTATATGATAGAACATAAACTGAGGACCCGCTATGTCCCAAAATTCTTTGGATATTACGCCTACTGTACTAATACAAATCAAGGGAAATGTATTGGACATATTTGTATTGTACCATTTAAAAATACTAAGATATTAAAACAATTTCTTCAAAGTCTAAAAAGACATAATGATGTGTGTAAAAATTACATAAAAATATCACATTTCTAAAATTTCAAAGATGTACCCCTTCAAATCGCACAAAAAAAAAATACAATTTTGGAAGTTTTTTTCATGGAGCCACTGGCAAAAGTGGCACGGACAACAATTTGAGGATCACTGCAGTAAATGACAAACAACGTAAATATGTACAAAGGCAGAAAACATACAACTCATGGATACACAAGTACTGTGTATCCATGAGACGGCAGGATTTCACCTTCATCAACCGTTGCTTTTGAATGACGCTGACAAATAAAGGTGCGTTCCGCCACCGCAGCATCCGCGTTCTGGCTGCCGTGGGAGTCAGCTTTACTCGTTGTGAGAGTCTGCTTCGACTCCCCGACTGCAACATGGACACGGGACCCAGGATTTTTTTCCAAAATTGTCTATGTGCCTTCCCACGCTCCAGACAGTATCTTTGATCGAATTAAATTGGAGGGAGTCTCTTGCCTTTTAGGTTTTACCGGCCTGCTGTCTCCCTCCACCCTGGCTGTGTGGGGCTCGCTCAGCATGCGAGCGGTAAGGGAGCCAAACGTGTTGGAGGACACGCTGGATCTGCTCCCCTCGTTAGTGCACATCCAAATGCAAGCATGTCGGTGAGACCGGGAGACGTCGATCACATGCCAGGAACGCTGCAGCCAAACCCCACAGGAAAACATCACGAAATAAAAATAAACAAGGGAGGGGATGTTTTGTTGTGGCAAAAAAGCAATGATTGCCCGTGCTTTTCGCAGTGAACGGGTTATGATCATGGCGTGGAGGATGCCGTGTTTTTCTTTTGCCGCTGCAGGAGAAATAGTACAAAGTGGGATAATTGTCACCCTCAGCCTCAGAAAGTCTTTGCCCTTTTGTGCTTTTCACACCTTGTCCTCTGGTCCACACCCGAGTTGTTGTCATTGTATATTTTTCATCTTAGTCAGGTTTGTTTTTACAATACGGCAATTAAAGGCATGTGACACGCGTTGCGTATTCCTTGACAACGCGTGGTGGCTGTGTATGAAGGAGGCAGCGTACGTGTACACCAGAATGATGCATTTTGATGCTGCTTCCCGTCTCTCCAGACGGGATTTGAAGCGGCATATTTGATGTATGTGTGTAATACAGCACTTCATCCCCATGTCCCACTTCTCTTTACTGCGTCATTTATAGATTGTTGCCATAGTTTCTTTACTTTTATCTGACATTGTTGCCGGGTTTATTAAAATCTCATTTCATATTTCTGTGACGACCTGTCTCTGTCCTCACTGTTCATTTTTTTGTGTGTGTCGTTCTGATGAGTTTATTGCATTTACATGATGATATTGTTTAATTGAATTCACAGAAGCGGTCTATGATCCGCATGGATTTCCCCGTTGCAGTGAAAAGTAGATGGACAAGTCCAATGCGTGCTGTGTTTCACTCTGAAGCAATGATTGGTGTACGGTGGCGTTATGTCGCCGATACTTGACGACATGTGGTGAATGAGCCGTGGATACAGCTGCGGCTTGGAGAGGGACCATCGCCATAGGAATGTAGATTCCTATGCGTCTGGAGCGGTCAAGTTCCGCTCTTTAACAAAAACCATGCGTATTGTGTTTTTGAGAGATGCAGACTTCTCCACAAAATCAACCGAAACTCGCTCAATTCTGAACAGACTTTCAGGAAATCTGGTTTGTTATAAACGTGAAGAATTGAATTGAATTCAGTTCCGTTACTGGGGGCACTTTCTTTCTTTCACTACCATGTTTAAATGCAGAAGGTATCATGCGCGCCTCATATTAACAATCGAGGACTGAATATTTTGCATATTTTAAAATTTTATCTCATTATTGTTTTCATTTAAGATCATGGGCAAGAGTTCCTTCCTTTAAGTGCTATTACAGAATAAAGCTATTACAGGAAAGCCAAGTTACATTTGTCCCTTTTTTTTCTTTTGCCGATCCGAAAAAATTATCCGACCTGTGACTCAAAGCCGTGATGCGGTCCATACTGTGGGGTTTTGTGATTGCACCCCCTCATTCACAGCCTGCGTCCCCCCGTCACTGGCGGCGGAAAATGTAATTGGTGTGGAGTGCTGTGGAAACACCTCCGCACACCGCGCCTTCGCTCGTACACGTGCACGTCCACATTTTGTCACAAAGGTTTCCGCTACTTGAGAAAAGCGCACGTTGAGTCTCAGCCGCGGTCGGCGGTGCCGCCGCCCAGCGTTGCGCAGACTCCCGGTTCGAATCGAGACATTTTTTACTGAAAGCAATTCTGGAAACGGTGCCGGCCCCGAGTTATTGCTCGATAAGCTCCTTCTAATCCCTTGATCTCATCAACCTTTAACGAAAAAATGGTGTCAAAATTGATTACGAAGCGCTGCGGTTATCACGTTGGAGGATCGCCTGTTTGTTCGTTATCGGTGTCACCGCGAAGCCGCTGTTTCTAATGCTTGGGCCTGGTACGCTGCGCCGTCCCAAGGTTCCGCAGGAAGAAGAAAAACGGAGGAGAAACCTTCCTTCATTGTCATCATTACCAAAGCGCTATTCATAACCAATAGGTGGAAAAAATGGAATGGCTGATCTGGGACTCTTAGCATTAGAGGGGCTGCCTTGTGTGCACAAGTAAATGGGACTACATGCATGCAAGCACAAATGCACGCCCAAACACATATGCGAACACACATACACACACATACACACACTCGCGCACACACACACACACACACACACACACACACACACACACACACACACACACACACACACACACACACACACGTACACACACACACGCATTGATCAGATTCAGCTTTTTTTTTAATTAGAAAAGAGCTCCCTCTTCTCTCCTTCCCTCTCTCTGTTTTTGTCTCGCGAAGCCTCCACTTGCGACTCGTGGCAATCTGTTCATTGTGCCATGATATTAGGTGATTAAAAATCACCATCCTGGAGAATGAGGAGAGGAGAACGAAATAAGACAAAAAATAAAAAAATGAAAGAAGAGAGACAGAAACGATGCGGTTGCTTCGTCGGCACCTGAGGAGAATGCAAAGTGTGCCGAGGCGCTCTTCGCTGCCATTGATATTCAAAGCAATTTCCACACAGTAAAGAAGCCTCCGTGAAAGAACAACAAGAAAACAAATAAACAAACAAAAATAATCACAACCTTCTCAACTTACATCAGCCACCCCCCAGAGAAACAAATCCCATCAATGCCGGTCAGTCCAACACAATTTGCCGCAAGCTGCTCTTGGTGAAGGGAGAATTTCTCCGGTTTTGACATCGCGGCGGAAAAAAAATTCACCTCACGTTCTCGCCAGGCGGTTATAATACCGCGGGGCGTCAGGCTCCAAAGAAAGGGGAAGTGCTGGAACCTAAACCGTTGCAGCAGGCGTGGCCCGGTGACGCGGCCCGGTGACGTGGCGGTGAGCGCGGAAAGACCAAATAGTTTGCGTCGGCGCGTTCCAGTCCGACCACGGATCAGCCGGCGCCCGGGAGCATCCTTGGAGCTTAATGGACGGACAGGGAGTTGTTTGTTAAGAGCGTACATAATGGTGATAGTAAGTCAGGTGACGTTCGATCACACCGGTTATTGAATTTCCGGCGCGGTCGGGAGGTGGGATGCCGATTGAAGTCGCTGCCATGTCTCACTCCCAACTCCTGCCAAGTGGTTTAATCCGTTTGCGTCCCCTCATTCTCAACGCGTTGAATCGCATCACAATCGCCCCGATTTTTAGATTCAATGCAGGCGACGCGTGGTCGCAGGCACACCTCGTACACCAAACGCTGAATAAGGCCGGCGGCATTTATGATGCATAGCACCATAAATCTTCTGTTTCAATCAAGCGGTGGAAGCGGAGGCGGAATCGGCGGCGAGAATAAATGTACACGCTCAACTGCGGAGCGCCAGAAAAAAACCCCAAAAAAACCCCAAAACGAAATAGAATATTCACCTTTGTGCTCCCTTTCCTCCAGGAGACGGAAACCCTTCCCGCACAGCTCTGTCGAAGGGGAAGAAGGTAAAAGGCAGGGGAAGGCGAAAGAAGCGTTTGCCTGGATTAATTCAAGGAAGGGGTGAAGAGGAAGAGAGGGGCGGGGTGGTGGTGGTGGTGGCGGGGGGTGAGACAAAAAAACCCCAGAAAAACTGCTGGTGTCACCGTGTGATGACAGCGCTGTGCTACTGTATTACATTAACTGCGAGAACAAAGGACGCGTGATGGAAATATGCCTGTTCCTCTGACAGCCGCATTCCCACGACGACCGTTGTTTGCCGCGACGGGGGCGGAGTCGCGCCTGCTCAAAGCTGCGTCTCGGATGCACGTAAACACACGCACGCACGCACACACACACGCGCGCGCGTACGCACGCGCCCGAGCCACCCACAATCTGTCCCCCCATGCTCGAGTCTCCACTTTCTTTCTCCAAAAGTATTTCAAAGTCCTCCCCGGGACCCGACTCAGCCCTCTTCTGGTGTTTGTTCCCTCCCTTTCAACTCGGGAGTCGCTGTCAATTCTGAAATTCCCGCAAGTCAAATGACGACGAACATCGAGGCCTTTGTGCCGTTTCAAAGAGCTTTTGTCTCGAAGGCAGTCCCCCTCTGCCTCCTCACTTCTTATTTCATCGGCTTTCATTTCCCTGACATCTTTCTTTCTTTCTTTCTTTCTTTCTTTCTTTTCTCTCTCTCTCTCTCTCTCTCTCTCTCTCTCCCTCTGTCTTATCATTTCACTTGAGCAGCGGCCAGGATTGGGAGGGAGGGATTTTATTGACAACCCGTGCTCAATCAAGCAACAAATTAGCTAATTTGTCTGTTTGTAACTTTGCCTCCGGTCTTTCTGTGCGGCTTTTACGACTGCACCTTAAGCCCACAGCTCAGAAAAAAAACAAAAAAACAAAAAAAAACAATACACACACACACACACACACACACACACGCACATGCGCAGCACACAAAGACACACACACACACACACACACACACACACACACTTCACAAACATCTTGAAGGGATATGATAGATACGGTTTATGAAGTCAGCGAACTGTTACTTTTTCAAAAGGATTATGATAGCTTTCAAATCTGGGGCCATTACCGCTGTAAGCACCTAAACTACCATTAGGGGATACACAAAAGACTTGAGCAGGTTTCTCTTTTCCGACAAAAAAAAAATTCATCCGGAAGAAAAAAGGCTGGTGCCATGCATCCGATATGAGCTCACCGCAGGTGCGAGACAGAGTGGCATGTATGGCGGGGGGCGGAGAAGGATCGCCATTCTGCTCGGAAAAATAAACCACTCCGCCGAACCCTCCCGGGAACCTCCTCAAAGAAAAGGGACGTTTTTTTTTTGCTTTCGCTTGTGGTTCTAGAGTTTGAAAAAAAAAAAAAGCATTTTTCGAATCGATGACTTACAGGTAGAAATGCCGCGTTAGATACAAGGTTCTTCCTCACTTCGCCTCGTTGTTCAGTTACGGAATACACGTTGAGAGCCACCACGCGGCTGAGTCACGACCTCCAGCGATAAGGAGCTCTCCACACCTTCTGCCGGCGAAACCAGGAGCCGCGGGCGGCCGAGCATCGGATCCGTTCTCTCCCCGCCGAGGAAAGAAAACCCCCCAAAAAAAAGGAAAAGACAAAACGGCGAGTCAGCGCCGACTCACCTCCCGGACCTCTACCGCGTGGCGACGCGGTCGGGGAGGGAACGGGCGGGGCCGGCAGGTGACGGGCGGAGCCTCTCCTCGCCCCGAACGAGCCCGAAAGCAGCGCCGCTTCCTCCCCGCCGCAGAGCCACGCCGCGACCCGGGCCGGGGAAGAGGCAGAGAGAGAGAGACAGAGAGAGAGAGAGAGAGAGAGAGGGAGAGGGAGAGAGGGAGATAATGGAGTTGTCAAATTCAAAGAGGAGGTTAAAATAGAAACGGCGGAGTTGGAGAAAGAAGGAGAGGAAAACAGGGCGGTCTCGGGTGGAGGCAGTTAGTAGTAAGCAGGAAGGTGCCGGAGCCCTGCCCCGCCCTGTCGCCCGCAGGGCGGCCGTTTCTGCTTGCAGCGTCTTACAGAAGCGACTCGGTGCTCGTCGTGGCAGCG
>NC_137191.1:9122852-9152852 GCF_960531495.2 Zeus faber
CCTTAATGCGTCTATATTCATATCAAGCACCTATATTTGAACCCCTGCACTTCGAGTGAGAGAACTTCCCCCGACGTTATTTGAACAGGAGGTCACACTAAGTCAAACACCGGGCTTGGAGGAGCTGTGGTCCCTGATTCGAGCACATGTTACACACCCCCTACATGTTTTTTTTTTTTGTTTTTCTTTTTTATCACTCACAACAGCAGCCCGGTTCCTCTGACCAGGGTACGCAGGAATTAATATTGCATAAATGCGGCGCATTGACCCTTAAATACATGGTATTCTGGTCTGGTATTTACCTTGAGATTAAGCGCGAGCGTTGAGATGTCAAAATTAATTGGAGAGGTCAACGCAGCGTTGTCAGACCCAACACACACACACACACACACACACACACACACACACACACACACACACACACACACACACAAACACACACACACACACACACACTCACACACACACACACACACACACACACACACACACACACACACACACACACGTGCACGTTGAGGGATAAGTGATTACGACTTATACAACATCCAGGAGTGAACCAAATAGATATAGCCCAAGTTAAATGAGAAAGGAGCTGTCATCTGCTCCAAGCCAGTGGAGACTCCATTAAAAGTTTCTGCATTCTGCTAATGACAAATGACATCAGCAAAGGATGGAGCAATAGAGGAACATGAAGGAAGCCACGGACTCCCTGATTGCTTTTGGAATGAGGAGAGCAATCAGGGGGCTGGGGCACACACAAACACACACACACAGGCACACGCATACACACACACACACACAGACACACCCACGCATGCACGCACGCACGCACGCACACACACACACATCTGATTGTTCTTCATGCACATATGCCGACCTGTCACTATAATAAAAAGCCTGCTCTGCTAACAAGAAGGGTGGTGGATGAGGTGCCAAATGAAATTATTGAAATACTGAGAGCGAGAGAGAGAGAGAGACAGAGAGAGAATCAGCAAATCCCTAAATTGTAATGAGATCCCCAATTTCCTTTTTTTTCCGCTCAGATTAGTGAGGATGTGGCTTGCAAGTCAGGGTGTGAATGTCCAGTTCTACCCTCCGAGGAGTGTGCTGTGAAAGGGCTGAGGTTTCAGTGGGTCACACACTACACAGTCCAGTCAAGTGTGTGTGTGTGTGTGTGTGTGTGTGTGTGTGTGTGTGTGTGTGTGTGTGTGTGTGTGTGTGTGTCACCGTGAAGAAATACATTTCCCATCAGGTCGGGGTGCAGAGGAACTGTTGTCCCAGGTGGGTCTAACTACATGCTGGTCGTCTGTGCCTTCTGTGCCGTCTGTGCCGTCTGCGCCTTCTAGAACACGGAGCCCGATCTTATAGGGTGACGGTGGCGCAGGAGGTAATCAGAGGGTTCCTGGTTCGATCCCCCATTCCTCCTGGCAGCATGTCGAAGTGTCCTTGAGCTAGACGCTGAACCCTGAAGTGCCCTCGATGAGCTGGCGTGCACCTTGCATGGCTGTCGCTGCCATGAATGGATGGGTGAATGTGCGGCGTGTATTATTAAGCGCTTTGAGGGGTCGCAAGACTGGAAAAGCTCTATATAAGATGCAGTCCATTTACCGGTTAGAGGTTTCAGTGTGTCCGAGTCCTGCTGTCTTCGCACAGGAAGTGGGAAATGTGGAACAAATAATGAGAGGCAGCAAGAGTGCACTGAAGAACATGACACCCCTGAGGCATTCGCATGCCGCGCTAGATTTGGAAGTGTGAAGATTTAATTTGTTAATACAGAGGTGTTTGTTTAAATGGCTTGAATTATTCAGGTTCATACTGTGTTATTTTTTTTTCAATCTATCTATCTATCTATCTATCTATCTATCTATCTATCTATCTATCTATCTATCTATCTATCTATCTATCTATCTATCTATCTATCTATCTATCTATCCATCCATCCATCCATCCATCTATCTATCTATCTATCTATCTATCTATCTATCTATCTATCTATCTATCTATCTATCTATCTATCTATCTATCTATCTATCTATCTATCTATCTATCCCTCTCTGTCCGTCTGTCTGTATATCTATCTATCTATCTGTCTGTCCGTCTGTCTGTCTGTCTGTCTGTCCGTCCATCCATCCATCCAATCAACTATCTATCCATCTATCTATCTATCTATCTAATATCAGCACAATACATACAACATACTGTTTTGCTTAATATAGCATATGATATAGTACCTAATTAGGTACTATAGACTTATTATATAAATCTAATAGTGTTTCTTTATCCATTGCAGTCTGGCCGTCCTGGCAAGGGAATTCCTCTGTCTGTGACCCCTTCTCAAGGTTTCTTCCATTTCTTTCCCCCGAGGGCTTTTCCAGGAGTTACTACTCGCTGCTAATACTTTGTGGCAGACGATGGGGCGTGGTTAAGCAACAGGTTGCAGGTGACGGCACTGGCTTCTTCCTGTCGTGGCGCAGCTGTAGCGGGATAAACAGCCCCATTAGTGCTCATTGGGTCAGACCCAGCTGGTAGAGTCTTCTTATGTGTGCGATATTGTTTTATGTTCACGTTTTGGCCGGACAGCCTTTTTGTTTGTCCCTTAAATAAACATGTAAAAACCTTGCCATGTCGGCACGTCACTGCCCGAAAGACCTCCCTCCCTGAACCTGTATCGGGGGGTAGAGACTCCCACAAGTGACGCCTGAACAGGGACCATGGAAGTAGCGCTGGAGAGAAATCGCTGGCTCCGGGAGCGCATCGCCGAGCCGGAGGACAAGCGCGACATCCTCGGCTGCCAGCTGGAGCGCTTCATTGCCGGCGTGAGCTCCCGTGATGATGGGGCGGACCCGCGGCAGCCAGAAAAACTCCCGGCACCCAGCTCTGGGTCTCCCTCTCCTCCCCCCTGGAAAAGAATATCCGGGGGTCCACTGCCTCCGCCCCCAGGACCCGCGCGGGATTCGGCGGACTCCGGCCAGGCTCACCGGTACTGGGGGACGCCCATTTTCTTTCCTGCGCAGCTTTCCTCCCACCAACCCGTCGGAGGGCGGACGCCTACCGGCCGGGTCCTATGGTGTTGTGGAATGCTTCCCCATCTCTGTCCCCCGTCCACAGACAGCTGCTCAAGGGTGGGCAAGGGTGCTGGCCCTACTGGTGACTCAGCCACATTCGGCGGGACTGCCCAATGGTGGAGATGGCCCAATGGTGGACATGTGGTTCAGGTCAACTGTCCGCTGAGCCCCTACCCCGGTCGGGGAGGGACCTACAATGCACCAGTAAGTGTACAAGGGGGTAGAAATCAGGCTTTGCTGGACTCAGATGATGGTCCAGAAACGCCTGGTTTGACCCGGGGCTTTGGTGGAGATGTCACGTGTGGAGATTCAGTGTGTGCACGGGTATATTCACACGTATCCAATGGTGCAGCTTGAAATTCGGTACAAGGGGAAAAAAGCACAATGTGAATGCCGTTAGTTCCCGCCTGTCGCACTCCCTGATTTTGTGTACGGATTGGCCAGGGTTCGACACGTTAATGAGGGAGGCTGCGGGAGTGTGCTCACGGTTGGTAGGAAATTGTGAGTGTTGTGTGGCGTGCTGTGACACCGAGGGGTCATTAGTGGTTGCTACGGGGTCGGGAGCGGAGGAGTCCCCGCTGGGGTCTTGCCTGTTCTCAGTGGTCACCTCCATGGATGACACTGAATAACATGGTTTGTATGTTTGTGCACAAAGATAACTGTAATTGAGATAAATGGTTTGACCCTGTATTGTTTGCGGTGCAGGAGGTGCCTCAGGCCTGCATGGTATTTTCTTCCTTTGAACTGTTCTTCGGGAGGACACCCCGGGGGGTGCTGGACCTAATTAAGAAAGAAGTTCAGTCTGTTGGGTTACACGCAAAAGGGCCCGTGTCATGGGAGAATTTGCTCCAGGCTCGGTAACTTCAGCGGCGCTCTAAATTACTCGTGAAGTGGCAAGGGCCCTTCGTGGTCACACAGCAGGTTTGGGATGTCGATTATGAGGTAGAGCGACCGGACAGGGCTGGGGCGACTCCAATTTATCACCTCAACATCCTGAAGGAGTGGAAGGACCAGTGTCCGTGTCTCTGGCCACTGCGGTGATTGAGGGGGGTGAGTTAGGACCGGATGTCCCAAAAACCTCCCCCGTCCTCTCCAGTAACCATCTCTCGCCCGGCCAGAGCATGGAGGTAGGCCTCGTTACAGCCGCAGTTTGCTGATGTCGTCTTCCCCTGCCAGGCCGCACATCTCCCATTCACTACCATGTGGAGAAGACCCCGGGGGTGAAAGTACGCTCCCGGCCGTACCGGCCAATTATAGACGCAAAGCTGTGCAGGCACAATTAAAGGTCATGCTGGACATGGGGGTAATAGAGGAGTCTACAAGCGATTGGTGTAGTCCCATCGTGCCGGTAGGTAAGCCCGATGGGTCGGTCCGCTTCTGTGTGCAGTAGACTACTGAAAGGGGAACGCAGTGTCAAAATTTGATGTGTATTTGATGAACTCCTTGACCCGTTAGGCACCGCTCGATTTTTTACGAGACTGGATTTAACCAAGTGCTACTGGCATTTTCCCTTGTCAACAGAGTCCAAGGAAAAATGGTCTCTTTTCCACTCCGCAGGGGTTCTACCAATTTGTAACCCTTCCGTTCAGGTTGTTCGGGGGCCCCAGCCACCGTTCAGAAACTCACGGACCAGGTCCTGCGTCCGGACGGAGAGGTGCCAGAAGGCGTTTTATAAAGTAAATTTAGCTCTCTGTGGGGTGCCAGTGCTGAGTTCACCTGTATTTTCTGGTGGCCAGACGGCTCCCCGGCCTAAGTTGGGCAGTAGGAGTATGTGGCGTAGGAGGCGTGACCCTGCGGTTGTTTTTAATAACAACCATTGAATGTTTGTGCATCGTGTATGTGCTTATCCATTGTTGATGACGGTGTCCACCTTCCCTAGCAGGAATGCATTTATCGGGCAGATGAAAGAAGTGCCGTTGTGCCTCTGTGGTCAACTGTCGATGTGGTAAAGTTGGATGTCGAGTTCTTGTTTTATTGTAAATGCAGCTTCAAATGGAATATCGGGACCTGCAGAGTAAGCCACCCAACACAGACGGGATGCCGTCGATAACTATGTGAAATGTGAAGCTCATGAAGCCCCTTGAGGCTCTACTGTGATTAGGGGCTGTATAAATAAATATATGAGTAAACTCGGCACTCCAAAACGAAAATAGGGTGGCAGATTATTTATTTTTCGTTGGCTCACTCACAATAACCCTGACACATTTTGGCTTCGGCAGCCTTCGTGCTTGATACGGAGCATATCAAGCGCCAAACAAGGTCAGGGAGGTAATATATTCCCAGCAGGTAATCACTACAGGTGAATGTAATGGCAATCAATACCGGAGCGGTCCTATTAAGGAGGCGGCATCATCACACCCTTGTTTGTCTTGGATGATTATAATTTATGTTGCGTCGTTTAATTCACTTTTGTAGTAATGGCGCTTCACTGGTGGCACGAAAACAAGAAAAAAAATAAAATAAATAAAACCTCCGTTCTTGTCTGATTTAAGGATTTCTTCCCTTGATTGTCGCAACTCACGTTTTGCAATCATCATCACTCTAATCTCAGACGGTGCGTTCCCTCTCGGTCTAAACGGGTCGTAAATAGCGTTGTATGGAGTGGGGATCAAAGAAGGAGAGATGGGGGGTAAAGGTTAAATATTTAAAAAGTGGGAGGGGGGTGGCCGCCTGTGGGGGTAGGAGAGGGGTGGAACACAGAGAGAGAGAGAGAGAGAGAGAGAGAGAGAAAGAGAGAGAGATAGAGAGAGAGCGAGAGAGAGGTTTCACGCCGATAGGCCAAGGAGAGTGCACCAGCATGGGCGTTTTACCGTCCAATAAAAAAGGACATGGTAGCGAGAACAATACAATAGGCGCTGAGTAGCAGATGGAAAGGGAGTGTGTGTGTGTGTGTATCTGTGTTCACATAAGGCCATTGTTAAGATTCATGGCTTGTGTTTTAGGATTACCTGGAAATCCTTATCCGCATAGCCACTAACACACGCACACGCACGCCCAGAACATGCACACACACACACACACACACACACACACACACATACACACACACACGCACACACACACACACACACACACACACGGGCGCACACACGGGCACGCACACACACACACACACACACACACACACACACACACACACACACACACACACACACACACACACACACGCGCGCGCACACGCTTTGTGCCCGAATGGTCCTCTTTGTGTGCATCTGACCTATCGCAGTCGCTCTAGAAGCGACAGCAGGAGAGCTGTAGTTATCCTGGCTTCCAATCAGAGCCCCAGCACGCTGCAAAGAGAAAAGCCTCAGGTTAAACTCCAACAACGAAAAAGGGAGAGAGATCGAGACAGAGAGAGGGAGAGAGAGAGAGAGAGAGAGAGAGAGAGAGAGAGATTTATGATGAGGAGGGAGAGTGATGGAAAGCCGCTCGGCACTTCTGCGTCCTCCACTCCAAGACAAACTCGAACGCGCCCTCCTTCGGTCCGGTGCCAGAGTCCTGAATCCAAAAGTGGGGTGAACTTTCCTCGGGTCGAACGCGCCGTGAAGAGCCGTGGCTGTCGTTGTTCAGTTAGTGCACCTCAGATGAACGTCTATGAACAGTGTCTCTCCCTTCAGACGACGCTCAATCTCAATTGGTGCACCGGGTTTATTAAACCAATTATGAAGGATAACCTTCACCAGGGGTATTATTATCCAGAGGTGTAATTGTCGTGGTAATTAAACAATAACGGAATTCATAAAATCTTCAGTATCCAAAGCATATATTATTTTAATCCTATTGTTTGAAAGCAGCACCACCCACACTTTCGACTTGTGTCACGTTGGGATATAATATATATGGGATATAATAGATAATAGATATTCTTCTGCACGTACATACCCAGATGCTTCGTTTCTGCTGCAAGAGCTTGTGTTTACGCTCGTGTCTTCTTACACATATTTTCTACGGACAACATCTTCAGCGCAATAAATACACGTTGCACTTTTGAAAGTAGCCGAGACTCCACTGATGTCCGCCCGTCGCTCTCGATGACAGGAAGCACGGCCGTTCCGATTTTCTTAGTACACCATTATTATTGATATACTTGCCCTCGGTTGGCTAGTAATAAAACACTTCTTTTTCCTAGAGATGCTATATCACTTCTCATCACCTGCTGGAGTCTCTTGCCCATTTGCCTTGTGCCTTCCCACTGGCACCAAGCTGTGCATCCGTGGATTCAGGGAATCCAATGGTAAAACAGCAGCATTTTCCCCGTTGAGGTGGGGATGATAAGTAAAGTAAAGGATTAACATATTTTGTAGATGCTCATTTAAACGGATCTGCTGAGGCAGAGGCACTCCGAGCCGTGCACAGAAAATGCAAACTTAATTTCCAATAGCCTGAGAGAAATATATAATTCATTCAAATCAAGCGTAAGCTCTATTCACACTGGACCGCTATTAAATTGGGACATCTAGTGATTTTTAATAAAGCCGTTGACTAACTTATACTTGCTTGAATAGGTAAAAATGGACTTTTGTGAATGTGGCACACATAATGCAAAGTTATACGTCATGACGACCTCAGTGTGAGATCTCTTGGGCAGATGGGATGTATGCATGTCGTATAAATATATATTTTTTTCGCTTTATTTTGTCACTTCTAAAGCATCAGCTCTAACAGGGTGGAATTTGGCAGATAGACAAAGCATGGAAAATGCTTAAATATAAGCAGCTTATACTGTGAGTATCTTCTTTATTTCGTTTTATGTATGTACAATTTGTTATTTACAGCCCGTGAATATGTATTTCTGCACCTGGAAGGTCTGCTCCTGGCGTGGCGGCGAAAGCAATCACGAACACTCTCTCCTAACCTCGTCTGTCTGCTCTCCTTCACAGAAGATGCTGCAGGTGCGCCCGGGCGGTGGACGTGCAAACGGCCCGACGCCTTCGAAAATGTAGCTCTCCGTCGAAAATATATAATGGAGGAGTAAAGCGAGCATGGAAGAAGAGAGATTAGAGCAGAGGCCCGCGGAAGAAGTCTGAAGGTCTAAACATATTTATAACCTTTCTTCCAACTTTAAACCCCTGTTCAAACATCTTTATAACTCAATTTCGGTTCGGTAAACTCGGCACTTCACACCTATGCACATGCAAGGAGACTCTCATACACACACGCACCTCTTTGCACATGTAAAACTCGGGCTTTAATTTGGCAAATTTGAATTTGTTTACTCTAAAGGGAAAATTTGACATTTAGAATTTGACATTTATTTGACATTAATTTATTTTTAATTCAACTCATACCTCATTTAGCGCCGTGCCGCATGTTTATTCATGAGGCCAATTTAGGAAAAAAGAACCATCGAGGCAACCGGGCGCGTACCAGTGGGATTCTTGTTTCTTGGTGGAGCAAACATACCTCCTGACTCTTCCCGTCATCGGTGGATGAGAACACAGGAGCAGCTCGGATCAGAGCTCAGTCCCGCCGAGGTGCGGACCAGAATAGGGAAGAGGAAGAGGGTGGACGGTTCAGGGCCGGCATTAGAGAAGCTTCAGTTCTGCTGATCGATCCAAACCGATCTGATCTTTTTCTCTCTCTCTCTCTCTCTCTCTGTCTGTCTCTCTCTCTCTCTCTCTCGGTTCTCGGAAAGCTTCCGCGGACTTTATATATTTACGTCATGGAAAAGGGTAGGCCGGCGTAGCCCGGATCCCCAAAGTTTAGAGGGAGAGGACAAAGGAGAGCCGTCGCGATCCGTGTCCCCTCGGAGCGAGATAAGGCGCCGGGGAAGCTCCGGCACCTGGAGGAGCTCGTTCGTCTTCAAGGCGCTCGTGACGGTCGCTGCAGATGGACGGAGCAGATACCGGTTGCCCTTTCATAAAGTTCTGTCTGCATTTTGTTTGTTTTCTCTTATAATTATTGGAGATTAATGTGTGTCTTCCTGAGATAATAATACAAATAAAAAAAGAACAGCCTCGAGGTCATTCAGAAAGAAAAAAAAAAGCAATTGCGATTTCACATTTCTGCAGTTTTACAGCGAAAGCCATTTATATAAAATCAATAAATACGTGTTCAGGGAGCAGCAATTTTTGGGTGATTTGAAACTTAATTCGATTTTGGCTTTCATCAGAATGTAAGATCAGAGTGCATCTTTTAGATAAACAATGATTTGGTCACAACAAATACAGATGTCACTTCAGCTGAAAAGGCAAAAAAAAGACACTTTCATCTTGGTTTTTCACTCAGTCCGTACAGTCAAAACACTGTTTGGAACCGTTTTTTACTGAGTATAGAAGTGCTTGTGTAGGCAGTTTGCAGCTTCAAAGCTTGACTTTTATCTCAAGGGCAGTCATCATTCCAAGCACAAAGACACACACGCACACACGCACGCACACACAAACACCCACACTTCCTCACGCACACATGCAAACACACACAAATCTATACACTTGCTTAGATAAGCAATCATGCGGACACACACGCACACCGGTGCGTGCACACACACGCACGTGCACTACAGACACTGAACCCTGACTCCTATTTTCACTTCCATCTTGAACTCGAAGGTTTCTCTTCACCAGCTGGACATTTTGGCTGTCTTCCTGCCGCTTCTTCTTTGCTTCACTTTCTTTTACCCGGCCTGCTCTGCCCGGGCTTCAAACCAAGGACATTATGAGCGAGAAGGAAGGTGGAGCGCATAAACTTACCGGTGCAGAGCAGAAGAAGTAGAAGAACTAAACCCACGAGGGAAAGAGGAATGAAAGAGAGGACAGAAAGACAAAGACAGAGAGAGACAAAGACAGAAAGAGAAAGACAGAGAGACAAAGTGTCCGGGCACGTTCCAGTAATGTTTTTTCTGATAACAAAAGCACAGGAAAAAAAACATTAAAATAATATACAAATCAACAACAACTAAGTGAGCAATATAGTAGTCATTGTGTCCTGTGATATTTACATGATTTATTTCAGATTCTCTGTGACATGTCTCATGGTGGTTTCATGAGACTGATCCTAAAGGTCATTAAAGACTTATATAAGAATTTTTGAGGTCTCAATTAGCCTTGCTTCCAATTAGCCTTGCTTCCAAATAGCCATGCTTCCAACAGAAGCATGGCTATATTGATATATTTACATAAATACACTGATCAGTCACAACATTAAAACCAGTAACAGGTGAAGTGAATAACATTGATCATCTCGTTCCAATGGCGCCTGTCAAGGGTTGGGATATATTAGGCAGGAGTTGAAGTTGCTGTGTTGGAAGCAGGAAAAATGGGCAAGCGTAAGGATCTGAGCCACTTTGACAAGGACCAAATTGTGATGGCCAGACGACTGGGTCAGAGCATCTCCAAAACGGCAGGTCTTGTGGGGTGTTCCCGGTATGCAGTGGTTAGTACCTACCAAAAGTGGGCAAAGGAAGGACAACTGGTGAATCAGCGACAGGGTACTGGACACGGAAGGCTCATTGATGCGTGTGGGGGAGTGAAGTTCAGCCCGTCTGGTCAGATCCCACAGAAGAGCTACTGTAACACAAAATGCTGAAAAAGTTAATGCTGCTGTGATATAAAGGTGTCAGCACAGCTTGATGTGTATGGGGCTGTGTAGCTGCAGACTGGTCAGAGTGTCCATGATCGATGAATCATGTTTTCTTCTCCATCATGTGGATGGGCGGGGTTAGGGTCCGATACGATGGAGCATCTGTGGGATGTACTGGAACAACAAGCCCGATCCATGGGGGCCCCACCTCACAACTTCCAGGACTTAAAGGATCTGCTGCGGACGTCTTGGTGCCAGATACCACAGGACACCTTCAGAGGTCTTGTGGAGTCCATGCCTCCAGGGATCAGAGCTGTTTTGGCGGCACCAGGGGGAGCTACCCAATATTAGTGGTTATTAGTGGTGGTTTTAATGTTTTGGCTGAGAGGCCTATACTTACATGCACTCATATACCATATATATATTTATTTTATTATTTATATTTCTCATTAGTTATAAGCTCTTCTTCACCAGAGTCAACATTTCTGATGTTTTAAACTCTAAAACAACGGCCGCCTTCTAACTTCCCTGCGACACTTACTGTTCTAGATGAACCCGACTAAATGTTAACCTATCTTCACACTTGCCTGTCGAGTGAAATCCTCCAAAATCCTTACTCATACTCACTCTTCTGAAGTTCTGTGGAGAAAAAAAAAAAGTAGTGGATAGATCTCTTCCAGTTCCTAACCATGCATACTTACATACATATTCAGCATATACATATAAACTTACTTCCATGGCTTACCATCTGATCAAAAGTAAAACTGTTATGTAGTTCATAACCCTATTAATACCTAATACTTATCTATTTCCTGTACCTTGTAGTATCTTCATACCAGACTTTGACGAGATTGAGATCAAATTCCGTGAATATGTGCCTTCAAAAGCTTACACAGCGCGTGATCCGTGCTCTGTGGCGTCGTCGTCCTCTACGGTCAAACGACGGGCTTTGCCGAGCCCTCCGTCGATGACTGGCGGGGTCCGTCCTGATGTCGGTCTCTCTGGCGGCGATTGTCCTCCGTGACCGGAGCGCCTTCCAGACCGTCTGAGGAGAAATGTAAGATCGAACCCCCCTGAAATCTAGAGGGCATGGGGAGGCGTGATGGGCTGGGGGGGGGGTCAAAGGTCAGAGCCGTTCCCGTCGGGCGGGCGGGCGGGCGGGCGGCGTGGACGGGAACGGAGCCTTGATTGATGTCAGAACGTTCCCCTCTCAATCGCAGGCACGGAGGTTAGGGCGCTGCTGCCACCGTGGACTTTCTGCACACATGATCGCCACGCAATGACCAACACGCATGCACACACACACACACACACACACACACACGCGCGCGCGCGCACACACACACGTTCCCAGCCATGTTAAACAATGTACCTTCCTGTTCTCTCCATCAATCGGTCTGATTCTGTGCGATGCCAAGGCTAATCACGGCCGACAACCAAGGCGCCCCCGCTCTCTCTGTTATTGCTCTGCTCTCGACTGTCTATTCATCCCTCTCTCTCTCTCTCTCTCTCTCTCTCTCTCTTCCCCTCTCTCTCTCTCTCTCTCTCTTCCCCTCTCTCTCCCACTCTGACGACTACGTAGTTGAAACCGCTTTATGAGCGGTTGAGCAGTTACGGTAACTCGATGGGTTTCACACGGCGATTACACGGGGACAGTTGTTTCATCATCTGTCTTGAGTAAAATAGAGCTCCGTCAGCGGCGGAGCTATTTCAATTCCCCCGTACTCCGTCGTGCTTTTTTTTTTTTTTTTTTTTTGTCGGCCGATGTCGCAACAGCTGGTTTGTGTTTCGGCTGCTGCGGTAGAATCCTCGTCTCATGTCGGCAAATGAAGTGGGTGAATTAACCAGCGGTGACTTAATCGTGATGCAAATTTGTTTATGGCTTGTGCTCGTCAAATTTCAATGCTAGCACATCAGATTGTTTGTCCTAAACTGGTGTCATTTTCAAGGTATTGTACCTTCTGCTCCCATTTTTTGGGGGGTGACGGGGGGGCCTTGAGGCCGCCCCGGCCGACTGCGGGCGTGAGGCGGGGAGATGGCCGGTCCGATCGCAGGCTCACTCACATTTGCACGTATTTGCGATTTGGAGCGTCCAATTAGACTCCTCCCGCCAGTCATTGGAGGTGGTGTCGGCGGGAGACGGTGAACTCTGCACTCAAGGGACAAAAGGGGGAGATTTGAAGCCAGGTCTCTGGCGCTGCGAGGCGACGGCACTGCCCGCCCCTGTTCCTGTCAAGTTTGCGTTTGAAGTTTGTTCTCTTTGGATTATTCAAGGCCGGGCGCCAATGGGCTCTAAAATGCTGTTTTATTTCCATCTTACTCCACAACTTTGGTGTCTTGGTCTGAAACGCTTGATGGTGGCACCCTCCCTTCACAATGTCGTGGGTCAAACAGGAGATTGAAACCTCTGGATGATGCCACGCCCAACGGGGCTCCATCTACATGAGATGACCCTTTATCTACCCATGCTGCTTTCTTCACTCCTCTTTCCCTTTCCTCGACAAATTTCACTTTTCTCTCTCGATCTCCCTCTCTCTCTCTCTCTCTCTCTCTCTCTCTCTCTCTCTGACCTCCATCTCCACCTCTCCCCACCTCCTCCTTCCGCCCCTGCACTTTGCTTTCTCGTATTTTAAGCTCCTGCGTGACCGTGAGTTATTAGGCATTCCGGCACGAGCGCCGTGGCTCTAAAGGGTTAATAGGCAGGTGGCCCTTGACCACACAGGGCTTTAATGGGATGAGCGAGAGCTTGAGCGGAGGTGATGGTGCTCAGAGCAGCCATGACATCACTTATGGAAGATCCTACTTTAGGAAGAGTACGCACGCAATTACAAATCACTTTAATTTGTGGCCCTGCGCTCCACTCCGCCAATAACATAACGGAATGAGAAACTCAATTAGTGAGCGGCTTTCTGCAGATAATGAGAATGGAGGAAATTAATGAATTTTGATCCCTCTCTCTCCCCCTCTCTCTCTTTCTCTCTCTCTCTCTCTCTCTCTTTTTTTAACTTATTTATCTCTTTCCGTTTCGTTTTCTGCCAATCCCTGCCCTTTGCTGAGCCTCAAAGGCCTAACTCAATCGGCAATAAAAGAAAAACAATATTTGTCTAATGTAGCTGAAAACACACGCACGTGCGCTTGAGCACGCGCACGGAGACAGAGACAGAGAGAGCGAGAGAGAGGGAGAGAGAGAGAGAGAGAGGGAGCACAAACACAACGGCAGCAGTGCTCCACCGTCGAACTTTCTCTTTCCTTCTGCATCCTTACTCCCTTCCATCCAATGAAAATGTTAATTGAAACAAAGTCTGCCACAAGATATGTAATTAAGTACGTGTGTCAGCGTACAACAGCGTGTATTGTGTGTGTGCACGCCTGTGTGTGTGTCTGTGTGTGTATGTGTGCTTTAAAGATTTGAGTGCATTTCCCCTGTTTCCCCTACATGTACGTGTTGTGGACTTTTGCTGTGTGCATGTCTGTATTTATGTGAATGAAGGTGTTTGTAAGTGTATGCGTGCGTTGTGTGTGTGTGTGTGTGTGTGCGTGTGTGTTGTTTGTGTGTGTGTGTACGTGTGGCTACCCATGGCTCCGCTGAGGTAGATAGCTCAGGCTCAGCAGGAAAAGTCATTAATTTTTATCTGGCCTGACGCCTCAGCTGTAACTTCACAAATAATAGGGCCCACACAAACCCACACAAACAGCTCATATAAAGACACACAGACAGACGGATACAGATGGACACGGACGCACACAACCTCCCAAACACACACGCACGCACGCACACACACACGCACACACACACACACACACACACACACACACACACACACACACACACACACACACACACACGCACACACTCCAGGAAAATGTTCAGCACCATACCTTAAAATGTAATGACAAATGGCAAATCTGATATCAATGCTGCACTGTAGATGTGTGTGTGTGTGTGTGTGTGTGTGTGTGTGTGTGTGTGTGTGTGTGTGTGTGTGTGTGTGTGTGTGTGTGTGTGTAGGTGTTTGTGTGTGTAGGTGTGTGTGTGTGTGTGTGTGTGTATGTGTGTGTATGTGTTTGCGTGAGGGCATATCCATGGTTGATTTGCTTCATTTTAATAAACAATGTATATGCTAATTCTCTTCATACTGCAAATATTCTCTCTAAAATGCAATTCCAAATAATCTCTCTGATGATCGGTAGGGGACAAGCATCTACAAAGATTTGACTCTTTTCTTTTTCCGTCCACACCCATCAAATTCACAGATTGTTTTTAAATATCTATCTAATTTTGACCATGATTATTGTTCTAATACATGGATAAATGACCATCAAATCAGTATGTTTTTGAGGTTGTTTACTTGTGGTATTGATTTTGGTGTTATGCAAATGTGTTGGGCCATTTGCATAACAATTTGAGTTTGTTTTTTTCGGAGTGACACACTAGAGAGCAAAATAAATGCTTCTGCTGTTAATCATCGAGAAACTTTCTTCATAGAAATATACATTTTTCTCTCCATTTGGGCATTTTGCAGATGGGGTTACATTAAAGCAGAAAACTATTATTTTTTACTATTACCATTTTTTTGTGTCAGGCAAGTCAGAACGTTTGCCACATGTAATTAAAGGACAGGTCCAGAAAATCGAAGAAAAGAAAATAATGACATTCTTTGTATATTTTCACAGCGTGAGGGCAAACAATCCACACTTTTAAAACCAAGGAAGAAACTTTTACTTTTCATCTACATTTCTACAGAATATCTCAGCGTCAGATGTTGCCAAATCTGCCATTTTCACGTTTAGTCTAGACCATTTTTACATGTTGGGTGCTGATAAAAATTGGTGACGGAAGGATTTCAAAGGAGCAGGGAGGCTGTGAACGCCTTTTTTTGTGGTATTTTGGGAGATGAAAGAGATTTCCCCATACCTGATAAGTGACATTTCTATCTCTGATCTCTGTCACTGATGGCACGGAAAAACTGAGGAGTAAAAGGAGAAGATAAACATACGTTTAATGTCAACGGTGCTGGCTTCCTATACCACATTTACCTTCTCACCCCTACCTTCTCTCGTCTTCTCTCTGTAAGGCTTCCTCTCCTGCCATGCCATAACTCAGTTACTGTAGGCGCTGTCTGATAATGCAAATGTGACAATTTTGACAATCAAAGCTGAAATCTTAATGGCGATTATTTGTGGAAGACTCAGTACTTCGATGATTTTTCGCTCATCACATTTCTAGCTACAGACATGAACAGCACTATATGAATATCTATGCTATAAATCACACAAAGGAGTAATCATACAATATACTGTACGTATGTGGGAAAATATACTGACTTAGAGGAGCCGATTGTGGGTGCCAAAAGACTATGATACGCATACATAAGTTGACCCAACCAATGAATACCCTGCACACTGATACTCGTTCTCTCCACCCAGTTCTCTCCACTGCAGCGATCAGCCACGCATTTTCACAGCATTGTCACCTGAGACAGCTCCGACAGGAGAAAAATAATTTTACTGTCAGCTCTCTGTCATTACAGCAACTTTACTGACAGCAAATCCAAAGAATGCGAACTGGAGGAGCGCCCTGTTGCCTCCTCAGCTGTCATACGTGGCCTGTAGGGTTTCTTATGGCATAGAAGCAGCTGTGATGTTTTGTCACAGCGTTTAACATGCGTCACGATACACTGTAGGGCGGCTGCAAGTACTGTAGTCGTGATCAGGATTGTGCGTGCGTGTGTGTGTGTGTGAGGGTGGTCATGAACTGCACATTTTCAAATTTTAGCTCACTCAGGTGGAATGTCCTGCAGGGTGTAGCTTAGTGGAGGTCTAATGGGAATACTTTGCGAGAGAAGAGAATGGCTGGGATTTAATACACCTTAACTCAGATATCACCGGAGAGAGGGCCCGGTGTGCGTCGGGTTCGCCGGGCTTGCTGTCGAGTCTCCCCAATTTCTCATGCTCTCCAATTAAACTGCTGTTAATGACTTTCAGCCTACAGCTCAACTCCTCCTGAAGCCAACTGGAATATCTTGTTCGCCCTTGTTCTTACACTTAGGAATCCTCTTCCTGATTTTGTGATGCGGTTTGTGTGGCCCCTGCTTATTTAATCAATGCCAGTTGTGCCTCTTTGTCCGTCCCTGTTTGTGTTTGGAATGAGAGAATTAACCAAATTAAAGAATCTTGATTTCTATAATTTTAAAAGGAAAATAAAATACTGCATAACTCCAAGGTGATACCTGTTCCTACATATAAACTTACACTACTCTGTTATGCGGAGATCCCGTCGTGCGTCTCCGCATGACGGAGTCTCCCTGTGCATACCGGGGGGAAGTGGGGCGGGGCGGGGTCAGGTGACCCTGGGTTAAACTAAGTGTTTTTAGGTTTATATGCAGTGACTATAAAACATTTAAATAGTATGAGTAAATATATAATAAAACTTAAGACAAATTGCACTCAGCAGCAAAACTTTATGGCCGTGTTTGCGCCGGCATATCATTCGTGCAATACTTTATCCTTTGTGTATCGGACGCTAAGATGGCCCAGATTGTGATCGCGATTGATGGAGCTATGGGTGGCCGCAATCCATTCCTCTCTGAATTCACTGCTCCAAATGTGAACAGCAATAAACAACAACAACAACCTGCGCGCATCATAGTTAGAGAGCCGTACGACAGTGTTAAAGCAAAATAAAGTGCTCCTTCACATAAGCCATTCGACAGCCCTCCCTCTCCGTGGCCCCCTCGGGATGACACACTAGGCGGCGGCCAATGTAGATGATAGGAAGAGACGGCCCTGCAAATAATAAAGTCCAGGATCTGAAAGCCCTCTCCATCTCCATCACATCATCGCGTGCACTTGAACACTTCTAGCTTACAATGAAGAGGAAATGTAACATTAGACATAATGCTGTGTACCATTCAGTCCAAGGGGAACAGGACACTTATAGATACAAATATATATATACACATATACAATATATAATATACAAAATAATAATCTCCATGTAAATTACAAGCAAACTAGCGGCTCAGGTAGCTATTCCACTTTGTACACAGGGCATCAAACCAGCTTCAAACCGAGTAACATCTAAGTTACTATACAACAGAGTAGTCGGCGGAGCAAACAGGTGGTCAGTCAGGTTGACCAACCATTGTCAACCACAATAGCTCTTTACTAGTGCGGCATGCTATTGGTGGATTGAAATTGAATTGTATGCAATTGTGCATTGTGCAATTTGAAAGGCCGTATATATCTAAAGTGGGAGGTACACTTGAAAAGACGTGAGAACAAAAGACGTAAGAACCGCCGGAGAACACGTCCCAGAACACCCAATAATAAGAACTGCCTCTACATGCCACTCCCTGCCTCTAGGGGGCGCGGATTCCCTGGCGCCTATTTCTAGTGCCAGTTGCCTGAAACAGAAAAAAAACCCAGAAAACAAAACGGAGCAAAACAAACGATGGTGAAAGAAGCACGTATGCGACAGCGAGGGGAGCTGGCTGTGGGTTTGCTTTCCATAAAGATGGGAAAAAGAAACACGGAATCACCCGAAGGAATTCTTTCAGGCACCGGAGGGACGTGTTCCTCGGCAAAGACATCGCTTCGGCGACCCGTCTGTTTGGAACGATTGACCCGAGCAGCTGTGGAGTTTATATCACAGTTTAAATTCTAGTCATGGCATTTCTTATTGGAATTATTTTGAACTGAGTGTCTTTACCTCATTGTTGATGCCGTCGGTGAAATATTTAGATTGTGTTGTTTGATCCGTCGTCGTTACAGCTTTACTTTCATACGCTGTGTAGACATTTCTTTAGATGACACAAATCTTTGTAGGTTTGTTGATATCAGTTATCACCAAGAAAAGAAAGAGTTTAATTTAATATATATAATATATATATATATATAATTTTAGTTTAAGTGGAAGTTCTGGATTCATTTTTCTACTGAAGTATCTGCTAACCATTGCGTCAACTGTAACCAAACAGTATTTCTATGAAGTGTGGAAAAATAAAAATTTCAGCAAGGTAGTGAAAATCAATGTTACATTTTAACACAAAATAGTGAAATCGAACTCAAACAATGTGTCCCACAGTGTTATTTATTGATGTGAAATAGAAAAGCGAGAAAACTATAGAACAAAACAAACATCGACTGCCGCGAAGAGAGCCCACGCATAAGGCCTTGCGCTCGGTAATTCTTCCCTCAAAGGTATTCATTCATTTTTGAAAAATAAAAAGCTGAGAAGGAGCTGGAGGTCGGCCCCGGTAAAGGAGGCTGACCCGGAAAAGGAGGAGGTTGAAGTCCCCTGCCATGAGGCAACAGCATTTGGGCCAGTCGCGACAAGCGGAGCTCTCAGAGGGAGACAAAGACAAAAGGTAAAGTTTGCCTATGTGGCTGACGCTGAGAACAACGCAAGAACCCAGATCACCGCCTCATCTTGTTCTGAAGACGCCTTTTTGGTCCAAAACCTCTACTTCTTTTTAAGTGTACCATCACCTAAGAGGCAACAAAAAAAAAACAGAAAACTACAAGAACCTTAAATTTCACCCCGAGGGGCCTGAATCCCTAACAATGACAAACATGCCCCTGACAGTGAATGTACCACCCTCCATTGTGCGTACCCTGTGTTTTGCGAGCCGCAATGAAAGGAACCAAGAGACCACCACTTCAGACCACCCCGTGCCCGTAAATTACATGGCTCAGCTTGTTGCTTTGCTCCCTTTATCGACATACAAACTCATGTAAGAAAGGGTGGCACCAATGACTCTACTCCCTAAACCCCTAAACAGAACCAAGCGCCAGGAGGATTATGGTGCTCCCTGATCGTCTGAAAAGAGTGAAATTAAGCAATGGCCGACACTTCCCAGGCTGGCCCTCTTCTTTATATAAAGATATTCCACACTCCCCCACTGAGCCTTGTTCTGCGAAGTATGAATCCTGTTAAAGAGAAACAAATTCAGATCCCAGTGAGGTGCAGTATATTTCCGCTTTACCCTATTTACATCAATTTCACAGCACTCAAAAATGGATGTAAGTGCAGGCCTCGATACAGATTTACCCATGAATATCTAACTCAATAACCAACTGACTAAATAATACAAGTAATGGCTGCACAGCCTTAATAGACAACCACCTGACAGAGATCTGTCCCAGTGGTTCAAAAGGTCATGTGGACAAAGCACCCAACACCACCCATAGCCCGTACTGCAGGTGTACCGCATGTGGTTTGCCTCTTGCAGACAGAGGCCTGATTGGCCAAAGCATGTGGACCTGGGGGGAAGCTCTTTGCTTTGAGTGACTTAGCTGTCACCCCAATCTATCAGGGTTCTTTGGAGTGAGTGACCACGCTTATCTTGTGATGCAACGACTCTTCTGTCAGCTCTTGGAACCACTTTTGGAGATATCTAACGATAGCCTCACGTTTATGCAGCATTACTCCCGGGTGTGTGAATGACATCAATCCCAGCTGGCAACACTGTAAATGCACTGTCTGGCTGATTGAAAAAAAAATTCTCTCCATGTCCTGGCCCGGGGGTCGAGAGGCCGTCTTCTCATAGACCAGGATTTGAGTTTAACCCCGACTGGCCCCAGCTCAAGAAACAACTGACTTGAGAAAGGATTGTTATTTTTCCAGTTACATAATTGGTAGGTGCACCAGCGGCTGGGGTGTCTGTGTCACCGTCGTTTCCCCGGACGAGGCCATAAAAATCAAATAATCTCACTAGAAGCAAATTCTTATCCCCTGTTGGTGTAATGGTTCCAGAGCTGTCTCCATGTATTTGGATAAGGTACAGTGAGCCACGGCGTAGGTGGAGGGAATTCTGTTTTATTCATATGCTACGCCCTTGAAGGCAAACCAAACCTCTTCCTACGCCTCTGGACTACTGTCCAATGACAACACATCAGCGTCTTGTGTGCCTAAACCCTAGGTTTAATCAATTCCAATAGTATATATAGTAGGCATTCCCCTGTTTTCCCCCTGCACCCTTTTTCCGCAGCCGGTCATGTCCTCATTGTTCAAGATTCAAGATTCAAGATTCAAGATTTTTTATTTGTCACATACATATACATACTTCCATACATATATGCAGTGAAAGGTAATATATGCAGTGAAATGTAATTCTGGGCGGTGCAGTGAAAATGTTCTGGGCGGTCATGCGACCATGCATTGGATGGTTCGTCAATGGCAGGATGCTGTTTTGAGAACTCACATATCGACGTGATCATTTTCAAATCTCTTTTTATAGCTGACATTATTAGCAATCAACTTTACCATGCATTTGTATTTGTGATTAAGTCACTTAAATGTTAAACTCCTTTTTCCATCTCGTGTTTCAGTTGCAAGTATTAAAGGATGTGAATTATCCTAATGTTTGTTTCGTTAACTCTTTTGTTATCGAGTGACGGACTGTTGGAGCCTCTTGTCTATGCCTCATCCACCCACTCCAGAACCTCAGTTTGATCTCAGTGATTAGGGTCTGCGTGGAAATAAAATCGGGTCCTTATGTACCTTTGGACAAAAGTGTTCTTTCTATAAATGCTTAATTTTGTACAAAGCTGTAAACCGGTTGTAATTTCCTCCGCTAGCGATCTGATTAACTGAAATATGTAAAAATAAAGGCATGTTTTACGTAATAGAGTGAATTTCCTCTCTGACTCCTTAAGTCTTTAATCCTCCACAGTCCCTCTGCATGACCCCATCCTACTGCCTCTGTTCTCATATAGTCCACCAACCCCACCAATCCCTTTCCCCCCATTTCTCTCTATTGAGGTAGTTAATCAAAAAGCCTGGTACCCTGGAATATTACTGCCTTGTTCAATATGATTCGCCTCACATAACTTTATTGTCAATTGGGGACTGAACGTGGGAACAGGATAAAACAAGTGGACGATTTGTCCTTTTGCCGCGGCACGTATAATGTCTATTAGATTGAGCTGTAACATGATATTGACAGCAATTAGCCCCAGGATTGAGGATTGCGCTGCGGAGGTTAATAACTGTGGCTTGTATGGGGGAAGCTCCCTTATGATGGAGAGGTTATCCGTATTAGTGACGGTGGCTGACGGCCAAGCCACGGAGGGGCGGTCAGACCCGCATGGCGGAATTGGGATCAAAACAAGAGCCAGGGTGCAAGGACTGACGCCGGAAACTTGAGGCTAATAAATGTTTCCTTTCAAATTGAGGAAAATTGCTGTTGATATCTGACCTGCGTTTCTCTGTCCTAGAAAAGATTGCGCTGTGTGGGGCTCGGCCTCCGTTTCAGGCTGTAAGCGAGAACGCGCATAGCGGGAGGTTATTTAAATGGCAACGCAGATGTGATCAGCACCGTACAGCATCATACTCCAGCAAAGCACGACATCTCCCTTGGCCGGGAAATTGCGGATAGAAGTGAAGGTTCTATCGGTAATTACATTTGATGGGATATCTTTAGAAGTTATAAAGTGCAGCACCTGGGTGATGAGCTCCTGGAATCAACTTAATCTGGGATAAAAGACAGATGGTTGAAATGAGGATTTAAACAAACAAAGTGGTTTGATTTACATATGAAAAGAGAACAAAACACCGCAGCAATTAAGCTTCATGAGGAAGTGATGTTTGCACCCATATTAATAATAGAGACCTTGGAAATAGTTTGAGCCTGTGAATACGCATTCATTTACTCAATTGGATCGAATTAGTGACATGGTGATGGTTAACAGTTGATAGTTTGGCTTTCCCCCGGGAGAAAGACATGCACATCAGCGTGTAATTCAACCGAGCATGAAGGAGCGAGGAACAAAACATGACACAACGCTCGCCAAACATTAAGAGCCAACGCGGCGGAGCATCACAACAGCCGTGTTTGAGAAGGGTAAAAAGCAGCTCAAGCTCAACACACACGCACGGGCACGCACACACACACGCACACACACACGCACACACACGCACACGCACACACACACACACACACACACACACACACACACACACACACACACACACACACACAGACTCCTGCTTCACAACACCATGGAGGAGGCACTCTGAGACGCGGCGCGGCGGGATGCTGAGGCGGGAGTGGGGAGGCTGTCAGGCTGGAAGAGATGTTCAGAGACATCTACCTGATGTCGCCGAGCCCAATTCAAGTCGGAGCGTTATTGGCAAAGATGAGATCAGAGGCAATCCATCAGCAAGGCTCTCTCTCTCTCTCTCTCTCTCTCTCTCTCTCTCTCACTCCGCCCCCCCCCATCCTCTCTCTCTCTCTCTCTCTCCCTCTCCCTCTCTCAGGCTCTCGTCCCCCTTCGGCACACACACATATAGAAGGAAGGGGCGTGGCGAGGCAAAGTAAGAGATTGGCAGAGAAAACAGAAAAGCACAGGAACAGCCGTATGCACACACCTGCACTCATACACAGATGCTTTAACACACAGAGCAAAACGCGGTTGCGGAAAACGCACACAGAAATACACCAATAAAACCTCAGTATTTTTCAACTTGGGGTTTTTGGTTTTCCTCACTATTTTTATCATACTGCCGTTTTGTTTTTTTCACGTGTGCAAAGTGCAATTGGCAAATTTAGGATTTGACTTGCCTGCCTTGAAGAAGCAATATTGCTATGGCGACGTCAAATCAACTCCCTTCCTTTGAATGATTTGAAATCATTAGAAATGTAATTTAATTGCAATTTTTTAATTATTGTTTAATGATCATTTTAATTTTGTGTATGTTATGAATGTTGCTCCTTAAGACACCAATTTAACCAAAGCTCTTAATGCTAATTGAAGATGGCAGACCTGTTCCATCCTTCATTCATTTGTATATAACTTTCATATAGTTCTCATTTATTCTGGTGTCTGTATCACAGTGTGAGCACTATTTCCCCCAACTTAAGTGAAATTGATTTTGACATTGGTTTTCGACTTGGAAAAATAATAATTCAGCCTTCACGTTTTGCAAGGTGATTATTTAACATATGTTTAGTGTCGGCCTCTCAATCCCACATGTGTCCCCCCCCTGTGTCTCCTCAGGTGATGATGTATCGCCTCCTACGCTGCGCCTCCAGAGCTCTGCTGTCCGGTCTGATCGGCCTGATGATGGAGAGACCAGCACCCAGGTACCCTGCACACACACACACACACACACACACACACACACACACACACACACACACACACACACACACGCATGCACGCACACACACTCATTGATGCTACAAGTCAATTTGTTTACATTATCTTTCTTGACCCCACTGTCTGTCTATTTAGACACTCTGACTCCGTATCTTCTTTACTTAGTGCGAGGAGATGAACAGACTGCTGGAATATTTTATCCACTCTCTGTATTCAGATCCTGCTTCTCGTTGGAATCCAACTTACTTTTAATTTGTTGACTCTGACGCTCGAAGGAATAAGGCCAAAATAGTGAACTGTCACTGCTTCCTCTTTCTTTAACACACACACGCTCACACACGCACACGCACACGCACACACACACACACACACACACACTCTTTTCAGTCTTGCATACTTGTTTGTGTTGCCATGGCGCCAGACTTGATATGGCGATTTGTGTGAATGTGTGGCCGCATGCTTGTTCATGTGTGTGAGTGTCTGGGTGTGTGTGTGTATGCTTGTATTATCAGCAGAGATGTGGACTCATTATGTCATTATGACTTTGATTCAAGCCACTGTTTTTATGACTTGCAACTTGAGTTGACAGAAAATAAATGACTTGAGACTCGACTTGGACTTTGTTTTCACTTTCGTTCACTGAAACTTTGAGCTAAAACGTGATCGGCAAACAAAAAGGTACTCTGGTTGGGCCCAGTAGTCCCCCTCACCTTCTGTTAGGGGGCAGACGGATGTTGCAGTAATCCATGAATGTTGCCATCGTGCGATTTGAGATTTCCTTCCCAAACACAAGTTGGTGTTGAGAAAGTTGTCATTTTGCAAACGTGGGACGGTGTTCTTTTTCTCTTCCCTGTTAAGTTCCGTCCGCTGTGATTGGTCTGTGCGCAAATTCCCGAAGCGCCGCGCTCCTTTGTTTACATCCGCCCCCGCATGCGGATGGCGAAAAGCACGGCGACTACAAATGACGTCACATATTGCCGTAGAGCAGTTCTGTCGCTGGTTTGCGACATAGGGGTAGCAACGGGATAAAAAGATACAGTATATAGAGGATACAATTTTGATATCGTTTTACGACATATATTGTCATATCGCACAGCCCTAAGAAATGCTCAGCGTTGTCAATGTTCACATTACAAGGGTCAGTGTCGCTGGAAATGGCGTTGTCATGATTGGGTGACTGCCCTGCCTGTCAAGCTCCTCGCTACCTGACGTTTTCTTTTCAGCGAGACGCACTGGTCCCCCTCCCGCTGCTTACACACACACAGTTTGATCAGATCAGGCTGTGCCAAGTGTCATCACTTTCAGATTCAAATGTATTTCAATCAATTCAATTTGTGCAAATCTGTTCATAACTTTTTGAGATATTCTGCAAACAGGCAGACAGACTGACAGGAGCGGAATGTAATAAAGTTTGATGTTGTAGTCTGGCTGTCAGCATTTCACTGTTTAAAAGTTATGGGGTGGGAATATTTTTTGATTGAGGTGAAATTGAGAAACACATCAGCTTTTATGAAGTTATTTGTTTTTGTTTGATTACATTTATTTCTCTGAATATCGATTATAAAATCAAAGCAATCAAATCAATTATAGTGTAAATTTAATTCATTGTCATTCTTTTTGAACAGGTTGGATAGATTGGCCAATATTATCATTATTAGACAGGTACTAATACCTTGTCTTTTCGCTTCATGAAGACAGGATATTGCCGGTAAGACTGCAGTATCTTGGGGAAAAAAAGGGACTTGACTAAGGACTCGACTTACCTTGACTTGATTTGACATAACCTGTGACTTGTCTTGCCCAAGAAAAAAATGGCTTGGGACTTGTGTGAGACTTGGACCAAATGACTTGTGACTTGGATAAGAGGGTCATACAGTATGTCTGACTATCAGTTGTACAAGTGTTAATTAATCAACCTGTCTAACTCTGTCCTTTGTTCCAGTGTTTATGCCTTTACCTGTTATAAATGGCTGGTAGAAATGCGGAAAAAACATTAATAATGACTTTAAACACTGTTCATAAACTTAGTTGGATATTTTTAAGTTTCTGCCATGCCTTACTGTTTAGTTAATGCATATCTTCTACTATGGATACTGTGTGTATATGCTACCTTTGGCATTGTGTGTACTGGAATTGCACCCCACTGTTAAATAGTTTACATTTATATTTACAATACCTACTGCTAACCTGTGACATTTCTGGCTGTATATATGATTATTGCACCTTACTGATACTGTTTAACTCTTATATTGTTTATTTTGTGTATTTGAACTCTATATATTTGCACTCCTTTCCTACTCTGTACTGCAACTGCTGCACAATAATTTCCCTCCGGATGAATAAAGTAATATTTTATCTTATCTTACCTTATTTTATATTCAGATTTTGATATATTTTTCCTACTTTTGTTCTTCCCATCGAGGTTGCCCTTTTTGTCATCTCACATCTCACATCTCACAAATAAAGAATATTGCATAAAGAGATATATATATATAGTTCAAGTTCAAGTTCGAGAGATTATTTGTCACATACATATACATACAGTCATACATATAGACAGACATCCACATGCTCACACAATAATGCCCGCATTGACGCATTAACACACTGAGAAAAACTCACACAAAGAACATACACAACAATACACACACTGTTTTATGAGTGTGTATATAAACAGCACTTAGAGCAAATTTAAGCAGGAAGGCCTTTTGATCTCAATTTATTCATATATACAGTAGCTCTCCTTTATTCTGTTAAGTGTACCAGTCTGTGTCACTATGTCACTATTTCCCCAGCTTAAGATAAATGGAATTTGACATTTTCTATTTTCTTCTAAAATAATAATTCAGCCTTTATGTTTTGCATGGTGATTATTTTTTAGTCTAGTTTTTCTTTTACTCTCGACCCCTCAATCCCTTAATGTGTCACCCCGCATCTCCTCAGGTGATGATGTATCGCCTGCTACGCTGCTCCTCCAGAGCTCTGCTGTCCGGTCTGATCGGCCTTAAGATGGAGAGACCAGCACCCAGGTACCCTGCACACACACACACACACACACACACACACACACAGACATACACACACACACACACACACAAATGCATATATGCATGTGCATTCACTCACATATCCATATATGTGCATGCATTATCACATCCACTCTATATATGCATGCACGCACCCACACATAAACACACGTACACGTGCACACATACTGTATCTACACACATACCAGAGATACCAGAGTGCATACCAGAATCTTGAGTCTCCTAAAGCGAGTCTCCAGAAATATTGTGCGTCCATTTCAGGAATTCCCTCTGTTTATTCTTTCAAGAGAAATCAAGCTATCTAAAACATGTTCACAGCCAGTGAACAGCAATAGACGTTCCATTCATTGTCTATATTCATCTCAATTGTTCTAAGCAGTTCCTATCTTTAGGCTCCCAAAGCTTCGCTATGACAGCCTGCGTGGTTATTAAACATCTGCCTGGCTGCAACATTTGGTGGAGGTGGAAGTTGTAAAACAATACATGTATAAGGAGTAGTTTTGTGTCGCCGTGGTATTATTCGAGAGGTCAAATCAAGCGTGAATTGTGTTTTATTGGCCAGGTTTGTAAAGCACCAGTGTCTCTATTATAATATTTAATGTCGTTGACCCTGAATTTTGATCGTAGTTTCACATTATGTCCATTCTTTACTGAAACCAAAGCTGAAGAGCATTCAGGAACATACACACATTAGGGCACAGACTGTGTGTGGGATCTCCACTTGATCTTGGTCAAGTGTCAAAATTTCTCAAATTTGTAATTGGTCATTGAAAGTTGGCTTCTTTTTCTTAAAAGCGATACTTTAAAAGCATCTCTTGAAACTCAATAGAGAAAGATAATAACTTTTAAAGTGTCATTGTTCAATCTCTGCAAATATTCCAACATCATTCATCCATCCTAATTCATTGTTGCTAAGGTTTCTCTTTGAATACCCTGGTCCGATAAATAGTAGTTACGATATCTTAATTCAAGAACAAGTCGTCGACACGCGGTTCGGCTGAAATTGCTTCACAGTAATTCCGCCAGAAACAAGGTCTCTCTGCTGTGGGCGTGTGCAGTCTGCGGCGCCGAGGTCTAACTTTGAGAGGCGTAACGATTCGTTTTCACGCGTCTCACTCCAGCAGAGCGACACAAAATCGTCCCGGTCTTTGACTATGGTCTCCGTCACCTTTGGTCTCCGTCTCGATTGAGGTTGTCTTGACCGCATCCCCGCTAAAGAGCTGTGACAGGTGCTACTGTCCGGGGTCCGGCGAGACCTGAGAAAGGAGAGCGGGGAGGGAGAAAGACAGATGGAGATGATAAAGAAGGAACAAGAAGGGGTGCCCGGTGAGAGAGGGGCTTGAGCGACGGCAGAGGATGAGATGAAGGATGAGAGAGCTGTTGTTGGCGATGCGTGTGTGGTTAATTTGTTGTTTATGTGGCCCGGGCCATCCCTCCGTCCGTCTCTCTGTCTCTCATCCTTTCTGGCCTCCTACTGTACACTTTTCTCAATGTGGACATTACTTTAATGAAAAAGCATGCCGGTGTGCAGGGTTGTGTATGTGCGTGGGCGTGCCCGATTGTGTGTGTGCGTGTGTGTGTGCATGTGAGTGTGCGTGTGTCCGAGAGACAGGTGTGGTAATGAATAAGGATGTGCTGTTTGGAGGTGGTCGTTAATCACTGGCAGTGCTGGCAGCAAACGGATAAGCAGATTGATCCAAGGCCGCCATGGGAATGCTGCCTGGCAAAGGCCCATTTATTACACACACACACACACACACACACACACACACATACACACACACGCACGCGCGCGCACACAAACACGCCAAGACACACATCGTGACACGGACACTTGGAAAGGCTCCCCCAAAGCACTCGGTGACACGGGATCATCGGTGGACATTCTCAGTCTTTCACTTGCGGTTTACATCTTGGGAGAGCTGCTCCAGAGTGAGTGGAAAAAAAAAAAAAAAAAAGAGGCGATGCAGAGAGAGGCTGGGGGGCAGTGCGGGTCTCAAAAACATCTGCAGCCACTCCATGACTGCCCACTTGTAAATCCCAGTGCGGCGTTTGGGATGGCCTCACACACAGCGGCACAAACAGGCACACACACACACACACACACACACACACACACACACACACACACACACACACTTGCACAGCCAGATCAGGAATTTCTGCATTGGTCATCCATAATTTTCACTGGGAAAAGAGGGAGAACTGGGTGCGTGACCGAGGGAGGTGGGGTGGGTGGTGGGGGTGGTGGGCAGGGGCCGGAGGGGATGGGATGGATGAACGGAAGGATAGATAGATGGATGGCTGGACGGAAGGGGGGAGAAGTCAGGATGACAGGATGACAAAACAGAATATGGGACACGCTCCAGTAATGTGTGACAGCTCTGCCCTCCCACTAGGGAGGGAGCGAGGGAGCGAGGGGAGAGGACCAGCAGGGAGAGGGAGAGAGAGAGAGAGAGCGAGAGAGAGCGAGAGAGAGAGAGAGGGAGGGAGAAGACAGCGAGGAGAGCAGGCTGGAGGTCAAACATCTGTGGCTCCGCTTCCCTGTGGTTTCCATCACATGGTCAGTGAGGGGAGGAGAGATGGAAAGGGACGGTGTAGAAGGAGCGGAGCACAAAGTTAAATCTTTAGCCACTATTACACAATTTAAGGGTTAACCATTTAGCCGGTTGACACTGGGCTGGTTTTTCCAGCTGATGACCATGTGGTGCATGGTCAACGTTTCGTTTTTGGTCATCGGCACGAGGTGTGACTCGGAAAGGTGTGACTCCAAAAGCTTCGTTCCAAGAAGTTGTTGCAAACAACATTTAAAAGCAGGCCTCATTTGCATTACTTGAGGGTCTTTGATCGCTCACCATATACCACATTGACTTATCACGCAAAGGAGTGTTGTGTCAACAAGGGTCATTTACTCACAACAACATAAGGAAATATGAATATTCAAGGTTTATCGGTTGTGGCTTCTGCTCAAGCATCAGCTGTCCTCTCTGAACCTGATCTTCATGAACCCAAATCCTGTGTGCCTATGCTATGTTGTTTTTTGGCGCGACTTGAATGGATTAATTGAAGGCAGGTAATAATCTTAATTGATTATATTTTATCACAGCACGCCTCGGTACTGCCATTACACTGCTAAAACAAGATAGAAATAGAAAGCCAGACACATGGTAATTCATGTTAACCTGTTGTTCCAGCCATGTCTAATTTGACTTAGTGAAATAACATAAGTTACTAAAATATCACACCCTGTGGTGTGGGGATGG
>NC_137191.1:9155352-9217852 GCF_960531495.2 Zeus faber
TGCAGCATGAAAGGAAGTTATGAATGATTGAGAGGCACGTATCTTATTAAGTAGATCAATCATAGGATTTTTTTTGGCTTCTTGTAAATCGATACACTTGCATCTATCTATCTATCTATCTATCTATCTATCTATCTATCTATCTATCTATCTATCTATCTATCTATCTATCTATCTATCTATCTATCTTTTCACAGGACCCGCAAGAACCTCACTCTAGAGCAAAGAACCTGAGCTATTATTTTCTGTAATTTTGTCCCAGTGTGGCAGTCACCTACAGCATAATTAATATTGTTTATCAGGGAGCAGCAGATTCAGGTCAGACGCCACATAGGTTCAATGTTTAAATGATGATACATAGGAGACCTGGATAGATGATGCACAGCACACTGTGTTCCATTTAATTAGCAGCATATTAATCTACCTTCCTCGCAAATGGTCTTATTAGTACAATGGGTGTGATAATTCCGTTATGGGACGGCAGAAAATATATTGAAAGCAGAAAATGGGCCGATGGGAGTGGTGTGTGTGTGTGTGTGTGTGTATGTGTGTGTGTGGTGTGTGTTTGTGTATATATGTATTTTGTGTGGAGGTGCAGTAATTTAAGCAACCACACCTGTCATGGGTCTAGTATATTAAGCTCGGGATCAGGGGTGGCTGTGCACATGTTGCTCATAAGAGCAATCAATTAGCACGGGTTAAATCACCCATCTCCCCACACACATGAGAGAGGAGCCCTTTTCAGGACATGTTTTTATCCGCTCCGTTTTTGCCCACTCTCGACAATAAACTGGTACGTTTCGACACCATTGCCTGCGTCTGTGTGTTGGAGGGCCCTGAAGAAGCCACTCGGGTGGCGTGCGGCAGGCTGAACTGCCACAACGTCCTACTGATTTGAATGGGTGGCTAGTTTAGGTCAGCATTGCTTAGAGAAAAGAAAGCTGCACTTGTTAACGGTAGCAGTTCGGTCCAGTCTCGTCTTCCGAATAATTTTCCGAGCCGGTGAGAAAAAAAAAAAGCCTCCTGTGGTTGTTTGCCTTGAATAAGCTGCATACAAGTGTGCTGCTCCGTGTATCTCATTATCACATGCTTCTCATCCAGGATGCGTGTTTGTGTGTGTATGTGTTTCTCTGCACACATATACTGAAATAAGGAGAGTGCCCCCAAAAAACTTAAAAAATCCTTGTGTACGATAATGTTGATCTACTGGGGTTACTGTCAGAGGGTACGCAGACCTACACAAGATTCAAGATTCAAGAGGTTGTTTGTCACATACAGTACACATACATACCATCATACATATTTATGCAGTGATATGTCACGACACCCCACACACACACAGCACCAACACACCAGCCGAACCCTTCTATGATTAAGAATTCCATTCCAAATCATAGAAGCGTAGCACTGTAGTGGAATTCAAATAAAGCAATCGAGAGTGAGAGTGTATTAAGGATTCACAGATGGGAGGATGACTTGCTCGGTTTTATTCACACCTGAAGGAGGACTCACAGCCTTCACTTAACACGTTCAAGCTGTGAGTGAGATTCCCCCTCTCCGTCTGGGTTCCTATACATTTAGTGCAAGGATCAGTTTACAGGCATTTCAAGGCCATGACCTGTGACCGATCAGTGTCAGATATATCTGATTCTGTGCTGGTCAAATTTACACGCCCGATACAGTGCTCAGGTCCTGTTGTCATGAAAATGTTCCAATACTCAGACCCGATACCAACTTAATGTCAAATAGTTGCGTAGCTGACGCTTAAAAAAGAAAGCAAAAGAAAGAAAATGTTGGCTGTTCAGAGGAAGTTCAAGGTAAACAAAGTAAACAAAGAAGATTAGATCAATTATTTATCTATGGCCTGACAATATTCAAAAAAATTGTGCAGACCGCATATCTGTCGCTGTCACTACAATGGAGCGTCTGCTCTGGTTCCGAGTGCACGAGCTCCTCTCATGATGAAAGTTCGACTCCTTTTTGAGACTCGGTAATTGACAAGTCACTCAGTTAAAAGTCATTTGAAGTACACATTGATTGAAGAAACACATAAAGGTCCAAGGAACATGGAAATAAAATTCATCAATATATATACATATATATATTTATATGTGTGTGTGTGTGTATATATATGTGTATATTTATATATATATGTATGTGTGTGTGTGTGTATATATATATATATATATATACATATATATATATATATATATATATATATATATATATATATATATATATATATATATTTATATGTGTGTGTGTGTGTGTGTGTGTGTATATATATATGTCTATTTTTCTATATATATATGTGTGTGTATATATATACATATATATACAGTATATATATATATATACAGTATATATATATATATATATATATATATATATATATATATACTGTATACTTATATATATATATACTACTATATACTATACTGTCTACTATCTACTATATATATTTATATATATGCATACTGTATAATGTATATATATGACTCGACTCCACTTGGAGGCTTGGATTAGAGGGACTTGGTCACATGGTCTGGTTACCACCACAACTCTCTCTAATGAAATGTAAACATTTGGCTCCTCCAATACAATTCAGAAATGTTTATTAATTTGGATGTATATTGTTTGTATATTTATAACCCAATGAATCCTTCTTCTCTATTTATTGACCTTACACTCATTTGAATATGTCATGTATCGCAACGGTAACAACAAAATCGTACCAATATTTTTGGGAAATCGTCATTTTCAAACCAATTGAAATACTGCATGAAAAATACAGAAAAAAAACACTTTTCTTGTGCAATTCACGTCACCTCACCTCAACCTCTCCAGTGCGGACAAAAGTTAAATATACTTACACGTTTGGTTCAGGGAGATAATCTTCACAAATGAACACCACTCTTATGATTTTTGAAGCACAAATGAAATCGCCGGAAGTAAAAATCCAGCGTTAGGCTGTAAAAAAACTACAACACGGTCGCATGACTCCAACGTCACCGCCACTAAAGCTTCCAACTTGGAATTTGATTTTGAGGGCTCATCTCTTCTAAAGCCTGGACGGTTACGAGTATGGTTTACAAGATCGCGAGTATAAACACAACCAGAGGCTGTCACGTTTAATGTCCCCGACAGCCTCTGTAGTCTCATTTAGCCTTTTTTAAGACACGTAAGAGTTTCAAAATTCACGAGTGGGCTATTTACTGACGTTTTTTTCATGTCGTAGAACAAAACGTGAAAATGTCTTAAGCTTGTGTTCACCACAGACCTTGTTTCAGGCATCGAACCAAAAACCCATTCAAAAAACACATTGACTTTGCGACGAGGGAACAGGAAGTGCAGAAATGAAAACTCATTTCTGGGTTTTACTGTAGGACTCATTCCTGCAGCGCACTATGCAGAGAATAGAGAGAACCTGTGAGAGCTCCATCCTCCTGACATCTCACACACACACACACTCAACCACACACACACACACACACACACACACACACACACACACACACACACACACACACACACACACACACACACACACACACACACACACACACACACACACACACTTAAATACACACTCATATATAATCCAACATCACATACCAATAATGACTTAAAGCCATGACCTGGCTCCTCAATGCATTTCAAAGCAGACAAATGGTGAACAAGAAAAGGGGATAACACACTGTACACACACACACACACACACACACACACACACACACACACACACTTAGATAGACGTGTTAAATGTCAATCAGCTACATTGAATTCTCGCTGTCATTTCCCTGCCGGACAGCCGTGATTGACAGACTGACTTATGCTGTGATTTACTAGACAGTGTGAGGGAGAAGCCCCCACTGTGGGCATGAACACACGTTCACACACACACACACACACACACACACACACACACACACACACGCACTCACGCGCACGCACGCGCACGCACGCGCACGCATGCGCACGCACACACACACACACACACACACACATACAAGGACTTGCACATACACGCTATCGTGATTATTATCCGTGTTTCTGCACACTATCTGATTAAATGTACTTTCTTTTTATCATTAATAAAAGCTTTGTGCCTGCGAATTATGTAGATTCCTTCGACAAAGGCTCCATAGCCTCCCCGTTTCACCTTTTACAATGCGGGTGTGGTTTGATTTTTAATGCTAGTCCTGAACCTGGCACAGTCATTCCTTTCCTCAACAAAAATCTGATACAGAGTCAGAGAGTCTGCTGCAATGATTTTGCTTTGTCCGACCGGCACGTTTCAGGCCCAGTTGTGTGACTTTTGTGTGTCTCTGTCTAAATGTGTGATCTAGCTGCGTTTTAGGTAGATTTTAGGGGTGTACATTTTTTTCTGAATTGGTTGTAATAAAGATTTACAACTGTATGTGTGTGTGTGTGTGTGTGTGTGTGTGTGTGTGTGTGTGTGTGTGTGTGTGTGTGTGTGTGTGTGTGTGTGTGTGTGTCTGTCTGTCTGTCTGTCTGTCTGTCTGTCTGTGGGGTTTAATTGAGAAGAAGACTAAAAAGATCCTATATACAGTATATACGTACATGGAACATACCTGTGTATGTTAGTAGTACCACTGTTCTACTACTCATACCATTTCTACAGACTGTATTTTCGTGGTTGATAATGACACTAGTAAACTGGACGCTGAGCTTAAAATGAACTAAGAATTTTCCCTTTATAAAAAAACAATGCCATTTTAATATAAACCATCAAAATATAAATTTGCTCAGAAATCTATGTGTTTATATTATAATCATTATTATGCAATATTATATATATATATATATATATATATATATATATATATATCGACAAATCTCCTTGGATCTATACTTGTGTTTTATTGTGTTTTTATAATTTTGTCGAACCAGAGAAGCCAATTAAAAAAATAACAAAAGGATATTTGAATTTGAAGGTTTTACTTATATATCTACATTTGAATACTTGAAAGAAGACAAAAAGAAAGAAGGCCTCTACTAAAAATCTACTAAGTACATACTGAAATGTTGACTCATACTACAATAATACAAACTGGATTCCCCACATGTTGCATATTACTGTGACCTACTCCCTCTCCAAAATTATATGCTGGAGGGAAGGTGGACCCTGTAATGGTTACTGCTGTTTGTGAAAATAATTGTTTTTCACTTGGAACAAAAATTAAACGGCAGGTGAAGCCAATCACACAGAGACAATAGCTGGAGCTTGTTACCAAGCTTGCTTGCTTACTTGGCTGTTACCAGCAGCTCAATTGCCAAAAACACAATGTGTTCCCCACTATACTGGACCCACTGCAACCGCTGTGTGGTGGTAATGAGTGCATTTTGCGAACAATAACATAATAATTGAAGAAATATCTGCAGAAGGTATCGAATACTTCTTCGATATCTTACTTGAACGCCCGACTGTTATGGCGTAATAAACACAGAATGGCAAATTAACGAATATTCATTAAATGTTTCCCCGAGAAATGTTCTATTAGTGGTGTTGGTGGGCTTACTTTTTCTCCTTACTTTTTTCTACATAATTAGGCTACCAAACTTTAAAAAACTGTAAAATAACCCCCAAAAAATTTACCTTGGCAAAATGTGAAAATCAAGTTCAAAAAAACAAAGTACTCCAATAGAATTATAAATATTAAACTTTTTGCCATTTGAACTGACCACAAAAGGCAGCGCAATTGCTGTCCACGGTACTGCTATTGAATAATATCCGTGTAGATGTGAAATTGAAGAAAATGACTATTGAACAAAGAATAAAACTGTTTGCAATTGTGATTATCAGCAGGAAATGCAAATGTCTGACAAAATGCACGACACAATGGGGTCCGTCATTGGCGGTGGAGTGGTGCATTTAGAGAAAATATACATTTTGTTGTGGATCTTCCAATTTGCTTGTCACACTTGTCACACAATGTCAGTGAAAAATAAAAGTCAAACCACTTCTCAAAACATGGATTTCTTGATCAGTTTTCAGGGCCGACTTATGTTTACCGTCATGCGTTCGATATCAGACACAAGGCAAAGGCGGCACAGGTTGCTGCTGAGATCCATTGTCAGAGTTCAAAGGCTTGGTGTTGGGTCAATGGAGAACAAGTTAAATGACTTGGTCCAAAAACGACTTTACCATAAATGGTGCTGCTGTTCAGGCAAACGGTGTTGCACGTGGACCGGAAGGTCTTTATCAGGGTTTAATCAGAGGATTTATCCCACTCTCCACACGGAACCACATCACTTCCCCATTTCCCTCTTTCAGTACGGTCAAGATGTCAATGTAAACGTGTAAGTCTGATGGGGTGAATATCATTTTTAAGAACCCAATTTCAAGTGCATCGACATTAAACTTTGTGTGTGTTCACTTATATGAGCTGAAGGCACACTTTGAGTTTCACTTATAATCATCATGAAAAACGTCGGGGAAAACAAAGGCAACATCTTTTTTCGGGGACGTATCCGATAATGGTTCCTGCGCGTTCCCTCCTTAATGTGGGATAATGGACCCCTTTTTGGGTTCCAGCGACTGGAAATGACCCGAATAATGAAAGCAGAAGAGCAAACACGGCAATCGGCAGAACCAGGGTGTCATCTTGCCCTCGCTGCACGACTAGAGTCGAGGAGGCTCCCCTACGAAGAGCATAAATTAACATCACCATGGCAACCAGGCTGACTGGAACATCGGCCGAGCTCCCCGAAAAAGAAACAACAAGTTGACAATGCAAGGTGTGAGGCATCACCTTGGCATAATCAAAATGATTTGGATGCTCCAACCCACTGCACCTCCAAAGGTCAACGGGGAAAACAGCCGTTGGTCGGTTTTTACGAGCACTTTGCCGGGATTGACTCTGCTTCCAGAACAAAATGCTCAGGCGATTACAATGAAATTGTGAAGTCTTTGATTCAGTAATTCGGGCTGGCATTATGTCTCAATCTTTCATTAAATCAGCAGGGGAGGTAAAAAAAAATATGCCCCCCCCCCCCCCCCCCCAAAAAAAACAAAAAAACAGGATATCTAAAAGTCAAAGTCTTTTTGTCTCGAGGTAAAAGAAAAAAATATATATATAATAAAATAGAAACGCTCGTGCATCAAAAACACTGGGGAAATAATGGACCCCAGCTCCCCCCACACACACCCTGCTGTTCATGAAAGTACTTTCTCTTTTCTTACTTAGCTTAACAAGCATTGATGTTTTTCTTCTTCATAAAAATATCTCGTCTGAGAAAACAGCTTGACATTTACCTCACCTTCTGAACAAAGAAACATCTCATCTCGCACAGCTTTCCCTGGGACCGTATTTGGTTTTTATTTTTGTCTTTTTTTTGTTTCCCCCCCCCCCAGAACAATTCGGAAGAAAGAGAGCAGTCTGAAATACCCCGCTTCTTCACAGCGTTGAAAAGGGTGGAGGGAAAGGTAGCGCTCCGCCACAATGAGCACCGTGAAGGCTAAGCAGCCGCTCGGACCGGTCGCTGTATGTGCGCGCTCTTTCTCATGCATCGCCTTTTTTAACAAGCCTCTCTGAAGAAGCCTTCATCTAAGGCTCGGGTGTGTGCGTGTGTGTGTGCGTGCGCCCGTGCGTGTGTGCGGGGTTTTTTTTCCGCGTCTCTCTCTTTGGAGGTTTGAATGCTTTGATAGTGCTCCTTTTCTGTGCCTTTCTTGCAGGTTTCCGCTTTGATTCCTCCCTCTCCTTTTTCGACGTATTCGGTCGGGGGCTGTTGGTGGCCTTGGATACAATGGGGGATTGTGGAAAATAGAGTCTTAAAAGGTGGAACCGAGAAGAGAACGGGGAGGGAGAGAGAGAGAGAGAGAGAGAGAGAGAGAGAGAGAGAGAGAGAGAGAGAGAGAGAGAAAGAGAGAGAGAGAGAGAGAGAGAGACCGGAAGGTTAGGAGTTATATGGTGATATGGGCATGTAAGAGCGGTGCAAACTTTTTCTTGTGCGATCTTACATGTTCTGCGATTCTACACACACGCATGCACACGCACACGCACACACAGACAGACACACACACACACGCACGCGTGCACACACACACACACACACACACACACACACACACACACACACACACACAAAGAAGCATACTAACAGCTCCGTCATATACAAGTGTGTATATTCTTTCAGCGCTTTGTTTATCTCTAAATTGAGAGCCGAACGCCCCATTTCCATAATTACGGCTGCCACCCTGCGCCTCCTCTCTCCTTCTAATTCCCGTCAACCACTCCTCACCGGGGGAGCGAATGTTAGTGTGACCTTTTTAAACCAATAAAGCCGCTTTGACACACTCTGCCAGTTCATCAGACTGACATAAGTGATTGCCAACTCCAAATCTTGCGCGGTGAGGGATTCGCCGGCAGCAGCCGCTGCCTCGCGCTCGTAGGCGGTCGTCCCACAGGGCGCAGTTAGGCCGCTGCCCGGGGGCCCTCGCGCACCCTGGGTGGGGGGGCCTTGTAAATTTGCGTGGATTTTCATTTTTTCGTAAAATATGTCGTTTACTTTGTCACTCACTCCAGCTGTCGGCGCTGCGCATCGCTCGCACCTGATGAGTAGAATTAGGGGGAGAAAAAAAACAACAAAACAACGTCCAAAGAGCAGCGAAGGACGTGCAGAGCGGACGCACGGAGGAGGACTAGGCCTGAGCGCTATTGTCGAAAAGTTGCTCCATTTCCCGTCAACCGGCTCTTAAGGCTCCCGAGCATTTCTTTTCACCAAAGCTCGAAAACAAATTTGCACGATTATAATGAAGGCGAGACATTTAATGGAAAATATCCTATTGTTTTAAAGTAATTAAATGTTTTATTCCCAATATTTTTCTTGCTCCATTGTCTTCCAGCGGAGTGAAGACATTTGAATGGTTCAGTTAGAATTCTCATTTAGCTTTCTTCAGTGGAGAGATCTACCTCTAAATAGTTATTGTTTACTTGCCAAGATTGTGTTACGCAAGATCATAGGCGTCGATTTTTTTGGGGGTGGGGGTTGGGGGTGCACGGGATACTACAATCTCAATATTTGGAACGAGCACATTTGTCCAGCGCAACAGTTTTGTGTTTTCCATTGCATAAATAAAGATATTTCCATCATGAATGAATGCAGAAAAGGACACTAATTGACGAATAAAAAAGCAGGGATTTAAGTATTTTGACACTCAAAACTCTCTGGGAGATAACCCCCAAAACCCCCCACGACATGTGTCCCCACCCCTCCAGCGAGGCCGCGAGGGGGCCTCAAATCACGAAAGGCACTTTCGCACCACAGGACCCTTCTCATAGTTCTAAGTACATTTTGGAGGAAGCGTCCGCACTGCAGGAACTAGGAACGATCGTAGTTCTAAGAGCTCCGTTTTGAGGGTCTTTTTTTTTCAGCTCCTGTTTTTAGGATCCTAATAAGTGAAAGTTAGGGAGTAAATGCAACACGGAAGTCAGGCTGTAGCGCCGTGGCATGACGTCACTTCAGAGTTCCATTGGAGAGCCAAAATAACCAGATGAAAAGCCCTTGATGGAGTGTAGTTCTCGGGGGACCTCCCCAGTTCCTAGCTCCCACTCCACCTCAGGGAGTCCCCACAACTTTTCGGTACACCATGTGCACCTACGTGTGTGTGTGTGTGTGTGTGTGTGTGTGTGTGTGTGTGTGTGTGTGTGTGTGTGTGTGTGTGTGTGTGTGTGTGTGTGTGTGTGTGTGTGTGTGTGTGTGTGTGTGGGTGGTTGATGATAACTTGTATGTATTCTCTCTCTGGTGAATATAAGACTTGCAGTTATTCTGCAGGAAGCTCTGTTGCTCGTGGTACGCTTGCAGGTCACGAAACAATGATTTGAAAAAAGAAACTATATATTTATATAGGGAGTGAGCAGGAAGTTTCATATGAGATAGAGATGGGTCTACTTGTTCACTCCTAATTCGAGTTGGACATAATTATCCTGATTCTCCAAAGTCAAAATCAATGACCCAAAACTGAAAATCAAGAGATTTGCTTATTTTCATGAAATACATTTTGATCGTTTACTGTGTAAGTGTGCTGGCAGCGCTGCACATTATTATTATTATTATTATTATTATTGTTATTATTATTATTATTATTATTACAATTTTACAACCAAAAGTCATTCTCTCGCCTCCAACTGGTTCAGAACGCAGAAGTTCGGCTTCTTATCGGTTCCCAAAGACGACATCACATCACCCCAACCCCGGCGTCCCTCCACTGGCTCCCTGTTCGATTTTAAGATCTTACTGATGACTTTTGAAGCACGTCTGGGTCTGACTCCAAGCCACATCTCAGATATGTTGACTCCATATGAGCCGGTGCGCTGCCTCCGATCCTCAGGTGGGAAGGGCCCTCCTGGCTGTTCCAAAGTCCAGACCTCAAACGAAAGGTGTCCGCGACTTTTCTGTCAGGGCCCCTCGGCTTTGGAACGACCTGCCTGAGAAGATAGGGCCGGCAAGAGTCAGTGACTTCTTTTAAGTCACTTCTCAAAACCCCCTTTATTTGTTTATTTATTTATTTGTATTTTTTTATATTTATATTTCTTCTTTTCGTCTTGTATTTCTTTATTTTTATATTTTATTGTTTCTTTATCCACTTTTTTAATGTAATGAATGACTTTATTTCCTGTTCATTAATGTTCCTCTGCCTTCTAAATTCATGATCTGAGCGTTCTGCTTTTATTTCATCAATCAAAGCACTTTGTATACTATGTTTTCAAAGGTGCTATATAAATAATACTTTTATTATATATTATTATTATTATTATTATTATTATTATTATTATTATTATTATTATTATTATTAATAATATTATTATAGCCATATTTCGCTACTCATCCCACAGATTTCAGGCCACATACATGAAAAATACATCAAAACCACCGACTTGATCCCCATGGGTGTGCTATAACTTTGTGGAAGATTTCGGCCAGCGGCTTAAGAGATATTCCACTTTTTTGTGACAACATTTTGAGCAAGAGGCTTCCTGTGGAAAAACACAGAATGGCAAAGGTAAATCCAGTCTTACACATGTGTACACATATCAATTCCCCATATAGCACTGCATTTATCATCGGGTTTCATGACATTTCACTACATGTATGTATGACTGTATGTATATGTAAGTGACAAATAACCTCTTGAATCTTGAATCTTGAATCTTGAATCTTGAGATACATACACACACACACACACACAGACACACACACACAGACACACACACACACACACACACACACACACACACACACATACATACACACACACACACACAGACACACACACACATGGCCAGCACACATACAATTTCACCAGCAATTGTGTGGTTTATTATGACTATTTAATTGCCTTCTATTAATTCAATCCACGTTTAGTTGCATGGTTCAATATAAACATATTTAAAGGGTTATTATTTTGACTTTCTTTCTTTAACTTATTTACAAATACTCCCAGGCGCATGTTGTGCAATCTGTGATTATATGCATGTGTGTTTATTATTGTGTTGACTGCATCGCACTGATCATCGCTGCATTGTTGCGTGTGTTGTTCTTTGATCGGCTGGAGCAGAAAGGCCAGGGGCAAAAGCCTTTTCGCAACATGCCAAACATGCTTTTGTTTTTAAACGCCTGTGTGTGCTCCGGTATGAAGTAGCGCAAACGTTCCTTTGTTTCTTTGAATATTTCAACCACTTCAGCAGTTACGCTCCGCCGAACAATCCGTGCTCTCTCGGATTTTCCAAACTCTCTAATCACTCTTTGTTTAAGGGGGGTGGGGTTGGGGGAGGGGGGGGGGTGGTGCTTTGTACTTCGGAGCAGTTCCCGTTTATCCTCTTTCCAGCCTCTTGCAACAAAAGGAACGATATTTCAGCACTGTTTTTTAAAACGGAAAAAAAAAAAAAAAAAAAGATTGCCGTCGGAGAAGCCACATGCAGGACCCCTCTGTGCAGGGACGTGAAGCAGCCTGGGAGCGCAGGAGATCACACGAATGCACCGCTCAAGACACCACGTCTGGAACTCCACGCCCTGTTTACACGAATGCAGCGCTCAATACACCACATCTGGAACTCCACGTCCTGTCTCGGAAAAAAAGACCGCAAGGAAATGGAAAAATACGTGCGTCTGTGGAATTTTAAATATCTGCAGTCCTTATCTTGTCTTACATACTGTATACCTGTTGGCTGTCACCAAATACTGTATGGACGTTTGAAAGTCAAGGCAAAAGACATTACCGCATTAAAATATCATCGCTTTTTCCTTAAATTTAACACCTTTCAGTGTAAGACTACAAGCTGCACAAAATAGCTGCACTTAGTGGTTGCACTTTGCTTCCCTTGCACGGGCAGGGCCGCACAACAAAAACGGGGCGCGTGGGTTTGTGAATGTATGCGCTCTGCTTTTCTCCCCAAACTGCTTCACTCAAATTGTGCCAAATGTGCTGAAAAAAACACGAAAGGAGGCTTGAATGTATGTGATGTGATTGTCGGCACAACAACAAAGATCCACAAAATTTTTTTTTTTTTATAATAAACACATTGCTTCAGAAGGCCTTGATGTTCCGACATGAACCAACAGCACTTTTCGCTCCTGAACCTGTAGCCGTACCGAAAAGCCGTAACTCAGGATTGTTTTGTATCCTAAAAATATTCTTTCCACCGAGATTTTCTCTGCGGCTTTTGTTTTCCTTGCCCGAAGCCATTCATCTGTAAACCTGTCAATCCGAGATGTAGGGGAGAAAAAAAGGAAAAAGGTTAGATTTCTGCTAATTAAAATTTTTGTGGGGCTTTTCTCCCGGGCAAATCCAAACTACATGCTAAGATCTTGCTCCTTAGAAGGACACACGACAAAAAAAAAAAAATTCCTAAATAACTGGAGAGCGGCACAAAGACGCCATTAACGTGTGGCAGTCGAGCGGATTGTGACAGTAATTCAATTCTTCTACTGGGTGGGAATAACAAAAATAAAACCCAGATACGACAAAAATGATGCACTGATCCAAAAAACACATGGATAGCTGTACACACACACACACACACACACACACACACACACACACACACACACACACACACACACACACACACACACACACACACACACACACACACACACACACACACACACAGACACATCATATTGAATATTTATTAATGTTAATAATAACTAATTGTTATTCTAATACGCTTAAATAGCTAATTTAGCTAAATATCATATCAATATTAATATTATTTTCCAAGATGTGTTTGTGATTTGTGCGTACGACTGATCCCACCGCGGCAGCTCTACATTTGTTCCTAAAATAAGAACAAAGTAAAAAAATATATATATTGATATATCCCAAAGGTTTTCTTTGAATGTGCGTACACACGGTTTGTGAATGAGGCCTGTGTTACATTGCTGGGGGTGGGGCTAAGAGAGTGACGGAGAAAGTGTCCCCATTACCCCACCGTAAAATCTAAAATAATAACAGCACACTAATCAAAATCTAAAATAATCACACACTGTTCTGGTTGCACCGTCAGAGTGCAGGCGCCTCATCGCCGGCGCGTCCTGGCCGTCGTCGGAGAAGAAGACAGATGCGGAAATTGCAGCGCGCACGCTCCCTCTGTGCGCCCTAGGCGGGTCCCCAGGCCTTTACGAAGAGGCGGCCTTGCATGCCATTCACATCAGCAAATAAAACAATAATAATCACAATATTGCATTTGTTTGTACACACAGGAAATATTGTCGGCAAAGAACAAACGTAACATTAGCGTTTATATGTGTTTGTCTTAATGAGCTGGTAATCAGTGACTGGGGGCGGTTTTGCCCATAGCATTTATTCCGTTGCATAGACGTTCACTCTTTGAGAGCGCAAAAGTAATATTTATTTATCATTACTTAACTATTACTATATAAATAATTAATCACAGCCTTTCTGTTGAAATTTAGTTTTATCTGATGTTTAACGGCTACATAATGGAGTGATCAAACTACCTGCAGCTACTTGTACTGTATCTTATAATTAAAGGGCAGGAATGTACATGGTAATTGAAAACGCTGGAGGTGAGTCTAGACACCGACTTCTTAAATTGCTCTAATCTTTGTTTTCCTCCACATTAACTTGTGGACAAATGCAACGTCTGCGTATGGAGCGTTGAGCACACGCCCGTGGACCTACGAGCCGGTCGAACTGCGGCATGACGCTCATCCCCGTGGTCAGTTCTGGAGGGAGGGACGTGTGGGAGCGACAGACGAGTGAATAAATAAGCGGCTGAATAGGCGAGGACGTCGATCACGGGGCTTCGGTGCTGTGAATGGCAGCACCGGACATTCCGTTTTAAAAACCAGGGGCCGCGGTACTGGAGTCATCTCTTCGGCGCGACATCACAATTAGTTTCGAGTTTGACTTAAGGTGTGAGGACGGCTGGGAAGCCGTCGGAACACGTCTCGTGCGCGCATGATGTGACGCACGCAGATAACATTTATATTTGCGGGGGAAAAAGGCGAGAACCGCATAACAGCGTGGCGAATGCGCCGACAGATGCTGAACTTGGCGTCTGTAAATCGACAGCGGTGCTAAAGGTGCAGTAAATTGCACGGTGCATCAGCAGAGAGGTTGATATGTATCTGTCCGTACAGCGCTCCCGCGGCGTCGAGGCCCATCAATCACCGGCACCCCCGCCGTTGACATCCATCAACGTTTGGGCCGGAGTGTGTGGAAAAAATAAAAAATAAAATAAAATAAAATAATCATAAAGTTGATTGAGCTCACGGCAGGTCCAGCGTCCAATCTCCTCGGAGCGCGGACGCGCATTTTATTTTCTTTATGCCCGGGCTGTCGGCAATTATTCACGTTATTTATATCACCGGGCTGCACCGTGCAAAAGGTGGAGCGGATTATGTTCCGGACCGCGTGAATTTATATGAAACGTACGTCTTGAAGATGTCTGGGTATGCAGTCGAGCCATCGACACATTTCGAACCGACCGTGTCAACCGCTCGTAGAGAGCTGCACGATATCCGCTCTGAAAATAAAACTATGAGAATATCTACAGTACCGTGCTGGGCCTTGCGCTACGATAATGCTTTGATCGCGTTTCAAGACGTCTCCAAAAGTTCGTCCGGTCGACGCAAAGGAAAAAAATTGTCCCCGCCCCAAAAGCTACCACTGTATGTCGCAGATCGTTCGGTGGACGCAGAAACAGGCACAAGGTGCGGTGGTGTTGCGGTCGACGCTCTCGCCGGGTTTTTGCGGCGCTTCCGCTCTCCACCACCAGTCGTCGGGGGCGCAGAGGCGGCTTTTGATATGAGGACGTTACAAGAACGCTGAAAGTTTGCGCATGATTTCTCTTGTAAACGGTTCAACCGCCCCAGGGGTCCCCTCCCATCTCGGTATCGGCATCGTTTGGAATATAATATTCAGGTTAAGTCAATGCTCATTTCAAGGTATTGTATCAAGTTTTTTGTGCTGTAACGGTTTTTTGCAGCCAAGTACGAGACCAGGTTTTAGTTTTGGTGTCCATTACAGTTTGTGTATTTTCTTGCCGCCGCTCGTGTTTATGTGGATATTTGATGTTTAGCTCTGCAAACAATAACCTTCCGGACATTTTTAATATTCCTTTCTTACTCTGTCTCCCTCTCTTTAGAGCACAGAAGTGAAGATACCGTGGCATTCGGTGAACGTGGGATGGATTAAATGTTGCAGGGTATACGCACAGTATCTGCACGTGTGTATGATCAGCGCTGATATTACAGCCGTTGTGCATCAGCCACACTCTGCACACGTACAACGGGATCGAGGGGAAGGGATGTGAGCAGGAAATCAAGAAAATATTCACACACACAAACACACACGCACTCACGCACGCACGCACACACACACACACACACACACATTATTGTACTGGTATCAATGTGAGGATGCATGTTCCGAGTTCCAGGTCCATTTATAGTAGACCAGGTATAAGTATAGTATAAAGTACAGGTCACAAGTATAGTAAAACAAAACACACACACAAGCCCACACACACACCCACACACACACACACACACACACACACACACACACTCACTCACATACGCACGATGCCCATGCCGCGCCAGGGATGGGAAGCCTGCGCTCTGACGGTACTGACAGTGCCAGCGCAGGCGCGATGGGTTGCGCCCAAACAGTGTGTTTTTATTTTAGATGTAGGTTATTTTATTTTTATAGGTTAATTTATTTTACTCCGTTTCCTCATGGAACCAAACAAGCACCATGCCCTAATGGCGACACTTTCGCGGTCCCCCCCCCCCCCCGCCCCGTCAACAGTTTGCCTAGAGCAGAAAAATGGCTGGAGCCAGCAATGTGCGTACGTGTGTGCATGTGTGTGAGATCGGGAGCCAGAAATAACACATTCGAGCGCATATGATTGCATTATGGTAATGGAGCTGCGGGGCAGTTCCATTAGCTCGCTGTAGGGGGTGAGGACAGGAAAACAAAGCGACGGAGGAGAGAGAGAGAGAGAGAGAGAGAGAGAGTTTCTGTGCACAGACTTCGTATGGCTCATGTTTTATTGCGGCTGATACAACATTGATTTTCCTAAGCGTGCATTTAAATACAGCCTGGAGGATAGTGAGGACTGGGGGCAAGAATCAAAGAGAATGGTGCTAAATGAGTTACCAAACAAAAACATGTGGACAGAGGCTTGTGTTCACGCTGTCAAAGGCCATTTGCGTGAATCGGCATCCCATGTTGACGCTCTAGGAAAACAAACAGAAATAGGTAAAATAAAAAAAAGGTAATATATTAAACTATATAAAAAATAATGCTGTTTAAAAAATATATAATACAAATTGAAATGTTAAATTAGTAAAAACATATTCAAAATTATGATTACTTCTTATATAAAAAATGAAATACATTTAAATATCAGGTCTTTACATCAACAAATTTACCAATTCCATGATATGATCCATATTTTTGTCAAGATATCGATATAAAATGAATGTGGATTCCATCATCTATTCCCTGTAGAGCACAGGTGCAGCACAGTAGGTAGCGGAGGCGTCCTCGTTCTTTTAGATGTCGCTTCCTTTTAGAGCAAATTTGTTATTTCCCAGTTGAGGGATTTGATGTCATGCCGTGACGTCATTGTGGACGCCCTCATCAGCTCCCGTGGTAATCGTGGTTATATTCATCTAAATGACGAAAACAACCATACGCGGCTGAGTGGGTCCACGCCTCAGATGCATAGAAAAAAGTTTAAGTGTAAATGTTTAAAGAAGACCTCACACCAACTTGAAGTCCTGCTCGTCCTCTCCAGTCTCTCTAAGCTCGATAATACGACGTGGTTAGTGAGGGAGCGCCGTGCTTAACGAATAACCGGCGGCAACCAGTGACAGAAATGTATTCTCCCACAATAACAGGTATAATTGCAATGGAGACCAAAAGTGCATAGCAACCAGTCAAATGGAAACTATTTGTAATTTGAAACTATTATGTGAAGGAGTTAAGAGCTCTTTATGGACTTTTAGTCACCTGCCGGTTTTCCAAGTGCCGGCACATTCCATTGAAATTTGAAACATTCAAGGCTAACATGAGGCTTTTGTTGAACAAGTTATGGCCGTCACATGGATATCACTGTTTGGCAGGAGCGGACGTCATAGGTGATCAGTGATTCTCAACCTTTTTCTTCTCCAGGATCCTCGGTTTGCTACGTATTGGGCCACCTTTAGTCTGTGGGAGCCCAATCTGAGTTCAAACCACCATCCTATACAACAGTTACAGAGAAAACAGTGAAAATATGATTGTTATTCTACATTCTCTCATGGTGCTTATGCCTTGCAAATAATTGAAAAAAAAATGTTTTTAACTATGAATAATTTTCCCGGGTACCAGCTGGAGCCTCTTCAAGGACTCCTGAAAGCCCTGGAGTCCCACATTGAGAACCCCTTCCATAGACAGATATGAAATAAAATAAATACTGCTGGTCTTTATTCAGCACAACTAGTGTATCGCCGCTGTTGGTGGATATCATGTATTAAACAAGCGTCATTGTACATGATTATACTATGAACATATTTTAAAGAGTTATTAATATACTTTTGGCAAGTATTTCATTTTTCCGAAATTTAGGATTACTGTATTACAGCACGAACCCATTAGTTGAAAGCACTAGAGCATAATTCAACTCAACAGAAGTTTAATTGAGGAAAATTAACTTTTTTTTTTTTTTTGTTGCCACGCCTCATTACATACATTGGGAAATTGGCTCATTGCTTGACTATTGGTGTAGTACAGTGTCTATTTTTTTCAAGCTTTTAAAAATGTAAATACCATAGTCTGTACACTGTAAAACTGATGAACACCTCAGAAATAAATCAAATTTATGCAAAACGACCCAGAGGCACATCTCTACTTTTCCGAGTTTCTAATGCCATACACACTCAAACTCAACTTCAGACCCACATCCAGATCAACGCACACACACACACACACACACACACACACACACACACACACACACACGCATTCGCACACACACACACACACACACACACACACACACGCCCACACGCTCACACAGATGATAAGATAAGGGCTCCATCCCTGGACGGTGTAGGAAGGCCGTGTGGAAGGAGGTTCCATTAGCTAAAGCAGCGGAGCATGGCCACTGCTGGCTCATCACTATCTGCTCGTCCGTCTCATCAGGAACCTGAGCGAGAGAGAGAGAGAGAGAGGAGGGGGTGAGGGGGGGGGAGAGAGAGAGAGAGAGAACGAAATGAGTGAGAGCGAGCGCGAGAGAGAGCGAGAGCGAGAGAGACGGGGAAAGGAGCGACAGACGGAGAGATGGAGCGATAGGCAGAGAGACAGGAGCTGTGTGAGACATGAAGGCGTAAACAAGAGGGACTGCAGTGTTGTTCGAGGAAAGACAAACCAGCCGTGGTGGACAAAAAGTACGCGAGTTCAAGTGAAAGTACCTCATGGACTTTTCTACTCAAGTACATGAGTACTTTCTCCTCAATGTACAATAATATATCATCAAGTGTGACCGTGACGTCATTTCAGTAAAATACTCCACGTGATGTTAAAATAATTGACATTGATCTGGATCTAATCAACCATTGATGATTGATCCCAAATCTGTAGTTTCATACCGTTGATACATTTCCAGATTGTATCCAAGACTAAAGTAACGTGACATCATTAGAAATGTAGAAGAGTAGAAAGTACACATGTTGGCATGGAAATGCAGAATCGGTATGTGAATCTGTTTATTCCAGTACATTTCCATTTACTGGGAATTATAGTGGAAGACGCCCGCCCCGGAGCGCCTGTCACTCGGCCGCCTTCCGCCGCTGGAAGGAGGGAGACACCGACAAGTGAGCGCCGAAGAGCGGAGGCGGAACCGTCGCCCGGCACGCGGCGGCTGCGGCGGCGGCGGCGGCCCGGTAGATGACGGGTCAGCGCGCGGCGCACGGTGCGAGAAGGAGCCGAAGGAGCCGGAGGAGCCCAGGCATGACGTCCCGCCTGATTCACGCGGGTTGAACCGCCGCCATCATCCCCCGGTTACGCGGCGTTTTGCAGCCATTGCATCAGCGGACGCACGGAAGCATCGCCTCACGCCGCGTGTTTGGCCGACTGACGGTCTGATTCCCAAGCAACTAGGCACAGGCCTCGCTTTCATTCCCCATCCTCCTTCCTTCCTTCCTTCCTTACTTCCTTCCTTCACCCGCTTCTATCCTCTCCTCCACTTCCTGCGTTCCCCTCCTCCCCTCCCCTCTCCTTCTCTATCTCTTCTCCTTCCCTCCCTTCTCCTTATCCTTCCTTCCCACACCTTCCTTCGCTATCCCCCCTCCTCTTCACTCCTCCCCTCCCTTCCCCTCTCCCCTCCTCCCCTCCCCTCTCCTTCGCTATCCCTTCACTTCTCCTCTCCTCTCGTCTCTTCTGCTCCCCCCTGCCTCCCCGCCCTCTCCTTCACCACCTCTTCTCCTCTCCTCCCTTCCCTTCTCTTCTCATTCACCATCTCCACTCCTTTCCTGCTTCAGTCTCCTCTCCTCCCTCCTCTCCTCTCCTTCACCCTGCCTTCTTCGCTCTTCCCTCCCCCCCGCTCCCCTCCTTCCCTTCTCCTCTCCTCCCCCCTTCCCTTCTCTCCGCTGCTCCTCTCCTGTCTCCTCTACTCCCAACTCCTCTCCTCTCCTCTCTTCATGCTTCCTCCACAACGCTTGTTATGTCTGCTCTGTAGAATGCTCTGGGGGGAAGGGGGGGGGGGGGGGTTCTCCACCTCTCTCTCTCTCTCTCCGTCTCACTCTCTCTACCTCAGCCCCTCTACTTTATTTCCCTGCCTGCGGAACACTGTGGAAAGTGCTGATGAACAATTAAACACGGCCCATCCCGAGGGAGGCAAGGTCACACAGCGTGCGGGGGTGTGTGTGTGTGTGTGTGTGTGTGTGTGTGCGTGGGCGTGTGAGCGTGTGCGAGCGTGTGTTTGAGTGTGTGTGTGTGTGCGTGTGTGCATGTGTGCATGTGTGGGTGCGCGCGCGCGCGTGTGTGTGTGTGTGTACATATCTGAGTAAGAGAATTACATAAACAAAAAGCGAGAGAGGGATGAAAGGAAGGAGAACGGAGAAAGGAGAGCGTCTTGGCAAAGCGCAGGCACAGGATCAGTGTGGTTTGTTGGAAAGGCTCCAAAACGGGAATAAAGTGCAATACTTTTGGGCTTGTTCAAAGCAACACGGTCTTGGTATTTTTTTTAACAAACAACGCCTGCCAAACTGTTGAACATTCAACTTTATTTCCCACCCCCCCCTTGTCCGTGTTAAGGGAGAAGTCATCCATTCATGGGTTGAAGAAGTGGCATTAACAATGCTGCCTTAAGGTACAACTCTCTGACAAACGATGCAAAAACGAGCTCACAGTTGAACGACAGGCAATGTTTTTGTGGCGTTTTTGGGACCTGATCGTTCATTCATTCGTTCATTCGTCCGTTCATTTGTTCGTTCATTCATTCATTCATTCATCCAGCAGCTCTTCTTCCAGGGCTCCAATGCAGATCATTGCAACAAACACACACAGCATTAGAGATCAAACAGGAAAAATGACAAGACGACAATCTCCTCAAGAACAATGAAATAAATATAATGATAGTTATGGCAATATATAATATCACCCCTGTGAACAATACAAACATTATCACTTACATAAACTGTTAAGGCCTAGAATCACTAGTTAGGGGATCTTCTTTCGATAAATATTTGAATAGACCAATCCTACAGCGATTAAGACTTGATCACTAAAGAGCCACACAATTTAAACCGTTATCCGGGAGTGTCGTGATGCAAGCGCGAGGCTTCAGGTTTCCTAATGACATCACCGTTTTTATTTTATATATATATATATTATTTTTTTTAATGTCTTTTTTTTTTTTTTCCCCATTTCCCCTCTTCCTTCGTGGCGGAGAGCAGAAGAGAAGAAGAGCGCGTATAGTCTTGGGCATCAAAGCGACGACAGATGGGTGCGCACCTAAAGAGACAATATCTCCCCCTCTCATGGACACAGAGGCGAAAAAAAAGCCGGACACGGCTCACCAACACCTGGGGACGACAATGGCCATCTTGCATCGCCGCTCGCCGTCTCTCCTGGGATCGCTCAGCAGCAGGAGAGTGGGTGGAGTTCAAAGCCAAGAACCAAAATAGAGGAAGGAGAATGGAGACGGGTATAGAACGGGACGCGTTGGCAGTATCCTCTCAATCACCGTCTGCCAAACCATTATTAGCTGTTTCTGTGTGCGGGAGAAAATAATTAAATTTAGGAAAACAAAATATGTCAAGTTTATCCCCGGGGCCAGCGACTATTTCTGTGCAGCGAAGACAGGAATTGTTGAGTGCAGTGCTATCCTAAAGGCACTTAGTTATTTACAAATTTCATCTCATGCATTTTATTTGCGCAGCGGGTTGAACCGGGTCCCTCCGACTTACACACAAACAAGTTGTCTATTTCCATCCCAGGCTCGCTATGAGACATAGAGTAACTCACGGCGATTAAAAATAGATCCACGTCGTTCGTATGTCGTGTTTCCTCTCGTGGCAGGAGGGTCATTCGCTTGACTGAAGCACAGTTTTGATTGGATTGAACCTTTTTTTTTTTTTTTTAAGGAGAGTGGAGGTTCTGACACACCGCAGTCCCATAATGTGCCTGTAAGGCGTCCTCTCGCCCCCCCCCCCAAAAAAACCCCCAAAACACTCACAGAAATTGCGAGCGGGGGTCGCTTCTCCAACTCTGATGTTTGACCACCGACTCATCCTCCTCAAATCTTCCCTCGGACAACACTGTCTTTTGATCAAGAGCAACGCCTTTGTAGAGGAGGGAGTCCAGAAAAGGATGCCGGCTCGTGCTGTCAACAAACAGCTGTCAGGGATGACCCGCTCCGTCAGTTTTTTGGGTCTTTTTTGAGCGCACAAGCCGCCATTAAATGAGAGGCTTTCTCGGCGGGTCGGGGGGGGGGGGGGGGGGGGGGCTCCGTGCCGACACCTGGTTGAGGATTGAGCCACTTCCCCTCCGCGACGCTCGCTCCCCCTCGCCGTTCTCCGCTTCCTTCCGACACAAAACCCTCAGTTCGTGAGCCTGGGACCTCCTTTCCACTCCTGCCTCGTCACTACCTCTGGCTCCCCGTAGGATGTGGAGAGCCTTCGGTCCCCCCGCGATCGGCTCTCACGGCGTCCCGAGGCCGCGGTCTGAAAGCATCCCTCCGTGTAAACAGACAGCCCAAAATAATTTCGCTGTGCGTACACACCAGGGCTTGTGCAGACCTGCCGGTTGGAGTGTTCGAGTCACGCACGCGAGTCTGTCAGACCTCAAGTGTAAAAAATTCTGCGAGTCGCTCATTGACCAAGGCCGACACAACACACACGTGTGCGCAGCAAATTGCTAAAATTGCAGCTCAATAACGTGTCTCTATTGATTGGAACACTTTAACAATAGATACAATCACAATTTCCATAGAAAACAAACAGACTGTCATGATAATCATAGGTGCCTAAATAGAGCATGCACTTTCCAATGCCTCACTGCTGCCTTGACAAAAGAATGAGCAACTGTAGAGAGCCTTAAAAGCCACCTCCAGCACAACCTTTTCACAAAATGGAAAATGTGGCTGCGGCCCAAATGACCTCGTATCCCCGCGTGGCATGGGAGGGACGTCCCCATGGCAACTCGGACAAACAATGCAGATTCTCACCAACGCAGAAGTGAAAGGGTCCATTTTATGATTTGATCGCTTGTTCGTGGTTTTTTATTTGTTTATCTTTACGGGTTGTAGAGCACCTTGCCCCTCAGGATATTAACGGCTTAACCCACTCTTGCTGGAGTCGCTGACTTTCTGAGAGGAAGAAAATATTTTTATTTCATGTTTAGTGGATAAATATGTCACCTTTTGCAGAGTGCAGTTTTGAAATTTTGAACGTTTTGGAGTGTTTGAGTGAGTTATCAATTAATTGCAGCGGGGGGAAAAAAATGTAATAGCTTGACAATGCAGAGCACAGATGGGAGAGGGCTCTTTGCCCCTTTCTCCTTTTCCTTGTATTTTTTACCTTGTCTTTTTCATCTCTCCTTATCCTTTTGTTGCTTTCTTGGCCTCATGTGTCATCCAAAATTGAGCAATGTCAAAATGAATGTAAGGAGAGAGGAAGGAAAGGGAGATGGAGACGGGGGTGGTGGCCGCAGACACGTGGATCGACAGGGAGAGAGGGAGGCAGACGGAGAGATGGATGTGAGATGGAAATGAGGGTGAAAGGGCAAATGAAGAGATGGATAGGTAGATTGGCACGTCGCTCGGTGAACGGAGGTCGGCGGCAGGAGCATCCATACTGTAGGAGACGGTTGACTGGTTTGCTAAATCAGTGGATGGATGAAGGGATGGATAGCTGGATGGATAGATGGATGGATAGATGGATGGATGGACGGATAGATGGGCGGATGAATGGATGGATAGATGGATGGATGGATGGATGGATGGACAGTTAGTTAGATGGACGACATGCCAGGTCTTACTCAATGTAAGGAAGGAGGAGGCGATGAAGATGAGAATGAAATGCGATGCTTCATTCTCCTTTCTCATCACACGTTTATTTCCTTCTTCCACCCCCGCTCCCATTCTACCTGTCTCTCTCTCCTCTCTACCTGTCTGTTTATTTATCTATATTTCTCTTCCTCTTTCTACCGCCACCAACCGCCCCCCCCCCCCCCCCTCCCACCCCCCCCCCCCCCCCCTCCGGTTCTCTTTCTCCCATTATGACCAGATGAGTAATAGCTCTGTCGCCACAGCTTGGCTGATTAATGCACTCCAGGAGCTTGGGTGCGTGTGTGTGTGTGTGTGTGTGTGTGTGTGTGTGTGTGTTGGCGGGGGGGGGGAGTCCACAACAAATGGACCGGGGAGGGGAGTGAGATGAATGAGAGGGGGTCCGGGAGTGGTGGTGGGTGGATGAATACAGGCGTTGCAATAGGGGTTAACCCTAAAAGTGTGCACTAAAAGCTGCTGTGGAGTGGTTGGACTCTCAAGGGGTGGAGGACCCCCCTCATCAGCGGCAGATCTCTCTCTCTCTCTCTCTCGCTCTCTCTCTCTCTCTCGCTCTCTCTCTCTCTCTCTCTCTCTCTCTCTCTCTCTCTCCCTCCCTCTTTCTATTTGCTGTTTTTAGTGCAATCCCACTCATTCACTTACCAATCAGTGTGCGCCGGGACGCTGGTGTGGTAATGGATGGCGAGAGAGAGAGAGAGAGAGAGAGAGAGAGAGAGAGAGAGAGAGAGAAAGGGAACAAACCTGAGAGAGACAGAGTGAGTGGCCATGGTATTGATGAGGACCACAACTGGCATTTAAGGCGATGCTCATGCACGGGAACTCACACACACACGCACACACACAGACACACACACACACAGACACACACACACACACACACACACACACACACACACACACACACACACACACACACACACACACACAGACACACGCACACACACACACACACACACATACCAAGCTCCATCTCTGCTTGTCATCTCTTTGTTAACCTGCTCGCTGCATCGCCACCCTATTTTTGTCTTCCATCCGACTGTATTTCATGGTGGAAAGCCCTAATGGCCCCTGCCTTTCTTCCTGCACTCTGTCTCGTCCTAATGATGCAGTAATGATGCGATAATGATGCGCCATGTGGTGCCGGCGCTGCGGCTTGTTGTTGTGTACATGGGAGTTGTTTGCGTTCACGTTGCAGGGAGCAAGGGCACCCGGCGGGCTGCTCCAAGGTCAGATTCAAACATTGACCCGGTTTGACCCTGCGAGGATTGAAGAAGGATTAATGAAGCTTGACCGAGGTATAGACGATGTTTAACCGTTACCTGGCCGGTGTGGAGGGGACGCCGACGACCGCAAGCACGGGCGGTCCCCTGTTTTTAATCAAACTAGACCCGGGGTCGTAATGAGAAGACTGCCGGTGAAGGGATTCTCTCTGAATTTAAAGGTGGTAATTTACCGAATAAAGACAAAGCTCAGGATGAAGTACTTATACTACAGAACTATCTGGTCAATAAAAAGGAGGTTAAACAGGGCTACCGGGCGGCAGGGGCTCAGGAGGCGGAGCTGTTTCGATCCCTGGTTCCTCCTGGTGGCATCTGTCCTTGAGCAAGACGGCGAGCGCCTCACCGCTCCCGAAGAGCAGGTTGGCGCCTCGCGGTGAATGAGAGGCGTAATTGAAGCGCCCGTCGTATCCCTTGGACTACAAAGGGGCGCTCTGAGAACTGCGCCCCATGTTTTTCATTAACTCTTTGCCGCCATTGCAATTTTGGCCAGCGAGCAGCACCAATAAGAGCGCCAGCGCCTGAGGGTCAGAACCCAAATGCTTCGTACCGCTTGTAGCTTAGGATACAATGGACGGTTTGTAGCAGGAGAATTGAATTGACATGGAATTGGATACGTTACTAAACGATGCTGGGATCGGGAATGACGCAAAGGAAGAGTAAATCTATTTCAAAGCACCAAAGCTGGAATGTAAAGTGGAATCACAAGTGTCTCTGAAGTCACACCTGATTATTTTTACTGCTTGCGATGTATTCATATGCCATTTTCCTGTCTATATGCCTGGAAGTGTGTATGTGTGTGTGTATGTGGTGTGTGTGTGTGTGTGTGTGTGTGTGTGTGTGTGTGTGTGTGTAGCGTGTGTGAGTGTGTGCTTTTATGTCTTATTAGCAGGGTTCGGGAGTGCTCAGGTTGATGGAGAGGAATGAGCGGACAGACCTGTGATTACCTCTGACAGCACACGCCACAGCTAGTACAGAGACACACACTCGCAGGGGGAGTAATGGAAGAGCAGGTGGAAACCCCAGTCCCCGTTCTCAGCCTCCAACAACAATAAATCCAAATATGAAATTTGACCACTGTCAGGTAGCAGGGATCTGTGGGGGTTTTTTTTGTTTGTTTGTTTGTTTGTTTTTTTTCTTTTTTTTTGGTGCTTGTTGCCATCCATTATAAACTTTAAATTGCTGCTCTTCAATCACAAATTGTTGGAATCCATCATTAAACTGCATTAAAAGAATCGTGTTTGAGGTTTTTTTTTGCGAGAACTGAGGAATGTTGGCTGTCACGGATGTTTGACCACTTGGTGGCACTGTGGCACTTGGAGAGGGAGAGAGGGAGCGAGGGAGAGAGAGAGAGAGAGAGAGAGAGAGAGAGAGAGAGAGAGAGAGAGAGAGAGAGAGAGAGAGAGAGAGAGAAGGGGAAGGTAAAAGGGCCAAGAGATGAAAGTGGGATTAAAGCAGGGCGATAGCAGTTGGAGAAAAAAAAAAAAGAAAAAGAAAAGTAAGAAGAAGTATATGGAGACCTGTGGCGTTGGGACAGTAATCTGGACAAAGAGCGACATGGACGGAGACAAAGACATTTTTGGGGCTTTTTTTTCCGTTGTACGGCCGCACCCTCATTTCCATGGAGCTGCCGTGTGCACCTTTGATGCATTTGAAACCGGGCGGGGGGTGGTATATAACAATACCGCGGCACGCAACCACGGCGACCCGCTTTCAAAATACCAAGTCTATAATAACAGGTTGCACTGTAACCCCTGCAGATGTTCAGATGCAGAATCCTGCAACCAGCCCTCATTTCCCACACATCGCAGTTGAAAAGAGAGCAGTACGATAATGATCCCCCATTAATACTTATCACCGTCGTGATCTGTGAACAAGGTTTCAGGGAAAGGGAGCGCAGAGTTTTCAAAGGTATATATATATATATATATATATATATATATATATATATATATATATATACATATATTTTTTTCTCTTTAACCTTTTATTCGTTGTCGCGAAAGCGCCTGTACTTCTTGAAGCAATATCTCCGCATTTACATCCGGCGGTTTCAATCACACTTCATGATTGGACCCTGGGAGTGCGGAAGACAAATAGGCGTCAAGGCCCTGGTTACCGGCCGCTCCGCAGGGACCCGCGTTGGAGGCGAGGCCGGCCCCCCGCCCTTGGCGGGCCACGCGACCCGATGGAGGGGTCGGAGCGGTCGAGAGGAAAATATCGGATTCGAGGAGAGAACTTGGAGAAGCGAGAGGATTAGGACGGCTGGTAACTAAGTGTTCTTCCTTTTTTTCCCGCGACGTTTGAGGCGATTGAAACTAATCTGATGTCAAACAAAGTGAAAGCGCAAATCAGAGTCGGAAACATACGACGACACCTCACCAATCATCGATCACCACGATTTAGGGTTTGACTTTTATTGGCGTGTTTACTTTCACATGTGGATCAAATTGAGCATATTGAACGTAATTTTCATGAAAGACCTAAACATTTCAGCTCTGTCAAGTTGACTTTTACCTGAGCCACCGCTGAAATTAAAGTCAGTAGTGGCCGGCATTTTTTATTTTTTATTTTTTTTTCCTCGTCCATTTCCTCAAATTGCATTCGACTATTGCATACCTATCTTCAATTCGGCCAAATCCATAAATAGGGAATCGTGAAGACGTCCAATTTATCTGAATGGTCAGCAAAGGACAAGCCCGCCCTCACAACACACTCAGCGTGCTTGGTTTTATCTCATACAGCTCGTGCAGAACCGGCATCGGAGGGGAGCAGGGTATAATATTATTATTGATATAATATTCACTTTGTGCATAAAGAGTGTGTGCGGGGCGCATTTGAGCGCCCCCGACAACAAGTTTTTTGCCTCGCTGCTCTACAGCTTGGAGTCACTTCGGAAGCGTTTCCCATTTTTTTTACGTTTTTTTAAAGCGTAATTGTCGTCCGTGACAGGCGTGTAATCACCGGGCGGCTGGAGTGGCGCGGACGCAGGCGGCGTCTCCTGAGGCGGCGGAGGAGCAGAGGAGCTGTCGTCGCGCTCCGCGACTCTCTCGCGTCCCGATACGAGAGCCCCTCCGGCGGCGGAAGTTTTGTTGTTTTTTTTTTTGTTTCGTTTTTTTTTTTTTTTTTTTTTTTACCGCCCTGGGAGTTGTTTCGCCTCCACGACACACGTGCAATCTCGTCTCATGAAGATTAAGCGGTGGGAAGCCTTGCTTCTGTAATTGCGTTATCCACTCTGCACGTTGGGAAAAAACGGAATTACTGGCCTCGACTGAATTTCAAGACCCACCCCACCACCCCCAACCACCCCCCCGCCGCTCTGTCTAACAGCAGCAGTGTCATAGATCACAGGCTTCAGAAGAGCAGCAGCATAATGGGATCTCAGCGCAAACAATTATTTATTTTAAGCCAAACCTCACTCACCGGCTTCTTTTGAGCCCGTTTTTAACTCGGCGCCGTTGCCACGTAAAAAGTAAAAGGCTCGGTTTTTGCCCGTTGAGTTACAACGCCTCGATCTGATCTGCACCCACGAAGCGTCGCCAACCTAACCCCACCGTCTCTCTGGATGTTCCCTACTTCCATGTACTACTCCTGGGGGGGTGCACACATCCACCGGGTGGGATAAATCATTTTGTAAGACAATCAACAGCTAATTTATGGCTCCTTGTGTGCTTCAAAACGACCCCCCCCCCTCCCCTGATTGATCCATTACTTGGTCGTAAGCAGAAACTTGTTTGCCACATCGATCAAACCATTAATCAGCAATAATTGCCTTGACAGCGAAACATAATGTAGTGTGGTCGGACGCCGGCGTGTGACGTGGAGCGCGCAGGGCGGCGACATCTGTTTACATCTGTGATTTAAAACATCTGTTCCCCTCACTGGAGCCCACGCTCCCAAAAAAACTCAGTTTGAACTCAGCTGGACATTGCAGCGGCAGGCTGAAGGGTTCCCTTTTCCTCTGTGCCCGTACGACTTGACCGGGTTCCGGGCGATGTCATTATTCCATTTTTTTTTTTAAAGACGCCATTTGTAAAAAGTGCACTGTGTTTTGTTTTACCAACAGGAAAACAAAAAATTCTAATAATGGACCGTCTTGGTAATGACATTATCCAGTGGCAATAGCCTTTTTTTTTCGTTAGTTTTTTTCCCCTGCCATGCCAAGCAAATGAACCTTCATTAATTTTAATTCTCACCTCCTGGCATGGCTGCCCTTTCTCTTTATTCCTTCTGTCGGCCTGTCTTCATCTCGTTTTGCTTTTCTTTTCGTGTGTCAAGTATAAGGTCAAAGTCAGTGCACTCAGAGTGGTAACTGGTGCTTTGGCGTCTAACCATCTATATATATATATATATATATATATATATATATATATATATATATATATATATATATATATATATATATATATATATATAAATATATATATATATACACATATGCAAATATATATTTATATATATTTACACACGCTGTGCTCTTAGGAAATCATAATTCTTCTAAAAATTCACTTGATTTAAGATCCCAGAAGATTGAGAGCTACGGTATGAAGGCAGGACGTGTATTTTTTTATGTACATGAGTGTACGTGGTGGTGCACGGGGGCTTTAAGAATAGTGGCTTTAGGAATTCCAACACTTTAGATTTCCCTTCTCCCGCCTACACCCAGGCTGGTGTCTATAGGTGATGTGCACATTACACAGGGACTACTGTTGTTTCTGACTGTATCCGGTCTGTTGGGGTGGGACGGACTGAAGGGAGATTTTTTTTTTTTTACGGAACAACTACGACGAAAAGGCAGAAGAACAACAAACACAACCTCACAAATTGTGCCATTTTCAGGAAAGACTAGGGGCCACTAAAATGATGGATGAAGGCGGATGGATGGATGGAGGAACCAAAACGATTGTGCTTATTCTGCTCATTCTGATTGTGTACATGTAAAAGTAATAATTGTAGTAATGCAAGTAAGTAAGTAATCGATCCGCGGCATCTACTTTCTGTGTTTCCGATGCTCTCTTTCCCCCTTCCTCCTCCTACTCTCCGCTTCCCTCCATCCCTCCCGTCTTCAGAGGCGTTGGCAGGGGGCCAGCGTGCCTCTCTCGCTCCCCAGCTTCCCCTTCCTCCCCGCCTCTCTCCCCATTCTCAGCCGTCACCTCCAAGATCTCCGCCGAACATTTCCACATCTGTTTCCGTCCCCCTTTTGCTCGCACGCCATTGTCTCCCCCTCCCTCAGTCCCTCCCTACTTAATTTCCCAGCTCCGAGGCGCGCCCCCCTCCACCCCACCACACCCCACACCGCCGCCGCCGTCCCCGCATGTCTGTGCTGAGGTCTCTCCAGACATTAGCCTTCTCCCTTCTGCCTGACTGAGCTAAATTATTCCACAATAAGTCATTTGGCTAATTCACTGGCATAATCACCTCATGCATTTACAATTCAAATGATTCCATGAGCGACCACATTGCTCGCTCATTACAAAGCCGCTCTCCAGAACAAGCAGCCGGAGCCAAGAGGAGCTGAAGTTCTACTTCCACCGCACTGGGGAGGTGTGTGTGTGTGTGTGTGTGTGTGTGTGTGTGTGTGTGTGTGTGTGTGTGTGTGTGTGTGTGTGTGTGTGTGTGTGTGTGTGTGTGTGTGTGTGTGTGTGTGTGTGTGTGTGTGTGTGTGTGTGTGTGTGTGTGTGTGTGTCCTTCTGGTGCCACATCTACATGCTGTGTATTTATATATGTGTTTATACGAGGATCTGTCGCTATGATGTCGATGATGTCAGGACCTGAAGTGAACCCTGAGTGGACCCCGTAAAAAGCAGTGGTGGAAAGTAACAATATGACAGACTTTTTTTTATTGGGATTAAGTACATTACTCAAGTAGCTGTAAGTAAATTCAATTTCGGAAACTTTTACGTCACTACATTTCAAAGCAAATATCTGCTTCTTGTATAAATCGCCTATCTTCTACTTTTCACGACTTCTCCAACACAGTCAGCTTTAGTTTTTACATATAAATCAAAATCAGGGACTGAATCTATTATACTGCTGATTTAGGATTGCTTATCAATGAATTATCAGGTTCATATCTTTGCCAATCAATATGACACCATCTATACTACCTATTTTTTTTGTTATAAAAAAAGGTACAATCAGCACCGTGGCACTGGACATGGTAAGTACTTTACTTTTAATACTTAAAGTACAGTATGTTTTCGTGACATCCACACAGTGCTAATTTTTTGGGTCTGCACGGACGTGTCGTTTTTCCCCCGGTGTGGAAAAAGTGAAGTGTGATGAAGTGTGGCTTCATCGCTTGTAGGCGAGCGCCAGGTTGTCTACACTCGTAGCAAAACCAAAAATACAACGTGAGCGGGCGGTTTCGTGTGGCGCTGCTGAAATCACCGCTCCACGTGTGTTGGATTCCTCCCACTCTCCCACTCGAAGCAGCCTCCGCGCTGTCCTGCTCGCCATGGCCCGGAGGGAAAGCCATCCCTCTCCTCCATTTATTAAATACTCCTACTCAACCAAACATGTCTATAAATGGTGTCTATTAGAGGAGGTTGGTGTCCTTTCTGTGATTAACAAACACACACACACACACACACACACACACACGCACACACGCACACATACACACACACATAAATGCACACACACACACACACACACACACACACACACACACACACACACACACACACACACACACATAAACGCACATTCCTGGCCGACCACGTTCCTAGCGTAGCAATCAATCCTCTTCTATCGGTTGATTGGTTGGCCAGGACACTAATTGATTTATATACTTCTTTATAATGTGACATTAGCCTGAGCACGCTTGACACTTGGCCTTCAAGGTCACAGAGCAGCTGCGTTATGAAGAGGTCCTTCATCCCCTTTGCCCCCAATGCCGCCTGGTGACAGCTCGACTGACTCAGGGGAGATTTTGTATCGATCGGCGCAATGCCGTGGCACCAGGTTACTAGTGGCTGGTACACACTCAAGGAAAGCCATGGCTGTACACACACACACACACACACACACACCACACACGCACACACGCACACACACACACACACACACACACACACACACACACACACACACACACACACACACACACACACACACACACACACACATACACACACAGACACACAAAATCACACACACACACACACACACCTGCACGGAAAACCACACACAAACTCACCTGCACCCACCCACCCACACCCACATACACACACACACACACACACACACACACACACACACACACACACACACACACACACACACACACACACAAGGGATCAGAAATCAGGGCGCTAGCTGGCAGACAATCCCATCCTGTCTGTCTGGGTTAGCTTGGCTGTCAAGACAGTGATACTTGAGCAGGAGGGAGACTCTGTGAGTGTGTGTGGGACTGTCTGTGTGTGTGTGTGTGTGTGTGTGTGTGTGTGTGTGCGTGCGTGCGTGGTTGTGTGTGTGTGTGTGTGTGTGTGTGTGTGTGTGTGTGTCTGTGTGTGTGTATGTGTGTGTGTGTAAAGGGAGCGGGGGTGTATGTGTAAGTCTGAGTGGATGCAAGAGGTCACCATCGACAGGTCTTTCCTGAATTGAGAAACACACCTTCAGAAAACACCGTCCTTATTCGAAATATTTGATTTTCTTCCCCCATTTGTTCAACCAAGATGCTGTATAAAATAAATAAATATATCAAATATCATGACAAATAATTTATGATCTGTGTACTTCAGAATTATGTTGTATAGTGAAAAAAAAAAAAGAAAACACACACACACACACACACACACACACACACATACACACACCCACGCACACACACTTAAAACTATTTCATAAGCTTATGTACTTGGTGAATCTGAGCAATCAAATCACACGTCAAAGTTATTTTTTTACTGATTTAGTAAATTGAGATCAATTCTGTCGGGGTCTGTTTGGCCTAATAAAGCATGTGTTGCTCAGAGATATGCAGATGGGCTGAATGAAGGGTGTGAATCATCGCCTCTGGCTCAGCCCTGAATTAAATCACCCATACAGTACATGTTCTATAGGCTTTGCCAGCCACCAACTGTCTAATAATAGGTCTAATCCTTTGGGTTTTAAACACCATGGCATGTTTTCAACAAGAATCCAGTTGAATTACCAATGTTAATAGACATAATTTTTAAACATCCAGTTGTTATGATTATTTGATATTTCGCTCCACTAGCTTGTTTAGTAGAACATTTGAATGTCGCCTCCACTGTCTTGAACGCTCGACGGGGCCAGTCCAAGTGAAAGTTGAAGCATGAAAACTTGGACCGCCATTTAACAATTACAAAGGACGTGCCGCAATCCTTTTCTGCAGGTTCCATGGAAATGCTTAATTGCTCAGAAAAGCTGTTACAAATGCCACGCACCCAAGGTGAGCCACTTACAAGAGTACTGGAGTTCTTCATTTTTATTATAGGCTTTCAACAGTTCTTTCCCCAAGTGAAAGGTCTGCAAAGACGTGCTTTCAGATTAACAATGACAAAAGATACACAGAAAAACCTCATACACACATGGAGCTAAACAAGTCCAGTCTAGCTACCAAACATGTGCTCCAAATTCACAAAGCCCAGCTCAGGCATATTAATCGCACAGACCGGCAACTGTGGAACTGCATTTGCAAGTGATTTTATTTGGAATACGCAATTCCTGTTTTGCAATTCACAATTCAAACACTTAACAGCTGCTTTAAACACACCTACCTTGAATAATTCGGCATAAAAACAACAATGTTGCTCCCAATTATACATTCACTCACCATTATACTGTAGATTCCTGCTTAATATAGATACTTAATGTCATGGGTTTGCAAATGAAAGCCTGTGCAAAAAGAATAATTATTAAGAAAAATGAATGTAATATGGTTAGTCGTACATAAAGATGAATCGCAGCCTCAAGACACAAATAGTCCCAAATACATAGTTAACTCACCTTAGTGATTTAATTCATGATGGGAGGCACTTTGTGGTACTGAACTGCAGTGCAAAAACGATGGACAGTTGCTGATATACTGCATTCTCATAATAAGATACGCAGAAATAAGACAAGATAAGGCTTTATCTATCCTCTGCAATTAAAATCTCAGAGTAGAGTTAAGTAAATGATTGGGCCTCCATTTTAAGTCTCCGCAGAAACACCAGACTCCATCCGCTGGACAAACGGGTGGAGTACGGTGGTGATTTCAACATCCAGTTCTTCCAAAAGCTGGGACGCATGTGGCTGGCAGCTCATTAAGCCAAGAAGCAACGACGCCCAGAAGAACCAGTGGAGCGTCTGGGAAGCTAAGTGATGTGTGAACCTCCCTGGCCCTGATAACAGAGTTAACTGATTTGGCTTTAGCTGCTTTTTGGAATTGCTCCGGCTTTCTGGACCGGGACTGTTTGACTATGTTTTGCTGTCTTTTGTGCGAGTGGACCAACTATTGGAACAGGACTGGGGCTTTGATTTGAAAAAACGTCAGATGAACAGAAGTATCAGCATTCCCCTGCACACGGCCTCATTCCTCTTCCCCGTCCATGTCTACCTGCAGGGCTTCGCCGAGGCTTCTCCCCCGATCGGGCTGAACAGAACTCACCTGGAGGCGAGTCGGGAAAACTATCATCATCGCCACGCTCCCGGCTCCCCGGAGAACTTTGTCCCGCGTCCAGATCTTTCTCTGCTTTGTTTTCATCACACCCTGAGTCTCTCGTGCTCAGCAAGAATTTGGCGTAATCTGCAGGACAAGAGTTTTGTATTCAAAACCATTCATTCACAAAAGGGCGATGAGATGGACCCCGTCTATACGCGAGCCGGGTATCATGCTTTTTCTTGCTCATAGTCGCAAAAATGTATTGATTGACAGTGTTCCGGAGCACCATTAAAAATATTGGATAAAAATAAGCCAATTCATTTGAATGGGGAGATTTTCATCGACTTTAGAACCAAAACGAACTTGACGAAAATATGCCGCAACGGGGAGGTGGTAGGCGTGGGGTCATGGAGGTATACATTTATGCATGGGTTTACATTTTGTTCGGATGAGCACGTAATAAAAGTTGGAGACTGGTTTCACTTTTTCTCTATTGAATGGTCTGTTAAATTCAAGGTTGGACGAGAATAGGGATATAGCAGCGTTTGCGGGCCTGTGTACCCATCAGCCAGTGCAGAGCTCCACCAATCAGGGACGTCGCTGTTACACTTAGGATCATGTAGTGCAGTCTCCATGACATCGCAAATGAAACACAACATTTAAAACAAGGTTGGTGTCATACAGACTTGTGGCTTTTACAGGAGCAAAAACAAATTAGAAAATATCCAGTTAAAGGTTTCGTTAAAGTTCCACGAAAAAAGTCAGACAATCATGCTCCGGGACACGATTCAATATATTTGTTTTCATGATCATGAGCACAAAAAAACGCGTGTGAAGGACAGTTTAAGAACGTACTCGGATGTTCTGGCACCTTGCCACTGGTGATAACAGAAGGGAAATAAGATTATATCTCATAGTTTACTGTCCAGGGAAGGGATTCTTTGAAACAGAGGCACAGATAATTTTTTGCCTTTTTGGAAAGGAGAAGAACAATCTTTCACCGTCACACAGCACACCACACTACAACACATGCACGCACACGCTTTGGATGGTGGCTGGTGAAATGAGACCTCTGCGTTTAACCCATCCTGGCTTGTCCTTCCTCCAGGGGCACAGCCAGGAGCAGTGGGCAGCATTCGTGGACGCGCCAAGCAACCATTAGAAAGCAAGTAGAGAAAAGAAACTCCACTGAATGGGTGCTCACATGTATCCAAATAATCGGGACATCTCTGAGAGTAATCATAGACAATTGCCAGCGATGCCAAATAAGATGGCTATTCATATTTCAAATATGAATTCATAGAGAACACAGCTGCAATGCATTACTGATCCATTGAGGTTTTTGTCACTGATCTAAACAGAACATCTGCCACTTCATTATGAATTTCTTCTTTCTCAATCACTGATACTCAGAGGCTTTCACAGAAATATTTCCATTTCCATTGATGTACAATTTTACTGGTGTAATTTTTCGCAACACAAGGAATCCCCTTTGTACCATCGCTTTGTGTGAGAATTGCTAGAATGCAATGTGGAATATTATGTGGAAACCCCCCCCCCAAAAAAAAAAAAGAAAAAAAAAAATATATATATATATATATATATATATATATGTATATATAATTTCGACATGGCATTGGCCTCTGCATCCGCCTTTATTTGTTGTGTGTTTTAGGGTGGAATTTGTCATTAACTGAGAGAGCTCTATCCACAAAACCAAACATCACATTGAGCTTGGCAAGGAAGGTCTAGAGTGGAGGTTTTTCACTTGAATGAATGTGCGTTTTTATATTTAATTTAATTTCAGCTCATTTCAAACACCACACTGTGGCGCTTTCCGGCCTTGAAATTGAGAGGCAGTTCGGGGAACCGAAATTTATCAAATGCGGTTTATTGAAATCTGATGTAAGATGTTAAGGTTGAATATAATTACTTTGAACTTTTGAAGAGCGATGCATGGAAAGGTTTTGACTACACCGGCCTTCAGTTACAATCTTCAATCAGGTTGAAGAATGTGTTCTCTGAAATTGGCGTTGGTTCGACAATTTGACGTCAGTCCAACTCATAATAGGGATGTTAAGGGTTTTTGAAGATTTTTGCCAAATTGGATTTATCTCATTCAAATTTCTTAAACAACTTGTTGAAACGAATGATTTGATTTGCTGAAAGAAGATCGAAAGAAGAAGAACATTCAATTAAAGCAACTCGTGAGAGCAAGATCATTTAACCTGTGCGCCCCACCTCGAAAGGATTCCAAAAAAATAAACATAACATTTTCGGCATTTAGCATATTGGTCAACGTATTTCCCTTTTGCGACTATTTCCAAGCACGTGCGCTTCCTCTTCTAAATCCCACTCCAAAGACGGTTGACGGGAAAACGTCCCCTTGAAAAAAATAAATAAAAAATGGAACCTTGGTGGAGGGCCACACATTTTCATGAATTGAGCAGTATTGCGAATTGAAACAAAAAGGCGCCTTACCATATTGAGACAATCCAAGTGCAAAAAACCATGTTGGTGTGCAAACAAACAAAGTCTTCCTTGATCTGGTATCTATTGTTTGAACCCTCCTCCCCTGATTTATTTGGTCTCACCGCCGTATGAAGGGTTCTTCCTGGCTTGATGCCTGCCGTTTGGCTTGGAATGGAGATGAATGGCGCGCTCCCAGGTTGCTCGCCCACAGCTTGCCTTGTCGAAAATATCTGATCCAAATCCGGCCTCTTGTGTTGTCTGGCCCATGGGACGCGGAAATGTGACGCCCGAGGTCCACGAACTCTGGCGTCGGCTGCGTGGGAGGGGAACAGTGGGGGGGGGGGTAAAGGCTTATTATCAGGAGTTTGATGAAAGAGAGGGGAACACTTACGCCTTCTACAACTCCCTAATCTGTTCGCACTTCAGGATCTGAAAACAGTCCTCGGGTCTCCGAAGTCGTTAGCCCAGGTACTTAGGGAATCCCATTCGATTTGAAATCACGACAAACACGGCGTCGGCCTCCATCCCTTCTGTCCTCCCTAGAGTGGTAGCCTTTTTTATTTTTATTTTTTTTTATTTTATCGCCATCCAAAAGTGTGACAGCTTCAGGGACGGTCAAAATCGGACTCCGAGGGTCAGGGGTAACTGGCGACCGTGCAAAGAGACACACGCCGTCAGGCGCCACAAAATAAAATGAATTGATGAAAAATACGATTGCACGACATTTACCTTGAATCACTGCGCTTCGGGGAGTCAAAGAAAAGTCAATGCAGTACCCCGTTGCATCGATTGCACGTTTGCAAATGTCTGAAAGCTTGCTTACATGGTCTTCATTCCATTGTTGAAAAAATAACAGGAGGTTTCATCCATTCCACACTTATTTTAAGGAATTCTCCATAGGGGGGGTCACACCTGAAGTAAATGGTCAAAATGGAAAATGTCTTGTTCCCATAAAAAACCCACCGGGTAGAGCGAGCGCACACACACACCCACACACACACCCACACACACACACACACACACACACACACACCCACACACACACACACACACACACACACACACACACACACACACACACACACAGTCTGTGACATGCTGAGAAATATACATCGACAACAAGCGGACAAGGACAGGCAGGAAAACAAACACATGCAGTCACTCGCACGCACCAGTCACCACTTCAGCACAGCCGCTCGCTCAATTTGAGTGACATGCGTTTTTCTCTCTTGTTTTTCCTTTTTCTTCCATCAATTTCCAGATTGCTCGGTGAAAGCAGAACCTGAGAGCTCCCCAAAGCACAGGAGCTGAATATGTGCATTTTTATTCTTGCTAACCATCACTCCTGACAGTGGACAATTTTAGTCACGCATTTTATACAGGTCATGTTAAAGTTGTGTTCACCCTGCTGCATTGGAGAGGCCAAAGGCGGACGACTTTGGGACACATACATGTATGCAAAAATAAAAAACAAGCGTGCACTCCCCCCACGCCCACTCATCGATATCAGGTTTAATTGTCACACAAGTAGGAACGGAAAACCGGTGTGGACCTTGTGTCGGGATATTAGGATATCAAACCCCTTCTGCTGAGTCAAAGAAAGACCCCTCATCCCCACCCCTGAGAGTATCCTTGGCCATGACCAAGTACTGAAGACAGTGTTTGACACCATGACACGCACCTCTCCCCCCTGCCGAGCACGGCAAGCCATCACCTTGATCGAGGCATGGAAGCGGCCCCAGATGCAACCTCGAGTCCCAGCAGGCCCCCTGGAACCTAGGGACTGTCGAGGCCCGACCCCGGGGGCGCAGCTCAAACCCCTTGAGGTCATCATCGTGACCAGATGGAGGAGGCCTGCACTGGGACAGCTCCAAGTATTTGGACTTGGTTTTTTTCAGCCGTTCCTTCTGCCAAGCCAACAGTGGGATGGAAATCACAGGGCCGGTTGGAGGCGCCACGGAGGCATCGAACTGGCTGCCGGTGTGGAAGTGACCCTTGGTTCAATGGTATTTGGAACTACTTGGACACAATTTGAAACCTGACCCAAAAAGCCCAAAGCGTCGTCTTATCATATGTACAGTATTACATCTATAGTGACGAGAATGGTGATTGTGGCTGTACGTATTCCATTCAATATTCCATATTTTCACTACGTCCTGTACAGGTCTGTGAATAGACGGGAGTGTCTAGCCGCGCTATTCTCGACAAACAACACGTTTTCCACACTTGAGTAGCGATGGAACATTCATTATTTATTCATTGTTTCGTTAAAAAAAATGCCAATGAAAGAAAACACTGTTGTTATTCGAAAGATCAGATTTTCTTCCCCCATTTGTTCAACCAAGATGCGGTATAAAATGAATAAATATATCAAAAATCATGACAAATAATTTATGATCTGTGTACTTCCGTTTTATGTTGTATATTGGGGAAAAAAATGAAAAAAAACACACACGCGCGCGCACACACACACGTACACACACACACACACACACACACACACACACACACACACACACACACACACACACACACACACACCCTCCTCTTTAACTTCACTGGTGATGACACCGGCTGTAATTGCAGGGCTCTGCAAGAAACTTTCAGCAGCTTCAACTTTTCTCCCCCAATCACATGCAACCCTCATGAACTTTACACGCAGCCCTGACTTCTGAGGGGGCATCTGGAGGTATCAAAAGCTGTCGCCGGCATGGTTAAAGGGAAGAAGTGATTTCGAAAAAGTGACTGAAGTCCCTGGGAAAAAGGTAGAGTGGGTTGAGAGGAGAAGGGGAGATGGCTAAGAGGAACAGACTGATTCGTCAAACCCTACAGCAGCCCTCAAGCTAAAATCTATAACTGTGCTCTTGGATGCTCTGCTGTCAATGTTCTGCAGTCAGTCATCGGGTCGTGCAAGGTGTATGTGCGCCATTCAACTTGCACGCACACACACACACACACACACACACACACACACACACACACGCACACGCGCGCACACACGCGCGCACACACACACACGCGTGCACACACACACACACACACACACACACGTCAGTGCACACAAGCACAAACACATAGAACTAAACAAGAACAAAATACAAGCTTATACAGGAACAGACATGAAAGAGAAAAAAACAAAGAACACGCTCCCTAACAAAGAGAATTTTAATATTTTTTAACAACTTGATGAGCACAACCAAGCGTGTAATGCCACTGATCACCAGCGGATGAATTATCTTCAGGACACACACGTATGCGCGCACAAGCAGACACGCATGCACATGCGCTTATTTTCTTTGATGAATAAATGAAGCTAAATACAAACAGATCTGCAAAATAGCGAATGCTTTGGACCATAATTGCTTTTTTTCTGAAGGAAACACTTTCATGAGGTGTCTTGTTGTTGACTCTTTTAAAAAGGAAATGTGTGAAACCTTTTTATTATTAAACGTAATGTGTATTTCTGCACCTTTTTGTATTTGTGCATATGTGTGTTTGGTCCATATTATTTTTACATCAAAGAGTTTGCAAGTGTGTGTGTGTGTGTGTGTGTGTGTGTGTGTGTGTGTGGTGTGTGTGTGTGTGTGTGTGTGTGTGTGTGTGTGTGTGTGCGTTCACATGTATTCCTTGTTAATCTTTACATTTGAAATGTTTTTTGATTGTTGGTCAGTTCGGTGTCGCATCTCTCTTATTGTCAAAAGTTCAGGAGGAGCCGCCTACAAGCCCTGGGCCCCGCCCGCAGTACAATTAAAGCTCAAAGCTCTTGCGTTGGCGACCGATGAGACCTGTTCCTTTGTCCCACCGTCCCTGGAGCTCAAAGCCTCTCTCACAGTGAGGCTTCCGCGGCAGGCGAGGGGGCGTGGTCAAGCTGCGGTCTGCAGGTGATGGCGGGTCCGCCGGGTCCGCCTAATCAGCCTCTTTAGCCATAAACGGTCGGACCCGGCTGGGAGAGTTATCTCACTGTGTCATCTCGTCTTGCAGTGGGGGGTCACTGTGCTGCAGGACCCCGACAGCCTGCGGGCCCCACGGATACCGACGGCAATTTTTTTTTCACTTGCGATTTTGCGTTGCGTTTTTTTTTCCCGGCGAGCCTTTCTGTTTCCAATAATGAACACCCCACCGCCGGAAAGACTCCCCGTCTTCCCTCCCAAAACCCATGCCGGTGGGCAGGGGACCCCCACAGCTTTGTAATTGCCTCCTTACATGACGATGCTCTGCTTTGAGAAAGAGAGGAGAAGGGAAAGAAAATAATAGTTGCTTACATGTACAGAACGAATCGGATGACAGGTAAACCACTCGCCGCATACTAAATTTTAGGAAACTTTGAGAGGAGAACTGAGGATGTATGCGGCATGCGAATGAAGTTGGAAACTGGGGAGATGCGATGATTAAAGGGTGAAAGAAGAGATGATGAAAGAAAGGAAGAGGGCCTGTCAGATGAATGGGATGCTATGATTGGATAATTCACCATTAGAAGTCAACATGAGTGAGAATTTAGTCTACCCGCAACGGCAACGCGTTTCGGGTTTTCACGCCTCCTTCCCAGCGTGAGCCTAGAGAGCAGAAAAACAGCAGAGAAAATTCTCCAAAACAGGACGCATACAGTATAATCGCAGCTTCATTTTAGATTTTACTTCTGCTTTAAATCCATACGTACACGTATCATGACAGCGGAAGAAAGATGCTGGAGGATGGAACGCCAAAGAAGTATTTTAACGCTCTCCACAGTAATACATACAGTATGTGTATGGCAGTGCCATAAAGAAAGATGCACTGAGATAAAATCTAGAAGAAGAATCTTTATTAACACACACAGCACACCACAACATATGCACTCATGTAGTGACGGCAACCAACACACACACACACACGCTACAAACGGTGGCCGGTGAAACTTGTTCTCTGCTTTTAATACATCCTGGATTGTCATTCCTCCGGGGGGACAGCCAGGAGCAGTGGGTAGAATACAGCCACACGCCCGGGGACCGATTCCAAATGTTCAACGCCGGACTGATGATCATCTTTTTGCGTGTTTATGGTGGGGGTCCTGACCGGTGTTTTACGGAGGAGACCCCATGTGAGCCGCGGGGAGAGCATGCACACTCCACACAGTAGCGCCCCCGATCGGGAGACAACCCACAGTGCCGACAGCGCCCCAGCTGGGAATCGAACCCAGGACCTTGTTGCTGCTCTCAGCAGTGCATACACTGCTGAGAGCATACACTTATTCGATCAAATATTGTCGGTAACGATATGTTCATGTGAGACAGTATATTTATGTAGCCATTAAATAAAATCATTTAACAATTAATAAACTGATAAACTGCTCCTCAGAGCCACATCAAACAGAAAAAGTGGTTATCCATAATTATATGGAAAAAATATATATATATTTTATATATATATATATATATATATATATATATATATATATATATATATATATATATACACCCTCCCTGCCCCCACAGCTGCTTCCCTCTCACACCTCCCCGGTGTTCAAGACCATGGACTCACACTGTGCCTCCCTGAACCCCCCAACCCCCACCATGGACTTCAATACAGCCCCATCAACACCTCCCCCCATGTCAGGAAACAAAGAGCCCCCCTCTACCACCCACCTGTCTGTTTCTTGTAGTCAGGTGAAGAGGCAGCTGGAGAAACTGAACCAGAACAAGGCTGCGGGTCCGGATGGCACCAGCCCCACGGTCCTGGAGGTCTGCACGGACCAGCTATGTGCGATTCTACAGCACCTGAACAAAGCAGGCAGCACTGTGAGGATCATGGTCTTTGATTTATCCAGTGCTTTCAACACGATCCACCCTGCGCTGCTGCCAGAGAAGCTCCAAGAGATGCAGGTGGACGCCTCCACAACCTCCTGGATTATTGACTACCTGACAGAGAGACCACAGTTTGTGCAGCTGAGGGAATGCGTGTCTGAGCTGGTGGTTAGCAACACAGGCACACCGCAGGGGACTGTACTCTCACCTTTCCTCTTCACCCCGTATACCTCAGACTTCCAATACAACTCTGAGTCCTGTTCTGCAGAAATTTTCGGATGATTCTGCAGTTGTGGGGTGTATCAGTGGTGGACAGGAGACTGAGTACAGGGAACTGGTGGACCGCTATGTGGCATGGTGTGGAAACAACCACCTCATCTTAAATGCAACGAGACGAAGGAGATGGCGGTGGATTTCAGGAGGACAAGGACTAAACTGAATAGTATATCCATCCGGGGAGTAGAGGTGGAGGTGGTGGGGGGTTACAGGTACGTGGGCGTTCACCTGGACACAGACTGGACTGAAAATGCAACACTGAGGCTGTCTAGAGGAAGGGACAGAGCAGACTCTACTTCTTGAGGGAGCTCAGGTCCTTCAATGTGTGCAGCAGGATGTTACATATCTTCTACCAGTCTGTTGTGGCTCATGAAATTTTCTTTGCAGTCATCTGTTGGGGCGGCAGCATCAGAGCCAGAGACTCCAAGAAACTGAACAAACTGATAAAGAAGGCTGGCTCTGTGTTGGGGGCTGCTCTGGAGCCCCTAGAGCTGGGTGTGGAGAGAAGGATGTTGCATAAGCTGCTCAGCATCATGGACAACACTGCACACCCCCTACACAACCTACTGGTCAGACAACACAGTGTCTTCAGCCAGAGGCTCCTTCAGCTCCGCTGCAATAAGGACCGTTGCAGGAGGTTCTTCCTGCCACCGCAATAGCACCTACAATGACTCCCCTCTGTGCCAGGAGAGGAAACTCCTCCTCTGAATGGCAATGCACAAGGTACATTTTTACTTTACATTTAACTTTCACTTTTAAGCTTTACCTTTCACTAAGTTAAATTATATTTTATTCAAAATTTTTATATTATAATTATTATTTCTATGTATTTATTTATTTATTTTATATGTATATGTATATACACATATGTATATATGTGTGTATGTGTATATATGTATATGTGTGTATGTGTTTGTATATATATATATATATATATACAAACACATATATATATATACAGTATATAGTAATTGATTCAAAAACAACATGTGTGGTTTTTTTTCAACAGTGTGTTTTTGTAAATGTTATTGCCGCTGCATCACTGGAATTTCCCCTTGGGGATTAATCAACTATTTTTTATCTTATCTTATCCAAGGTGGTGACATTAGCGCTTTTTTTTTTCTCCTTTTGAGAGTAAAATTTGTTGCTGAAGTGGTTGTTGTGGGTCTTTTTTCTTCTTTCCCTTTTAACCCCGGTCCTTGTGCCGTGCTATCTCACTCCTTTGTTTCAATGTCTTTCCTTTATATACTGTATATATATAATTATATATAATCTCATGGATTGCCACTTTAAATATAAACTGCCTCAGTTTTTGTTATTTTGGCATTTAAGTTTCACACTAATTCTCTTTCTACACAGTTCGTTAAAAGTAAGGGTTCGGATCCAAATCGACTGGGAGCAGAGTTGGTGTCTGCAGTGAAAAGTGGCACCAGCCCCTTGCTGATTTGAACAGAATTTCAGATAAAGCTGTGCTGGCCCAGCGTGCCGTGTTGGCTGGATGGCGCCTCCTCATTTCAGCTGCGATGCAACGGACAATGTGCATAATAACACGCTTTGCCAAAGCCGCCCGGATGTCTCTCGCCGCCGCCATGCGAGCGGAGGCAGAGAAACTGGTATTTTGGCCGCTGAGTAACAGGCGATCTCCCGGGGGACGCGGCGGCAGAGGAGCGGCGGCTCAGACACCCACCGCTTGCCACCGTTTTCAAATTATTTCGCATCGCAAATGCGACGCCTGGCAACGGCTGTCGTTTCGCCGAGCGCCGACCAGCGTTAGATGGGAACGTCAAAAGGCGATCGCCCACGCCCCTCGGACGCAAGTGCGCGTGCGGGCGGGGCCACGTGCGGACGCACTCGCGTCGTGGCCGTGTCCAACGTGAATTTCCATTTGTTTAGCTCACTTGGCCGTGTGTCCGAGGAGGACTTTGAGCGGCTAATGTTTTATTGATGGCAGGTGGGAGTTTACTTGGCCCCCTCGATGTCTTCCTTAAAAAAAAAAGCCAAACCAACAAAAAAAACAAAAACCCACAAAAACAAAACCCACACGGAAAACCCCACACGCCCGGCATAAGGAAATTTAACTGTGGTATAAGTTCCTGATTCACGGCGGTGGCGACATGAGGGCTTTCTTTTTCCTTTTGAGAGTAAATTTGACTGTCAAACCGCTGAAGTGGTGGTTGTGGCTCTTTTCTCTTCTCTTTCCCTTTTTATTCTGCTCTTTTTGTCGTGCTATCTCACTCCTTTGTTTCACACCCTTTCCACTACCACAGCCTGTGCTCTCTCTCGCTCTCTCTCTCTCTCTCTCTCTCTCCCTCTCTCTCTCTCTCCCTCTCTCCTCCGTTTTCTGCAGCCCTGCATCCAGCCCAGCGATGGGATATTGCTTTTCTAATCTTGCTGACAGGGGACAATATTTATGTATTGTTTTTCAATATCCATTTCTCATGCTCGTGCGGGCCCCCGGATTGGCCCCCCGACCAGAACATTGCTGCATCAAGCCGCCCCCTCCCCCGCCGGCCCCGCCCTCCTCCCTCCCTGACGCCTGGGTGTGTGTTTTTAATGCACTCAGTTCATTTTCCCCCCTCCTCCTCCTCCTCCTCCGCCTCTTTCCAACCCCAACACCATTTTTTCTCTTCCTTAGAGGGCAAGTAGGGGACAAGGGCTAGTTACAGTGCCGCTGACTGATTCCATTCCATGTAATAAAAGTCCGGACTAAACAGAAAGTTGTTCTTGCGGGTGGCCGCCGCCAGGAGCGATAGTAATGGAGGCGCTGGCATGAAGGACCCGGAACCCCAGAGCGCCGCGATTGGAGCTCGGGGGGGAAGGGCCGGGGAGGAGGTTGCGCGGAGACAAATGCACACTCAGGAGCGCCGTGGGCGGCGGCGAGGGGAACGGCCTCCTCCGAGGTATTCAACAGCTCGTCCGTGGTGAGGGGTGGGCTCTTTCTCTCTTTCTTTTTTTTTTCTTTTTTTATTGCTTTTCTTCCTCTCCTTTCTCTCCCCCTCCCTGCCTCCCTCCGTCAGGCTGAAGGCCATTGTGAGTCCTCTCACAGCGTCCGGTGCCGCCGCCGCATCACCCACCCCCCCCCCCCCCCCCCCTATTTCTCTCTCACCCGCGCACCCGCCCTTCCCCTCTCCCTCCCATGGGCGCTGACCCTAGCCAAATTTCTGACAGCTCTCCAAACAGAACATCCGCGTAATCTGCATCGGGGGTAAACACACACACGGACACACACGCACACACACCAACACACACACACCCCATCCACCCAGGTAACAATGTGTGTGTCGGCCTGTTTATTCTCCTCTGTTCTTATTAGGTTCTTCTCAGTTCAAAGTGCCTTCACTGGGATTACGACTCCTGGCAGGCCATTCATCTTGGGCATTGAGACACATTTTTTCTCAAAGACATAAGTGCTACGGAAGAGTGATGTGTGTGGCATTTAGGGTGTGTGAATGCCATGTGTGTGTGTGTGTGTGTGTGTGTGTGTGTGTGTGTGTGTGTGTGTATGTGAGCCTCTAAGTTACAGAAGCTATTATGCAAACAGTGGGAGCACCTTCCTGACAAAATGATTTCTGCCCCGCAGGAACACAGGCAACAACACACTCATAAGCACGCGCACACGCACACACACACACACGCGCACACACACGCACGCACGCACGCACAGAGACACAAAAGACGTGCATGGCCGTAAAGACTAAATGATCCATAAACTATGATTTATGAGTCGAGGTGGAATGTCAGAAGTGGGATGTGAAATATTCAGCAGTCATTCCATATTCAGGGCAGAGCCGGTGAAGACCGACGTGCATGTACACCATCTAATACACACAGCGCTGGCTTGTACACACATCAGTGCTTTTTATCGCCCCTGAGATCGAAGCGTGCGTGTCAGCTCGTCAAAGGTTTAGCTGGGGGCTACGGCTCATACGCTGTTACAGTGATACAGCCAGTCATCAGCTTTTACGTAACTTTAATCATTTCGCCCGAGCCCTGAGAGGACACACACACACACACACACGCACGCACACGCACAAATCAAATTGAAATGCATTAGAATGCTGTAGAATGCAGAATATCAATATCAATACCACGATCACCTTTTGCCTTCAGAACGTCTGCAAGTCCTGACCCGTGTGTAGTAGGATGTTGCTGCAGGAGGCCGCGGAAGACCGCTGGCTGCATCCTGGTGTTCATGAAACCCCTCTTGAAAAATAAAAATATCCAGAAGGCCAATCCATTGAAATGCATTTTGAAGTACTACTTTTCTTTGTTGTTTCAAAGAAGAATCTTGAAACTATGAAAACACAAACACAACACACAGTATGTCGGAGAGCGATCAATGCATTCCAAAAATTCTATTTTGTAATGCATTGCGTTATCTATTCCATGCCTCGGTAGTGCGTGGCAAACATAACAAGACTCTTTGAACAGGAGACTTGATGGCAGTCATTTACAATGTAGAAAATATGTAGTTATTCTTTATATTTCTGACATCCAATGGTTGGAAAAAAAAAAGTTTCATATGGTTCATGTGGCACTTCTCCGGAAAGTTCACTTCAGGAAAATAAAATAAAAAAGTAAAAAATTAAGTATTAAATGCAAAATGCAACTAACACTTTTATTGGATAAACTGAATAATTTTTTTTCCGCCAATGTCAGTTTGCTAATTGGTCACCGGGGAGGGTCCCAGCAGTTTCATAAAAAAGGCGTAAAACATGTTTTCCTTTTAGATTCAGACAGTGTATTTGCTCGAGACCATTAAACATAAATTGTATATGTAGAGACGGCCACCAAACAGATTCTAGGTTTGTGGTAGCACCTCATGACAAAACAAGCCGTACACCCTTCATACTCGGCCATGCGACAGTCATTCAAATGCAAATCACATGATTATCTGTTGCATTTCTTTTAGGCTGGTGGTTAAAGCATGCTCAACAGCACAATGGCCAATGTCGCTGCTCGAAATGCGATGGTCAGTTTCCACTGACATGGGTAAACAGTAATTATAAGTCACTTTAGAAAAGTCGGGGGTGTTTGGCAGCATTACAAAAGCAAGTTGGTGGCTTTGAGAGCCCATGGAGACGGTGGAGCGTGGATTTCTAGTGTCTAACCAAAGCACGCTCTCCACGTGCACGACTCATGGCGGGAGCGGCACTCATACTCATACAGCATCTGCACACATGCACAGACGATGGTTATTTGGAACTCTTATCCGATGACGACCCTCACGCAAATGGAACATGAAGCTCGGTTCCCGCTTCCGCGCGACTTGCGTTCATTTACAAATGCGTCCCATCCACCACCAACGGCCATAATCTGTCAGTCCTCGGCGCGCAAAGGGACCGGCTGCCGTCTTGATTCATTCTAAACATGCATGAATTTTTAAAAACAGCCGGCGTCAACTCCCACACGTCATTCAACTAACATGAGCCGAGCATCGCTAACCTCGATTAAAGAATGTCAGCAGCTGACCCCAGCGAAACACGCTTCCCCAATAACTACAAACCTCTGAGGTATGGTGTGTGTAAGGTTGCTGTGGTACAGTTGGCCATGTCTTATTCATGATGAGATGAGGCTCGTTTGAAAACAGTAGTTAAATGTCTAGGGACCTTAGTTGTAGTAGTACTTGTATTTGTGATCAAGTGAGAAACCTGTGCAAAGGCGGATTCACCGGAATGGGAGCGTAGTTTGACTTTGCCTTTTATTGGACATTACAAGGTTCTCCTTTGGGGCGGGGACTCAAAAGTTACCTGCTTTTCATCGTTCTCACAAGCTTTTCAGCGGTGTCAAGGAGATTCAGCAGTGTCAAGGAGAAAAGCAACTTTTTTTACCTAAAGTACGTAGAAGGACAGGTGCGCAGGAAAATAATTAGAAGTGTAAAATACTATCTGTGTTCAAACTTGATTTTAAAACACATTCAAATAAGTGACGTTTCATTCAGGGGAGCTTCATCGGGGATTTGTTTTAATTGCAAGTTTAGACAGTTTGCAGGAGTCTCTTCCTTTTTCAATAATTCAACGGTGTGACATCGTGGAGAAGGCCTACTTTCATTCCGACACTTGAATCCCCTACGGCATGAGACGCATCGCTTTCCCTCCTGCTCTGTGTGATGAGAACCCTCGCAAAGAGGATCAAGCGAACAATGTATTTTATTCTTCAGTTATCAATAGAGTAAACAAAAAATTGGCATAATTTCTGCCTGCGTTTATTTCTTGTGTTATCTCTGTTTTACTTAGGGGGGGCAAACACAGAAAAGAACGTTCTTCTGGGCTTTCTGAGCGAGAGGTTGCATCCAATTAATGATATCAGAAATCTTTTGTCTGATATATGATGGTATAATTGATAGGCTCAAAACATGTCCCCCGGAGTGAGACGCTGCAGCAGAGCCGTAAAGTTTCTCAATAGCTTGGTGTTCAGTGAAGTTGTGAAGTAAACAGTTATAAGAGTTAATAAGGCCTCGGTTGACACATGGCTTTACACGCATTAAAAAGTAATTTGGCCAATAGAAGCGGTATTTAGATCAATGTGCCCTGGAACCTTGAATGACACACGATGTCTTGGATTTAGCAAAAAGCCGAGAAGTGAGTGGGTGTGCTCCATTTTAATGTTGCTGCACACAGTGAGGGTACAACATTCAACATTCATTACCAAATGATCCCGGTCAGCACAATTGAAATAATAGTAATAACAATATTGTCCTTGTTTTCAGCGCTTACATATATCATATACTGTATACAGGCAATCAGAAAAGAGCGTGCTTCCAAGAGAAGTGGGCGGTGTCACCAACACGCCCACTCGCTCGCTGTGAATTGCGTGCTTTCAGGGGTGTTTGTGTGCGTGTGCTGGTGCTGGTGTGGGTGTAGTTGTAGGGCCTGCGTGCTTCCTAGAGGCGACTCTGCTGCGCGTCCTCGTGTCTCTCCGTAACCTCACTGAACTAAACCAATAAAGCACCGTGCATAACGGGGAGGCTATTATTCTGCTCCTTTTTACACAAGTAGATACGCCAAAACGTGTTTTAGAATTTTCCTTTTGCTGAAAATACCACTCGGATTATGCATTCTAGCCATTCTTACATACCTCTAAATCGATCGTGTTCCTGACGCTCTGTTTAAGTGGGAGGAGCCACCGTCCTGAGGCCCCGAGTTCTGTGAGCCAATTGGACTTGAGCTAAACTCTGGGTTCCGCTGTATTTAGTCCATTAACTTTCACTCATTTCAACTTATCAGTCCACTCAAATCTGTTTGGAGCTTGGAGCAGAGTGGGGCTTGGTTTTTTTACGGAAACGTCAGAAAATAAAATAAAAAATAAATAAATAAAACAAGAGTCTCGTCTGCAGTTTTGTCACGGACAGAGTTGGTATTGATTCCTCTTTCTTTTAAAAGATTTGTGCTGGTCTGTAAGCCAACACTAGAGCACTTCCCATTATTAGCTCTTAGCTTCGATGCTAGTGGGTCTGGTCACGCTCCAGCTATGGGTGGAGTTACTCAGATGGAGGGCGGTTCTAATTAGAATGGCTCCCTCTGTGACGTCGAACGGGGGAGCAACTCTGAATGGCTCGTTTTATGACATGTTTTCTGAAACGCAGCTGACAAGAAACTGGGTTGTCTTTTTTTCACAGTTTGTGTGTAAGTAGGCCCATTCGAGACCCACATGTATGTGCACAAGCACTGAAAGAGTTTTGCATAATCGGCCCCCTTTAAAAAGTTAAATGAACTTGATTTGAGACGTTGACTTTTTCATGGAGTATGTATTGACTTCTGTATATATTGAGAACTCAAATGTATTCTGGTGGAATCCGGTCTCTTCTTTTGGGGTTAAATCACTGATATACCAATACATGGATGTAGTGTGTATGTGTGTTATCATTTTGAAAAGGCATTTGAGAGAAAAGGTAGTTCAATAGGCAATTATGTTGAGCTATGCTGCAAAGGTCATTTATCTTAATTTTAACAAGGACAGTTAAACAACACATAAATCAGCATAACTGAATTTTAGCCTAATGGCAAAATTTCAGCGGCTCAGTTATGCATGCAAGAGATGATCAGCGATGTATTTCTCCACACCAATGTGTGATATCAGGGTCTCTCTGAACTTTTGTCATCCATGAAAATTGTACTTTGGATGATTTGATTGCAAAACCTTGTAATTATCAGACATCCATTTTTCTCGATCAAGATGATTGGATGTCAATACCTAGTCAAGTCAAGTTTATTTGTATAGCACATTTAATCAACAAGTACAATCATTGCGTAATTGTATACATTTGTAAAAAGTGAGTTGTGCTCCCTTCCAAGTAGATGCTCGTGTTTGCTAATGATATGATAAAAAAAGATTCTTTATTTGTCACACGGCACACATGCAGTGACGGCGACCAACACACACATGCTTCAAATGGTGGCCGCTGAAATTAGTTCTCTTCTTTTAACACATCCTGCCTTGTCTTTCTCTGAGGGGCAGCGGACAGCATACAGAAACGCACCTGGGGACCAATTATAAGTATCCGTCGCTGGTCAGACGGCGATGTTCTGCATGTTTTTAGCAGGGGTCCTTACTGACGTTGCAAGGAGGAAACCCAATGTGAGCACGGGGAGAACAAACTCCACACAGAAAGGACCCTAGTCGGGAGATAACCCACCAGTGCCCCAGGTGGGAATTTCACCCAGGACCTTCTTGCTGTGAGGCAGCAGTGCAATGCACTGTGCCACCATACATTGTTCTAGCTGCTTCCAATGAAAGTACTTGACCAGTCCAAGCAAGAAATCACCACAAATACAAAACAGATACAGTAAATGCAAAACAAAAAAATGCTTAGAGCCGCATAAAAGCATGGGCCGGCCCTGTACAGATTCACAGAAAAGCTTTTCTTAACTCGCGAGGAACTCTGCCCTACAGTCGAATTTATTAAGGCACAATATGGTTTCTGTGTACTAATTTTTGTGTTTTGTGTTTCCAGAGCCAAAGTGAGGATAGTGATGACTTTGTCACTGTCTATGGGATGCTGCAGTTAGAGCCTCCACACTGCTTTGTGAACGCAGGTAGAAAACGGAAGCAGAGGGAAGCGGGCCAGCGTGCCTGGCGAGCTCTTGAAAATAATGACATAGTTGGTCAGGTGGACGGAGGGTTTTGGGTCAGATTTTGTGTGGAAACCTTGGGAGTAAAGGCTACGTCCTCAGAAAGGCCTAGGAGGCAGATGATTGCTGGTCAGATTCGTCGGCGGGAGGAAGGTGATAGGAGTGCAAGGGCAGCTTCACAGGAAAAACAAGGTCGCTGGAGGAATTGGGAAAGTGTTGAGAGGAGGAAGATTAGCTGAGATTTGTGGGGCATGGGGGCTGGTCGTATTAAGTTTCTCCTTGGAGATCCTTCAAAACCCTGTTACAGTAGGCGAATATGTAAGTATGTAATATGTATGTTGTCAGTAGTGTGCCGCTCCAGCAACACTGAAGCTCATTTTGTCAGGTTCTAGGTTTAGTCTGAGGCAGGGTCGTCTACAGTGACACCATAACCAAGATCTTAAGTGTTTTGCAAGTTTAGATGAAAGCAAGTGCACAGAGGTTAATTTGGGTCCTGTTAAGCATTCAAAATAGAACAATTTTGTCGGTGTGTGGTAGGGGCAGAATATGACAGTACAGTACAGTATTTGTAACTTTGCAAAATTGAGTAGGGCTAGGGACTGTTAAAAAGATGTTGGCACACAACTCCAGGTTCCACAGATAATTGCGTCCACACAATTATGGTACTGTATTCAGACTTGGAGTACGTTGTGCGTTTCATTGTGTTAACTGTTCCAGGACAGAGGATGGAGCAAGCATTTAGAGAGGAACATAAAGTAAGGGACTTGTGGCTGGTGGACCCACATTAGGCCGAGAGAAGGTTTTGGGGCATTGGCGGCGGAATAGGGGGGACACACTGATTTTTTTCCCCCTCACTTTCAGGTATAATGGAAAATGTTTTTTGGCAAGAACATTTACGCCAGGAATACGGTAATAGAACATTGGTGATAACTATCACTATTGTTTGCGGCCACACGATGAGTGTGTGGCGCACGCTCATCTCCGCCTCTGTGGATTTGCGCCTGCGAACTAACACACTGTCCAAATGAAGACAATGTGTTTTTATATTACATGTATTTTATTGTGTTCCATTTCCTTATTCAATGTTTCCCGAAACAAATAATGTGCCATGCATAACGGGGAGACTCCCTCCTCCCCTCACTTCATATCCCCCTACTATGTGGGACAATCTGGTGCCATTGGTTTGTGGCCAAATCAAATATGCTTCTTTTTTGGAATTTGGAATTTAAGGTCAATCTCAGAGATCAGCTGTAAAGCAGCTGGCTGAAACAGCTGAAAAGGCTGGTCAGTGGCTGTAGATAAAGAGAAAAAACAGATCAATTGAGGTGTTAAATCTGAGACCAGTGTGATCATAATAGATACGATGGTAGCCACCAAGAAGGCTTCTACGGAACAGGTGGCAGCAATTGTGCCAGTCACTGGGTAAGCCTGTGGTGTGGTGTGGCTATTGGTGGTGGTATTTGGGGATCGAGGGTAGCCACCGAGGGGGCCTATTGTCACGCTCACTGACGCAGAAGAGAGGAGAACCCAGCATAACACAAAAACAATCAGGTAAGAAGTCAAAGTCCACAAGGTTTATTCCAAAAAAAAACAGCAGGGGTAAAAACCAGGAGATCAGTCAGAGAAGGCAAACTTATCTGGCACGGAACAGGCAGAGAATCAGAGTCCAGGGAATCAGGCAAGGTTTAAACAAAAGGTACAGGAAACAGGTAGTAGGGGGCGGGGGCAAGCTCAACATAATGCAAGAGCCAATCTGGAAGAGGACAAAAGAAAGTGGACTGGTATTATACTGATGGACTAACAAGGGAATGAGCTGCAGGTAGGGGAAACCAGGTGAAGGGAAGGGAGTGACAGCAAAGCAAAAGGAAGTGGGCGGATCTGAAATGGCATGAAGGTGAGTGACACGGCATGAGGAGATTTCCCGGATGAAGATAAAGCATAAAAACAAATATAAATACTAGGAGATCACAGAGGATTCATGACAGAGCCCCCCCTCCCTCCAGGGACATCCCCTGACGTCCCACCAGGCTGGTCCAGATGGCCTTGGTGGAAGTCCTAGATAAGGGATGGGTCCAGGATGGCATGTGAAGGGACCCAGAACCTCTCCTCCGGTCTGTATCCCTCCCAATCGAGACCTCAGTAGGCGATTGACTGTATAAGCACGAGAAAAAACTCAATCCAGAAACGAGAAGTGAATTGAGGCCCCCTATCAGAGACAATGTCTCTAGGGAGGCTGTGTAGGCAAAACACTTGATGAAGCAAAACTTCGGTCATCTCCCTGGCTGTGAGCAATTTAGGCAGTGGAATAAAGTGAAGCGCCTTTGAGAACCTATCTACCACAGTGAGGATAGTAGTGTTACCTTCCGATGCGGGAGCCCAATGAGATGTGGGACCATAACGGATAACGGAGAATGGGCAGCGCTGGAGGAGACCTTTGGGACATGTGGGTGTTTCGTTCGATGGATTCCAACCAGAAATGTTGTCAGAGAAGGGAGAGAGTACTGGCTACACCTGGTTGGCAAGCTAACCCAAAGGAGGGTCCCCACTGCAGAACCTGAGAGCGTACATCTGCTGGCATAAAGAAGGTGGTTATCAGGGCAAGTGCTGGGAGATGAGTCGTTAGAAAGAGAGAACTTCACCTTCCAGGTAACCACACCGACTATGCAGAATTGGGGAAGAATCTCCTCTGGCTGTGAAGGATGAGCCTCAGCTTCGTAGATACAAGAGAGGTTGTGTTCTTCGATCCCGGGCGGTATGATAAAGTCAAATTGCTTAAAAAACACTGCCCACCAGGCCTGCTGGGGCTCAGCCACTTGGTTGTCCGTGTGTATTCAAGGTTATTGTGGTCTGTCCAGACAACGAACGGTTGCTCTGCTCCCTCCAATCAATGCTTCCACTCCTCCAACGCACTCCTTACTGCCAAAAGCTCCCGCTTCACAATGTCATAATTGCGCTCTGCATGGTATTACTTGCAAGAGAAGAAGGCACAGGGGTAAAGCTTTTGGTCAAGCAGCATCCTGGGATTCTATGGCCCTGACGCCCAAATCTGAGGCATCCACCTCCAAAATGAACAGAGGGGAGGGGTCAGGCAGGTTTAGATAGGGTGAGGAGGTGAACCGTCTATTTAACTCACGGAAGGCCTTGTCCACCGCAGGAGACCAAAGGAAAGGAGAAATTGGGGATGTCAATGCAGTGAGTGGTGCCACCACAAGCTATAGTTCCTGATGAACCTTCTATAGAAGTTGCAAACCCTAAGAGCTGCTGCAACTTCTTCCTGGAGGTCGGTACCAGCCAGTCGACGACCGCATGAACCTCAGCTGGGTCCATCTGCATGTTCCCTTCGGCAACCACAAAGACCAAGAAGGAGACCTTGGACATATTGAATTCACACTTCTTGGCCTTTATGAACAGCTTGCTCTCCCGACGCCTATGGAGAACACACTTGACATGGCGGGCATGCGCCTGCTGACCTCTGGGGAAGATAATGAGCTGCAGTTGTAGGGCCAATGAGGCGTAAGCGAGGTGGCCAGAGCTTTGTGAACACCTTCATCCAGAAGTACAAGGAATTCTATGGGAGGAGGAGAACTAGGGACAGGAGACCAGATCTGAGGCATACTGAGTTGAATTATGAACTCCATTGTAGAACGTTTCCCATTCCCCAGTGAATTTGTGGATTATTTGTGTGGAGCCAAGTGAAATCCAAGATCACAAGTAGTTAAGAAGGTGGAATGTAGGAGTTTCATGATGGTTATCTGATATGACAAGGTTTACAGGAACAGTACGATGAGTGACGTAACAGAGAAGGTGACTATCAAGAGTTCTGGTAACGATGGGTTTCGGCAGAGGCTCCATGGGAATGCCCAGTTGCTCTGCCAGAAGGGAGTCCAAAAAATGTGGATCTGCTCCAGAGTCAATGAGAACTGACGCTGTGTGGGACGGCCTCCTTTTACCACAGTTGGAAACGAAATGGCCCCCCAGGCCACAGTACAGCCTGCAGTCCTCCCTCTGGCGGCGTTGTCCTTCCACTGACGACAGCAGTGGGCTCCTCCAAGTCGCCAGGGATGGTTGAGGTAGGAACTCACATGGAAGGAGGAGGCAATGCTGGTGGTCGCGGAAACAAGCTGCCAGCTCATCCTTGATGACATCAGAGGGCCTGTGGTAAAATGCGAAGAGGAATTCAAATCGCTCTCTGCCGCGAGGGTCTGAAACTCAAAGGAATAGTCGATAACTCGCTGGCCCCCCTGGACCAGGTTAAAAATTCCAGGAGTAGCCTGTGGAGTAGGATGGCCTAAATCTCCTTGGACACCGTAAGAGGAGGCTGTCACTGAACAGAGGTCTGATTGCTTCTCCCACTCGGTGGTGCCCAAGTTCGGAGCTTGTCCCGTGAGCTGGGGGACCATGAAAGTCACTCGTGACCACTCGGTGGGATATGTGAGTGTTTGCAGATCAAAAGTTAATGAGCAGTGCATGAGGGAGAGCCAGCAGGTACCTGGAGCTCCAGAGAAGCGTTCGGGTGCGAAGGGGTGAGGTTCTGGACTGGAAATATCAGAACTGATAGATGATAAAGGTGCCGTTGTTTAACTGACCAGAGAGAGCTGCTGAGTCTAGTCGCAGAGAAAGTCCCCAAATGTTTGTCATGGCATGCATAGGTGTAGTTGGTCTTATTCACTGAAACATTGATGAAAGAGAGTGCCCACTTGACCCCTTGAACCCCAGTGAAATACTCACTTTGGCACCCACAGTGGTTGTCGCGGCTTGGTAGCCAACGAAGCTATTTGGAGCTGGTTTACGGATATTTATGACGCCACTGCCTGAGGTTCACATTTAAGCAAAGGGATGAGTGTGTGAAGTTATTCGGATATACTGGGGTTCTGTCTTCCCCTTCAATAATGGTTTTAGATATAAAATTGAAAGGCGGGGGCATATATATTTATCTCCAAACCAAATGAGTGCCAAATACATGACAGGAGCATTTATTTACACATGATTTTGTAGGAGCACATTTAATGTAAGCAGGAGTTTGATTCCTAGAACGATAGAAAAGGAAAGAACATTCCGTATATATTGGCAGATTAATTATCCAGTATGAACAACTTGTGACGTGTTAAGCTAATTGGTAATGGTTAGAAAGTGTGAAATGTTAATATCGCAATCGGAGCCTACTGATTTAGTGAGTGTAATTAATGCTATTGTTATTCAAAAAATCCCAGACAATCTTAAATTAATTTGCTATTCAGGCCTATGATGATAGCAAAGCATTAGAGTAAATTCTTGGTCACAGAGGAGAAATTAATCATTATTAATTTGTCACTTTGCTTTGGGGAAACATACAATAATGGCGTAATACAATCATGAACAACAACAAGAAATTGGGCGTATGCGAATGTGTCGGAAACTCAATGTAGCTCATTACGAGTCCAGAAAGAGGCAGGGGCGGAAATTACGCAGGGGACAGGGGGTTCCAGACACCCCTTCTTGGGAAAAACAAAGATTTGTCCCCCTCAACATATCATTGTAAACATAACTATAGCATTTTAAATAATTTGGCCCTTATCGCTCCCTCTCTATAGGTGCTGACTGTGCCCATGGAGCGCCAGCGCCGAGTCACCCGTGATCGGTGCGCCAAAACAGTGTTTTTAATTTTAGAAGTAGGTTATTTTACTTTACTCTGTTTCCTTATGCATCGAAACAAGCAGCGTGCGTGACGGCGACACATTCTCCATCACTTTCTCACTCAACCCCTCCCTGCTACACCGTGTCCCCTCCACTTCTCATCCCAAATTCAGGTAAGCTAATTCAGAGTCAGCTAAGGTCAAAGGTCAAATACATATTGTGTTACATCTTACATTGACCAGCGAAATGGCAGAGAAGGCCCTTATATGATTGCATTAGTAATTATCAAAGGATAAATCAAATGATTATTTATTTTTTATTTTCGATCATGTATTTATGTTCCTCAGTTTTCCTCAGTATTCCGAACAGCCACATGAAAGCATGGGTCGGCCATGCTCGGGTTAACTCCCAATGATCGAAAAATAAGGCTAGTAAAGAAACAGGACTTTTCTTTTACCGTATGTTTTGTTTAAGTTAAATTGGCAGCAAGGGAAGGGATTACATTTGTATCAAATTCAAGGCTATTTAGGATTCCCCCCAAAAAGTTTTTCTCTTTTACACTAGATACAGTATGTTTCACATGCCAAAATGATCAATAATTGCTTGACAATTGTATAAATTTTTTTCTCTCCAACTTCCTCACAGTTCTTCCTCTGCTACGACCTACCCAGGCCTCTCAGTGAGGGGTATATAGTTAAATATTGATCCGTGGGTGACATTGGAGGTTAGATCTCCCGTCTGGGAGAGGAAGAGAGGGGGGAGAATCTGGGATGCAGAGCCCTCGCCCTGCAGCCTGCACGGAGAGGAGCAGCCTTCTGTCTGGGCCCCGTCACAGATGTTCGCAACAGAAGCACTGCCTCGCAAACAGAGAAAACCCCCCCGACCAGCTAAACACACAAACACACGGACACACACATATCACAAAGAAGCACCCACACACGCGCACCAGCATGGACACACACACACACACACACACACACACACACACACACACACACACACACACACACACACACACACACACACACACACACACACACACGGACACACACACACACACACACACGCACACACACGGCATGCGACCCATGTATCCTCCTAACAGTGTGAGAGTGATAGTGAATCACTCTCTTTCGCATTAGGGTATAATTGGCAGAAGGCTAGACTGGGCTATCACTTATCTTGTCACTGAGCAATTGCCATGGGTAATGGAAGTAGTGTGCATTAGGTTTGTTTATGTGTGCTCGTGTGTACATCCACATCGGAGTGTGCAAAAATTAATGGCTATCTGTGTGTGTGTGTGTGTGTGTTTGTAAGAGAGGGAGAGAGAGAGAGAGAGAGAGAGAGAGACACTCAGTGTCCTTGTGTTTGTGGTGTGTGGCTCAAGGCAGTAAATGAGCCTCCCTGCTAATTGGGTGGAGACGAGGGGACAAGTGGGGGAGTGGGGGAGCGGGGGGTGGAGAACAGACTGATCCACGGCTGGTCTCTCGCTCCTGGGTATGGCTCGCTCGCGGCCCCAGCTCGCTCTTTGGATGGAATCCCTGCACTCGAGCCTCCATTCCCTCATCTGCCTATTCTTTCGTTGGCGGCCACCTCGGGCCTTTTATTTATTTATTTATTTATTTTGGACTTATTCTTCTCCCTTCTGCTCTTGAGTGCGTCTGACGCTGCGCTCCGGGTTTTCTCCACCTTCTTTCTTGTCTCACCTCATTATCACGTACTTTTATCCAGTCTCCGAGACGCCTCCTCCCTTCAAAATGTGTTAGTAGTTCTGTGAATCATCTGCATTAAGCATGCGAGTCCCGAGTGGCGCCCGTTCGCTCCTCTTGGTGCATTCTAGACTTTAAATCCTCATATTTACTTAAGGGAAGGGGAATGGGCCCACGAGAACTTCAAGACCTGGCATCTGCACATTTCATTTACGTCGGCATACGCTGAAAGACTGAAGCAGATCATTTATTCTTATGATACTGTTGCTTTAGTGTGTGTGTGTCTGTGCGTGTGTGTGTGCGTGTGTGTGTGTGTGGGTGTGTGTGTGTGTGTGTGTGTGTGTGTGTGTGTGTGTGTGGAGTGATGTCAGTGTTCGGCCCTGATTGTCTGTCTGGCCGCCTGGTCTGCTGCCCGGCTCCCTCTTCTTGTTCTTGACTGAAGGGGCTTTACACGCGGAGAATATTTTTCCCCTCGTTTGGGAAATAGTTGTTTAGTCAACAAGCTTCCGTGAAGTCCCCCACCCCGCTTCAACCCCGCCCCCGCGCCCTCCGCCCCGCCTCTCTGGGATTAAATAATCCTACGCAAACAACAGTCGGAGTGAATTATTCAACTATGGCATTTCGGAGCACGCATTGTTGCCCCTCCCTCACGACAGGGGCCCGCCGCTGGGGGGCTCCTTGTGCGTGTGTGTGTGTGGGGGTGTGTGCGTGCAGTGGGTGAGGTCGTGGGTGCGAGTGTGTGTTTGGGCATGTCTGAGTATTCTGTTATTATTTGATGGTGCCCAGTGTGCGTTATCCATTATTCATGCGCCGCCGAAGGGGCAGCGTTGGGCTGAGGCTTCGGTGAAAGCAGGCCAACATCAGCCAGCATTCCCTCCACATGGTTTTCCGTGCGGTCTCTATGTGGAGGCACGGGCATGTTTTCTTGCGATTTTCCACGTGTGTGTGTGTGTGTGTGTGTTTGTGTGTGTGTGTGTCTTTGGTACCTTAAGTGTGTGTGCGTGTGCTTGTGGGTGTGCATGTGTTAAAGCGTGTCTCCGTGCAATTACCCATCGACTGTATATCAAATCTACAGCGCAACCCCATTCACTCACATAGAGCTTGTTTTGAGGCCAAAAACATGGCGGCAAATGTGGACGCAAATTGGAAACACTGCCTGGGTAGAGCGGATAGGATGCGGGGCGGTGTTTCCATGGTAACTTGGGGAGTGTACACCTCCCTGCCGCCCTCATACTGAAATGTTTGCCGCCGACAATCAACTGACAATCAATAACCCTGACCACGCACCCTTTTAATATCATCGAATGACTTACATTAGATGCAGAAAATAAAATCTTCTCACCAATACATATTGGGAGAACGTGGTTATGTGACATGAAACGCCTGAGGGAAATTGCCATAGAACCTGCTTTTTTCCTTTTTATTCTTTTTCTTTTTAGTTTGGGCCTCTCCTCCACTCACTTGCATTGCTATGGGTGGGCTTAGAAGTTGTCCTCGCAACGGCCACCGGAGGCACTCGACGTGCCGTGGCTTCAATTTTGGAGAGCCGCCATGGACCCTGGGTCTGAAAAAGACTTATTTCCCGATAGCGCCCGTGAACGGCTGGTTGTATTGACACAAGCTGTACGATGTGCGGGAGAGCAGCGGTTGAACGTCAGATGTCGCAGGCTGTGTGCACGGTGGGATTGGAGGACATGTTTGATTTTTTTCATTCTAATGATGAGGGATTTAAATAACCGCCAGACTCGGACAAACTCTGCCTCCTTATTGCTGTTGTCCTCCCGACGTGACAGGTCCGATAGTGCATGTTCAGAGCGATTACCTTTCTTCGGTCCCGCGCTCTCGCTCGCTCTCTCTTTCTCTCTCTCTCTTTCTCTGTCTCTCTCTCTCTCTCTATCTCGGATTCTCTCTCTCTGTTGGCTTTGGGAGACCCCGCCGCACAGCCCAGAGAAAGTATTGACTCATTTACACTCAAACATTCTTTGCGAGTGCTTTGTGTTGAAGCAATATTTTCCCATTCATTCACCATTTGCAGGGCTTGGCAATTATGGCTTTTTTCCCCCAGAACAAACAGCGGAAAAAGAAAGATCAATGCTGACTCAATGGGATAAAATTAATTCCCGTAAAAGACAGATATTGACGTAACCAAGTGGAGTTGCGATTGAGTTCTCGACATACTTCAAACAGCACTCGTTCTGTACCATGGGCAAAGTAAATTAAAAACCCCATTTCCTGTGCCAGTCCTCTGGTATTGACTAAATAGAAGGTGTGGACGAGAGCCCATTCTTATTCAGTCCCATTTTCTTTAACATGACCCTTCGCTGAGTCTTCCACTGCCTGTCCTTTGTCATTGCCGCTCAGAGCAATATATTTCATTTTGCCTTTCCTTAGAGACACAGGAGATACAGATTGCTGCTGGCAGACGAACAGAGCTTTATTTGCTAAAAGGATAAAGTCAACAGGCAGTGTAATACCACAGTGTGGAATCCTGCAGAAAAAAACACAAACAGCAATCTGAGCAGGTGAGGCAGCGGCGACTTTAAAAACACTGCCGTGAAAACGTACTGAATCCTACTATACATTCACGCCTGAAGCGGTTCTAGATAGTTTTTGTTAAATATTACATCAAAGCACAGAATTACATT
>NC_137191.1:9222852-9232852 GCF_960531495.2 Zeus faber
AAAAATTGTTGAACAGGAAGTTGCAAAAAACAACACCATTTTTGATTCTTTGTCGTATGCAGGTGTTGCTTTTATACTTACCATACACGATTTTGTATGAATACATGTCCACTGGGGGCAGTGTCACATTTAGTAAACCACAATGTACGATTTGAAAACTTTAGCGCTCAAAAATATGGGTATGTAAATAGAACTCCGTTTTCGAGCCTCATGTGCAAGGCCCCACTTCCATCTGCTACATTTTGTTTTTCCGTTTTTTCCGAACCCGCCTCCCGACAGGAAGTTGGACAACAGCTCCAGCGAGCCTCTTTCCCGTAACACCCTTCCGCTGCGTTGTTCGGCAGATATGTTAATGTGTATCTTCGCCGAAGCATGAACCAGATTCTTCTCCTGTGGAGACTTTTGCCTGGGCTGTAACCTAAGAGCGGGAATGTTCCAAGCGACGCACAGTACATTTATAGTCTTTACACCTGGTATTGTCCTATGTCTCATATCTGGATACCATGTTATTTAAACCACGTAAACATCTACACCTGGTATTAATATGCATCTCCAGTGTCGTCGTTCTGGCGACGTTGAGATCCGATGCCACTGTCAAATCACTGTTGTGATGGAATGAGGTGCGTTCTTCAAGTTGTGTCGATGCACTGCCATATCAGACAACTAGCATACACATCAACAGGGACAAGAGACCATTTTTTTGTCATTGCAGTTGGCATTGCCTTACGAATAAACCAACGTAAAATATGTTGACGTGCAAGCTCCGTTGAGTTAGGTTCATATAAATGTGGTTCAAGTGAATGACGAGCGAACTGCTTCACGACGTGGAGCTGTCCGTGGTGCTGAATCCCCTCTGTGGTAACCACTGAGAACTGCCTGTATTCACAGTGTAGATCCATGTTGTTTGTTTGTTTGATTGAATGTGTTCTTGTGAATGTCCTGGTGTGCATGTGTGTGTGTGTGTGTGTGTGTGTGTGTGTGTGTGTGTGTGCGTGTGCACGTGCGTGTGCGTGTGCGTGTGTGTGTGCGTGTGCGTGTGTGTGTGTGTGTGTGTACGTGTGTGTGTCTTTGTGCTTGGAATGATGACTGCCCTTGAGATAGAGTTTCATAGAGTTTCATGTGTTGGTATCATTAACCGTTGCGTCTGTTTATTTGCACGTCTTCTGGCCTCTAGTGTGAGTCTGTCTTTCCCTTGTCTGTGCAGCTGAAGGACACAATTAATCTGGGATCAGCCCCAGTCTCACTTTCAACCAACAGATTCATTTGGACATGAAAGCCAAATGTGATCCTCTTATCTGCCATATCTTTGGCTCTGGTTGAACACCGACAAACAGCTACCAGGGGCGGGCTCTTCATAATTCTCTCGTTGCCAGATTACAACTATGCACATATTTTAGATCGGTGACCTCCAGACACCCATACTCTCTACAGAAACGATTTGCTGGCCCCTGCCAAGGCCCATGTGTGAGCGTCAGCCAAGAAAAGCTATTGACTTGTAAAGCACATGCCAGCGACATGCATCCCCTCAATCAGTCCACTGAGTGATTGAAATGGAGCAACCAGGAGCGACGCTGGCCGTAGTTCACCTTATGATCGGCGAAGAGACAACCCAGTGTGCGGAGTCTAGAGGCAACATGTGTGTTGGTGGTTGGGGAGGGGGATATACCGTTGTATGTGACATTCATTATGACTCATCAACAGCAGTTTGCACATTTATACATTAAAGACAACACAGGTTCACAGCGGCATTGGTTCTGATAGACAATAGACCCAGGCAGGAGAATGAGGATCTCATTCATTTTACTTGGAATGAGTAATAAATGTGATGTCGGTGGATTTATTCCGATGGAAATTGAAGTCGGGTCACTGCAGGGGTCCGCGGCCTCTGTTAAATATATGTAGTCCAAGTACACATGGTACAAAGTAAAACAAAGTTTGACATTCTGTGCAGGTGGATGGTTCAAGAAAAGGAAGCAATACGACGTGTTACTGCAATGTTTACTAAGAAAATAAAATAGAGCATTTTACCTTCGGGGGTACAATGACTTCTCAAACCCTTGGCGTGGGTACTGTTGAGCCTATGGTGACAATGGTGTTGTACCTCAATGGCATAACAATGCGACAAATTTTGTACCAAGTTAGCCTTTACCGGGTACTGTTGTTGTGACAAAGTTTTGGACCCTCTTAAGGTACAATGCCATACCTCTAAGATGGTATTTAATCAGTGGAGGCAATTAAGTTACATGTGAGCTCCTACAAGATGAGTGTAGTTCCTTGTGCCGCATTAAGGACAGGTAAACACTCGTGGATGCTCCCCACAGGCACACCTTTCTTTCCGTCTTATCTTTCCGACACTGAACTATTCGCACTGGAACCCTGAGAGGAAGCGCTGTCAAGTGAGAGATTTTTTTTCCCTGTAAAATATGAATTAATACCTTCTCCTCTGTAAATATTTAACACCACTTAAACTTACGGTTCCCCACCGGGCCTCAGCACCGAACTGTCTAGAGACTCCCAGAATGAGGGGGCGGGAAAGACTTGGATTAAGCCCAGATTCAATTAACTTAGCGAGCTAGCTCTGTGGTGTCCAGGGAAATCATTTTGAGTGAATAAACACATCACACTGGATGTCTCCATGCACTATTTGGTAAATAACGAGAGAGTGAGATGGAAAGAAGGAGGTAGAAAGTGGAAAGGAGAAAGTCAGCAGAGTGAGAGGGGCAGAAAATAACATTCCAGAAGGGTCCCCAGGTGGAAGCCTCAGAATGAACTCGGCCGTGACGTGTGATTTTGAGATGGCTGAGGGTCTCCACTGCTCATTACTTGGTAATGCTAATTGGAGAAGAAGAGGAAGAGTGGATGTTATGCCGCTGATTGTTTTGATTATTCATAAGTTGCATGTTTAAAACGGTGCCCTTTAGCAAGACCGATTTGCCATGCACTCACATTTAGATAAACACACACATCTGTATGTGTGCGCACACACACACAATACCCAATAGAGACAAACTGAAAATAAGGTTTAAGAATTTTTTGTACATGAATTAAAAATGTATGCCTTTCAAATGTATTCAGACCCTTTAGTCAATAATTTGTTGGAGCACCAATGACAGCGATAACAGCCTAGAGTCCTGTGTACACCTCTACCGGCTTCCGTTCTCCCATGGAGAGCTTCTAAAGCGTTTTCATATCGGATGGGGAGTGTTGGTGAACTATGATCTTCAGCTCTGCCCTGGAACCTCTCCAGTGTTGTTTTGACGGTAAGCCTTAGGCCATTTGACGGGCTGAAAGGTACTTTGCCCTGGTCTGAGGCTGCTTGTACATTTTGTTCTCTATGTGAAGCTCTCTGTATTTAGCTTTGTTCATTGTTTGGTCACAGTTTCAAGCCTTCACTTTCACAACAGGGGGTTTCCACTCACAGGCTTCACTGGGGGGATGTCATGCCTTTTACTAAGGAGTGGCTCCCGTCTGCTTCTAGTGGAGGACTTTTGGGAAGGTCTGATTAATGGTGCTTTGCAGGGAAGATTGCTCTTCTGTCAGTTTCTCGCATCTCTACAGGGGAACTCTGAAGCTGTGTTGATATGGCCACCGCCCTGACCAAGGTGAGTCACTAGCTCTAACAACTGGGAACTCTCAACGCTCTTTTTATAACCTCACCCAGTTCAATGCCTCAACATGATTCTCGTGGGTCCACGAATATTTCCTTCATTGCTCATATTTATCAAGATTATATATTTCAGTTTTGTACACTTTAGACTTCAAATTTGGGCAAAGAAATTGCAATTAAAAGCAATTTTAGAAAGTAATTGCTAAAAATGTGTTTTGACATAATCTTTGGCCATAGGTGGGTATCCTCCAGCCCGCGGGCCCAGTATGGACCTCCAGTCAACATCACACAGTCCACTGGGTGTTTACTTCATCTGATATAGCCCTCATATGTTTTCATTTCAGAATATTCCGATTCAGAAAGTAAAATTCCTTGGTACACTTGGCAAATTGCATCGACACAGAGGTCTAACTAATGATTGAAACCAGCTGATCGGTGCAGGGCCGGAGCAAAAACCTGATGGGATTTTTACTTTCTGAACCTGGAATTATCCACTTCTGGTTCCACCTTACTTTATTGTTTTTATTACATTTTTGATCTTAATAGTACTGGAAATATTGATAGTAATATTTAATTTACTGAGTATAGTTCATAGTGCGTATTCTTCTTCATTCGCTAATTCATAATTTTCTCTCGGCCGCTATCATATATCTAATTATCAAATTGGCCACAAATTTGTGTGAAAATTGATTGCAAAAGTATACATTCAGAATATATACAGTGTACTGTATATAAGTATATATATTTATCTTTTTTATTTTACCAACATTTAAATTGAATATAGCAGCATTCCTCTTTACAAAGTGCATAACATACTTATAGACGCTATATAATGATGAGGGTCACAAAGGTTCATCGTGTCTTGTTGTTTTCCAAGGGCCTGCTATGAAGTAGAGATAACCTCCCCTCTGCACGTCCTAGACCTCCACTCAGTTGGACAAGTGAAGGCCATCTTTGCACAAGCTGCATCAACACTCAGGTGTGAAAGCCAGACAAAGGTCGGAGGTATCGCAACAGATTTCTTAAAGAGAAGTGTGTGCCTCAAGCAAAAGTGTTCATTTCATACATGGAAATAGTGAAGTGGTCCTAACCCTTTCCAAAGGCATCCTTGATGACATAAAAACATTCTAAACTGCGATAGGGAAAGGAGAATAGAAATGACTTGTAAAATCCCAGCCTACAAAATAACATCCTTTGAATGAATCGAGCTCCACAAGTCCTTCAAGATCCTTGTCTTTATGATTTGTGTTTCTGCTTTAAAGCCGACCACAATCCTTCTCTGCCCGAACATTAAAAATAAAATACAAAAACACCCTCGGGTCAGTGCGGGCTGGCAGGGATAACGCACCTGGCCAGGCTGATCAGTTTGACTCCACATGCACGACGGCTGATGTGTTGAACAACATCTGACATCCGGCGCTGCTCACTTCAACGGCCCTTTCTGCCTCTATCCACGGCTCAGAGGCTGCCTGTTCTCGCTTGGCACAGCGGCCCTCGCTCAGAGTTTTCTCTGCGGGCCTGGTTGATCATTTTTCGTGAGACAAAAGGGGAAATAAGTGTAAGGGAGCCCGACAGAAAGCTGCTGGAAGCTCTCCCACTGAAGTGGAACTCGAAGGGATCCCATTATCAGAGACACAGTTCAACTGTGTTCCAAGGATCCGACAGTATCATCACCCAAAAATCGATACTTTGTTTTTATGGCTATCCTGCAGCCAAAGGAAGCTGCAGAGGTACGTGTGTGTGTGTGTGTGTGTGCGTGTGTGTGTGTGTGTGTGTGTGTGTGTGTGTGTGTGTGTGTGTGTGTGTGTGTACGTGCCAATACTCGTAGTCCTGGATGTCCTTAGACTTAGATGTGTGTGTGTGCATGTGTGTGTGTGTGTGTGTGTGTGCCTGTGCATTTGTGTGTGTGTCTGTGTGTGTGTGTGTGTGTGTGTGTGTGTTGTATTGTGTCCAGCATAAGAGCTTATCTTTAATGTATTGCCAATGGTGAGCCTGTAAAGTAATGTAAGATGGCTGGATTGCAGTACAAGACTGCATACAAGCCTCAGGTCATCACAGAGAACAAAGTGTTGCAGGAATCGTTTTTGGCTCGGGCCATCTTTGGTTATAAGCAGGCTGCTGTAAACATGAAAGTCTTCTCCGGGAGATCAGGCGGGCCTCCAACTGTGGCCCGAAGATTTGCTTTTTTTTTTTGATGCATCGATGTTTCTGAAATCACAGATCTCAAATGGTATTTGCGGCGATGCTGACATTAAATGCGTGAGGAATTGGTATTGAGTTTGACATCAGGGATGCACCTGAGGCTTCGCCGGGCGCTGGGCATTTTACCCGTTCCCTACATCTTTGCTCCTCTGCCCTTGCTGTTTTTTATTTTTTATTTTTTATTTTTTTAAATTTGAAATCCTCTCTTCTCCAACCGAAAAAAAAAAAAAAGAAAAAAAAAAAAGAGATCCTACGGTTCCTCCCATTTTTGTCGCAAAATGAATAACCTGTCCGGGAAGATTTCCGAAAACGTCCTTCTTTCCGTTGCACCTCCACGCCAGCCGTAATAATTTCATCCCCGACATCCGTTTACTTGCTGCAGCGGTACAAATCAATCTAAACAAGTTTGGACGTGTTCCAGAAGACAAGCCCACTCTCTCCGTATTCTAAATGAGCCTGTGATATTCCGATGGGGCCCCCTCGGTGCCTCTCCCCGTCATCGATCGGGCGCGGAAGATTAATATCAATATCAATGTTTTTTTCCCCCCTCTTTACAATGGCTTTGTGGAGTCAGAAGAAGTTCATCCTGTTCTGTGAGCGGCTCCGCCCTCCCCCACCGTCGCTGCTTCCATCAGTGAGTGTCTGGCAGCCATCGGTCAAAGGACAACATGGTGAAAAAAACCACAAAACCTCTTATTTTGAGGCACGCACAACATGCACGCTCGGCGAAAAAAGGTGCGGCTCTGTCAGGTGATAGCGGCCGTCCGTTTTTAGACGAACCAGCCGAGCTCAGGCGTTGGCTATTGCTCCCGTGCGCCATGAGAAAAAAAGAGCGGCGACATTCAGCTCCTATTTTCCACTGGTAATTAGCCCGTAGATTACCAAAAAGCGAGCCGCGAACAGATCATAAATCTGTGTGTTTAAATACCTTTAGGTTACAGTTCAGCCGGCACGCCCCACCCCTCCCCCGCCTCCCCCGCCTCCCCCGCCTCCCCCGCTTCCCCCGGTGGTGTTTTTCCTCGGCTGCTGCCAGGGGAGCCCGTGCCAGACTCCTATCGACTGGAATGATGTTTGAAAGTCATCCAGAGGAAAAGGGCGAAAGCATTTTGGGTTTTCCTAACTTCGACTCTTTCTCTCGTACGGACACACACACACACACGCGCGCGCGCTCGCACGCACATACACACACACACACACGTACACACACGTACACACACATGCACAAATACACACAGAAAGACATTCTTATGCAAACAGAGTCATGCATATGCACATTTGAGCGTACTTCAGGGGCAAAAAAAAATAGCAGAGAAAAAGGTCAAAACAGTATGAGGGTTGTACATGAGTGTGTGTGTGTGTGTGTGTGTGTGGTGTGTGTGTGTGTGGTGTGTGTGCAAGGTAAGCTATGTTTTATTATGTTCTTGGCCAGTGGGCCCTGGCCAGCCTGCACTATATAACGCCTGACATGGCAAGAGATATGAGCTGGCTTCTTCTTCTCTCAAACACACACACACACACACACACACACACACACACACACACACACACACACACACACACACACACACACACACACACACACACACACATACACATACACACACACACACATGCACACAGGCACACACACACACACAGGCAAACGCACACACACACACACACACACACACACACACACACACACACACACACACACACACAAACATATACACACACACACAAACACACACACAGGCACACGCACACACACATACACACACACAAACATATACACACACACACACAAACACACACACACACACACACACACACACACACACACACACACACACACACACACACACATACGCACACATACACACACACACAGAAGACTCCTTCCTCTCTCTCTTTATCCCATTCTCTCTCTCTCTCTCTTTCTCCTTTTGCCTCATATTCCTATTTGACTCCATCAGGTACAGTAGGCTCTCTCGGTCTCACACAGACTCAGACATTGAAGCGCAGTTAAAAGCCTGCCATTGTATTTAAAGCTCAGGAAATTGCAGCGCATATCCGAGGAGAAGAGAAAGCCTCTCTCCGCCGGAGTCAGTAATGATGTAGGGACATCGGGCGGAAAGTAAAAGAAAAAAAAACCTCACAGGGGCTGGGAGAAGATGATTTTGGAATCGTTGCGGGGCCTGAGAAAGACGACGCGCTCACATCTGGCAGATCTGTCCAGAGCCGGGGGTAGAGGACCTCCTGACGGAGACGGGGATCCGCATGAAGCGTCTGCGTAGGCGTCTGTTTAACCCGCAAACCGGCGTGAAAGACACGTCCCACCCGCCCGGTGGTGGCCTCCCTCCCTCCATTGCACAACTCCATTTCCCTCCATTTCCCCGCCCGCCAGGAAGCGGGCGGGGAAAGGGCGGGTCTGTAGCCTGAAATGTTTGGGAATGGGCGTGGAGACGCGGCTCTTTGCTTCTGAGGGGGAAAAATTCCTGCCGCGTCTTCGCTCCTCTCGCACGCTGATACGGAGCGTTTCACGAGTTAGTCGGGAATAATCACGGACGCTCGTTAGCAAAACCGTCCACGCGGGTTGACTGAAAATCCCGGAGCGGAGTTTTATTCCCGAACCCATTTTTCCCGTCTCGCCTTTCGTTTTTGCTTCCAGTTGGTGACCGTAGAGAGCCACTGAAAGTACCAATCGACATCAGCATCCTCCCCGCCCCGGGCTGTGCTGAGTTCAAGCGGTGGATGGCATCCAGAGCCCCTCCCCCCTCACTGTCTGTAATGATATAAAGAAATGTCAACATCATCATATATCTTCATTCAGTTTACAGCTCAAAAAAAGGCATCCTGTGGCGCGTGCATCTTGAAGAAGAGCAGAACAAAGAGGGAGTGACGTGTCACAGGCGTGGGGAAGTGAAAGTGAAAGCGTGGAGGTGAGAGGCGGCCATGTTCGGGTCGGACGTTGTGTTTTTCGAGGTGAAGGGGGAAGAAGGGAGGGGCGGGGGGGGGGGGGGGCTGTCGTGCAGGTGGCGTATTTTTTCGTCGGCGATTGCTCACCCCCCTAAACTCTGCGGTAATGGAATTCTGCCTGTGAAACTGGAACTGCCTCGGAACTGTTAATCAACAACAGCAACACAGGCACACACACACACACACACACACACACACACACACATACACACACACACACACACGCACGCACGCACGCATGCACGCATGCACGCACGCACACACATACACAAGCATGCACGCCCACATGCACGCGAACACGCAAGCACGCACACACACACACACGCGCACACACACACACACACACACACACACACACACACACACAGAGCTATCAGGGTCATGCTGGGCAGCTGAAGTTAACACTGCAGAGTCACATGTGAGAGAGCTCACCTGGACCGCTGCCCAGAACTGTCACACTGCAGCGAGGCTTTTCCTCACTATCGCTGCCAGGTCTCTCTCTCTCTCTCTCTCTCTCTCTCTCTCTCTCTCTCTCTCTCTCTCTCTCTCTCTCATTCTCTATCTATTCCTCCCCCTATCTCTCTCTCTTTTCTAAATCCCTCTGGTTTCATGCCAAGCCAGACAGTTTGACCACTCTCCTCTGTGTCTGTTATCATGTCAGTCCGGAAAATGTATGTCTGTGTGTGCATGTGTGCGTGTGTGTGTGTGTGTGTGTGTGCGCGCGTGCGTGCGTGCGTGCGTGCGTGCGTGTGTGTGTGTGTGCGTGCGTGTGCGTGTGCGTGTGCGTGTGCATGTGTGCGTGTGCGTGTGTGTGTGTGTGTGTGTGTGTGTGTGTAGCATTCATCCGATTTGGCATTACTGCATGGTTTCAATGCATGGCCATATACAGTATATACTCCTTTGTGTGTGTTAATCTGTGTACCTTCTGTAAAAAAAAAAAAAAAAAAAGTAATAATAAATAACTGCAGATAACCTGACCTACTGAGGAACCGTATAGTTTTGGTCAGGATACACTTTTCAAGTCACAATCCAGATTCAAGTTGAAAGAAAACATGTAGAGTGTCCACTTTTGAAGACTAAACATCAAATTGTGGCAGTAAAAATGAGAATTGACATGGATTTCTACATGTACGGAGAAACGCTAGAAGCCTGTCCACGAACTGCTCCGTCATGTGTTGTTTAAACATCAAATGAAATGATCACAAATGTATCTATGAAGACATTTGTGATCGT
>NC_137191.1:9240352-9245352 GCF_960531495.2 Zeus faber
CCAATCTCAAAGGATGCCTGATAAAACCTCCTAAGACCCCCTTCAATTTGTATATCACCCGAACAGATCTACGGACGACGCCATCACCCTGTCAGTGCACACCACCCTCTTCCACCTGGACAAGAGCAACACATACATGAGGATGCTGTTTGTAGATTACAGCTCAGAATTCAACACAATTGTGTTCGCTAAGCTTGTTCCCAAGCTCAGGATCCTGGGTCTTAACACCTCCCTCTGTAACTGGATCCTGGACTTCCTGACGGGCAGACCCCAGGTGGTGAGAATGGGAAATCTCTCCTCCTCTGCATTGATCCTGAGCGCCGGAGCCCCCAGGGCTGCGTACTCAGTCCCCTCCTGTACACCCTGTTCACACATGACTGTGTGGCCACGCGCAGCAACAACACCATCCTAAAGTTTGCGGACGACACCACCATCCTAGGTCTCATCTCCAACAATGATGAGTCCTCCTACAGAGTAGAGGTCAGCGTCTTGGCAACATGGTGGCAAGATAACAATCTCTCTCTCAACGTCTGCAGGACTAAAGAGATGATCGTGGACTACAGGAAATGACAAGGGGGGGCGGGGGGCACGCCCCCATCCACATTGACGGAGCTGAAGTGGAGAGAGTCTCCTGCTTCAAGTTCCTCGGTGGGTCCATCAGTGATGACCTCTCCTGGTCCAAGCAATTGGACGCGGCAATAAAAACTGCCCAAAAGCGCCTATTCTTCCTGAGGAGACTCAAGAAGTTTGGCATGTCTGTCAGGACTCTCACCAGCTTCTACCGATGCACCATTCTCACTGGCTGCATCACCGCCTGGTACGGCAGCTGCTCCGCTGCTGATCGCAAGGCGCTCCAGACGGTGGTGACGACAGCGGAGCGCATCATTGGTTGCCACCTCCCCTCCATGCAAGGCATCTATCGCACACGATGCCTTAGGAAAGCATGGAAAATCATAAAGGACTACAGCCACCCAGGCTACGGACTGTTCACGCTGCTGCCGTCTGGAAAACGTTACAGGAGCATCCGGGCACGGACTACCAGACTCACAAACAGTTTTTACCCTCAGGCCATCAGGCTTCTCAACCTGCAACATCTGTAGTGACCTATGTAAATTAAATGTACATCACCACAACTACATGTACATATCCACCGGCACTCCCTTACTTTATATTTATATCCATATCTTGTGCAATAGACTGACCTATTTCTGTTGGAACTGCTACAATGTTCCAATTATTTTAGTTTCTGTTTTAGGATTATTTTTCATATTTTCATTTTATATACATACACTGTGACTGTGACTGTTAAAAAGAATATTTCCTCCTTTTATTTGCCTTGTTATTTTATCTTTTTATGCCCACTACGCAGTTGTTGCCTGTCATGCCCCAAGAATTTAAATGTACCGAATGACCTTGCGTTGTACTGTACACTTGACAAATAAAACACTTTGAACTTTGAACAATAGAAGAATATTTTCTCTTTTTGTCCTAAGGTGGTTTTCCGAGACCATGGTTTTCTCAAAAGCTTGCGTTCCCTCATATACAGCACATAGGTATATGCCTCGTCTCGTTCTGTTAACTTTTGTGTTTCGTTTCATTATGTATGATGACGCAGGAGTCAGAGAGTCCTTTCTTAAGTTTCAACTTGACGGATAGGGATGCTACTGTTTTTGTTTTTTATTGTATATAAAATAAAGTTTTGGAGAAAGTGATGAATGGCTATGAATGGCAATTACTGATCACTGATTAAAAGAGACATTTAGGGCGCTTTCACAACGATAGTTCCCTAGATTTGGTCTGATTCAAGAGCAAGTTGCTGCTTTGTTGCATTTTTCATTAGGTCCAGTTAGTGTTCATGCAGTCCTGCGAACAACATTTATAAAGAAATGACACATGGTCGTAAGGGTCGTTCATCTATTGGACAGAAAATGTCAGAGGAAAAATTCCTCCGATCAGCAGTGACGTCAAAATATGCGCTTTGCTGCGCACACTCGCTGTCATCTTCCATTGCAACAGTGTGCCACTAAAAGCAATAAGAACAGCAGCAATCCAAATGTCCTTGCAAAACTAGAAATGGTTTTGCAGTGAAAATGGTGTAGCAAGCTATTCAACTCAGTCCAGTAACGCTGATCAGGCCCACTGACAGTCTTTGCGCAATGATTCAGCCGTGCTTTCATACATGGATTGTCCAATGTCTGGGATCTTTACTTAAGACCGCCAGTCTGTTCTGTGGGTGGAGTCCCATGTGTCCACAGAGGCACTTGGCTTTTCATTCATGACAAACTCTGCGGTCTCAAATAGCCTGTGAAATCTGCGTCAGTTTTTAACTTACGTATTGGCATATTACCTCCGTTTTAACAGGAAGCCTTGTAATGGTAGCCGGGAGTGGTGGTGTTCTGGAGGTTGTACTGTAATACCAGGGGCACCGGAGCTCTGTGTCGTGGGGATGCTCTTGTATGCGCGGGCCGAAGTGAGTGCTTAATTGTGGGTGCACAAGCCCAGCTGCGGATCGGTTAATGCCTCTGGCATGGTGAAGGAGGGAAAATTTCAATGCGTAGTCCAGAAAAAGAAAAGTAAAACATGAATGAGGGAAAATCACTGTGGCAGTTTTGCCTAGTGAGTTATATAGACACACAAGTATATTGTTGAGATTGGGCTAGTTGGAAGAAGCCCAGGAGCAGATGGACATGTGTCATGACAAGGGCTCCTCTCCTGAGTGTGTGTGGCGATGGGAGTTTTACCTGTTACTCATTAGACCAACCAACGAGCAACAGGTGTGCAGCCACGCTGATCCTTGGCCCAAATTACCTAGACCCAGGACAGGTGTGGCTGCTCAAACCGCACCTTCTCCACAACACATACCCTGACACCAAACTGAGGCCAGGGAGAATACAAACTCAGAGACAGGGTTACTACACCTCAAAAGGACAGACTCTGGCAAAGGGGTTCCTATACGATCAATAAATAAAACAAAACACAAATAAGACTCCAAAACAGGGGTTCCCATACCTCAAACCAACAAATGTCCAAAAAATAAATTAACTGGTCCCGTTCCAGGGGACCTGGTTTCCCGGAACACCACAGTCCATCGGCTTCCTTCCCCCAGGGTGACGACAGAGTGCACCCTCATCCCTTCTGGAGCGTGGGGCCAGGAGCAGATGGACATGTGTCCTGACAAGGGCTCCTCTCCTGAGTGTGTGTGGGGATGGGTGTTTTACCTGTTGCTTGTTTGACCAACCAACAAGCAATAGGTAAGCAGCCACTCTGATTCTAGGCCCCAATTACCTAGAACCAGGACAGGTGTGGCAGCTCAAACCACACCATCCCCACACAACAATCACTTTCTATTGCTCCATTGTGGTTGTAGGCAACAATGGAGCGACAGCAGCGTATTGTGATTGCAATCCTAACCTTCATTATTATGATTTGGTGTTTTCACTATTCTTATTTCGTTGGAACACTAAATCAGTGTCAAGAAAATGTCAAAATCCGTTTTCAACCCACAATGCACTGTAATTTGATTTGTTTCCTATGTAGTTCCAATATTAAGTCAGATTCTCACATGTAATCAACCAGACCATGGTTCACTTGGACATGTGTCATGACAAAGGTTCTCCTCCTGAGTTTGTGTGGGGGTGGGGGTTTTACCTGTTGCACGTTACACCAACCAACAAGCAACAGGTGTGCAGCCACTCTGATCCTGGGCCACAATTACCAAGACCCAGGACAGGTGTGGCTGATCAAACCACACCATCTCCACACTACATACCCCCGACACCAAACTGAGGCCAGGGAGACAACCGGGACTGGACCAAGACTCGTCTTTTCAGGAGGACCATGGTTAGATTCTTTAGTCTGCACCAGAGTTTGAATGCGTGTTCTCACCTGTCCAAACGAACCGGAAAAACGGAATAAACGCACCATGGTTCGATTAAAATGAACCATGAACGAACGGGGTAGGTGTGATAGCACCCTAACACAAAAAACCTCACCAAACCAAGACTTTTCTAAGTGTTTCTGGTTTTGAATGCTTTCACAACTCATGGAAAACCTGCTTTCAACATCAGAAGTCAGGTTTCTATGTTCTTTTTTGAAATAGGTAGTCAAGAGTGCCTTATATATATATATATATATATATATATATATATTTATATATATATATATATATATACCTGCACTTATTTATAGCAAAACTATCAGAAGGTGCTTGACAAACAGACAAGTCGCAGAAAAACAAAATGGAAAATAAATGAAAGCAAACCAAAGTATTTCAACAAAGTGGGCATAAAAACAAAGTACTTTATGAAAGTCAGACCTACAAAAATGCAGAAAATACACATGCAATGAAAAATATGATTAAACAAACCATATTTAATGAAAATAACATAAGGCAAAGATAAAAGGAATTTTCAGAAGCTGCTTAAAACAAAAACAAACAGACTCAGAGCAGTTGTTTCCTCCCAGTAGTCCACCTTTCTAATTTACTTAAAGTCAAGTTTCCCCTCAAAGACAGCAGAGTTTTGGCTCTGATCGTGCTTCTGCATATCGAGCGCTGCTGGCGGTCCCCCCTCCCTTCATATCTGCTGAGCCCCCCTAACAATGCTCAGGTAGCCAGCAGCCAATAGGGATGAAGACAGATTCTGAGGCGAGGTCTGAAATAATCTGCCATGTATTATAGCCCACAGTGGGACACACATAGAAACACACACACACACACACACACACACACACACACACACACACACACACACACACACACACACACGCACATACACACAAACATATACACACACACACACACACACAAACACATACCCACTGAAGCCTAAGGAGATGCTTGTGCTCTCTCCAACATCATTACATCCACAGGCCACAGGTGCTTTAGTATTGCTTATATCCTAAGGGACCAGAAGGTCAACCAATGAAAGTATGTAATTGTATGTGTGTTGGTGTGTTTGTGTGTCTTCTTGTGTGTTACCTCCTGCAGTTCACTTTGTGAG
>NC_137191.1:9247852-9252852 GCF_960531495.2 Zeus faber
GCTTCGTAACTCAGTGGAGTCAAAGTTGAAAGTCTTTTAAACTGGATATACTAAAATCAGAACAGGTGCTTGAAAAATGACTTTTCGCACGTATGTAAAATGTTCTTTTCCACCACTGCACGTACCCATCCAGGTTCCACTACGAGGGCCAGTTGTTTTTGTCAAATTCCAAAGTAAATAAATTGAATTAAATTCCTCCGCTACCTCGGAGAGCGCCGGCAGCGCAGAAACACGCCCTACTTCTCTGCTTGTCCCCGGCGTCGCCCTTTTCTCCGCCGAAGCCTGCAGTTCAGATTTCACCCCACCTCGCTAAGCCCATCATCTTTATTCAATATGGCCCCTGGTAAGGATTTTAAGATGGCTTAGCCAGAAAACGTCCATTTTTTCAAGTGTTTTGACTTTCCCCGTATCACCGGCCCTCCTTGCCCCGAACACAAACAGCGGACAACACGGACGCACACAGACGCAAACACACACACACACAAACACACACACACACACACAGACGCACACACAGATCCGCAGATGCCCCACCAGTGCAAGCGCAAAACATCTCAATACGTTTGGTAATATCTGCCACGTGGCGATTTTTTTCGAGAGGGCTCCATCTCCATAAATGCGGCGGAAAGATTGAAATTACAACTACCTACTTACCGACAGCACATGCAATCTCTCACTCACGGGCGCAGGCGCGGTCCCACCCTCCGCGCAACCCCCGGGGGACGGGATTCTGCCGATAATGGAAATGGAGGAGACTATTTCACCCAAAAAATCACAAATGAGCATTTTCCCTGATGGTCTGGATATGCCCCCAGAAAATGTCTGGTAATATCACTGTGTGTGTGTGTGTGTGTGTGTGTGTGTGTGTGTGTGTGTGTGTGTGTGTGTGTGTGTGTGTGTGTGCACGTGTGTGTGTGTGTGTGTGTGTGTGTGTGTGCGTGTGCGCGTTTGTGTGTGTGTGTATGTGTATGTGGGTGTGTGTGTGTCTACCTATAAATACATTTCGGCTCATGGAGGGATTGGGAAACTCCACGGTGATTTGTTTGCTTGGATTAAATGTCAAGTTTGGGACTGAGTTGTTATATCTCAACTCCTCTGTGAGACAGAAAGATTGAGATGGAGGAAATTCCGGTCGACGAAAGAGAGAGAGAGGGGGGGGAGAGAGAGAGAGAGAGAGAGAGAGGGGGAGAGAGAGAGAGATGGGGAGGCAGAGGCAGAGGCATTTGCATCGGCATTTGTGCAGCTCAAATGCTCATTTGAGACCCATTCACGTTGTGTTTACTGTTGTTTTGTCGCGGATAACAAAACGTATTGAGCCGCCCCGTGCTCCTGCGTGTCGCGAGGCATTCCGTCGCCATGGCCACCGAAAGGGAAGTTTGGCCAATTCATTTCCACCAAACGATGGCACTCCCTCCACCTTTCAAAAGTTCTCCTTTAAAAGCTTGCACTCGCCACGGCCTGATTTTATCTCTCCATCACAACAGTTCATTTCCCTAGTTCAGTACTTAATACCACATTATGTCGCATTAAGATGTTAAGATTGAAAGATGTATGTTTTTGGAACCCAGAGTGAGTGTGTAAAAAATGATTCCCACGTCGGGGGGAAACTGATTCCCGGAAATTATTGGATTGAGCATTTGGAGCGGCAACTGTGATTGACGACTGCCTCATTCCATCAATGTCAAATTTAAATTTAGCTTCTGCCTATTTATTATCATTTTAATGGAATATATTGTGGCACAATTCAAAGCCATGGTGTCTTTAACCCCTCGCTATGATAAAAAAAAAAAAAAAAAAAATATATATATATATATATATATATGTATAATAATATATATATATATATACTGTATATATATATATATATATATATATATATATACATACTGTATAAATATATATATAAATATATATAAATATATATACTGTATATATAATCAAAAATGTCCAAAAATAATATAACTACAGCATATACTGTAACTGTTGTGGGATTTCCCACCTTAAATGCGACAAAAACTATGAAGAATGCAACTTCTGTCCGCAATTCCCTGATTCCGTTCGCTTCCTGCAGCAGATTCAATCTACATTTATGCAACACTGTTTACAACTTAGTATACTATTTTGAATATACATTATCTCCATATATTGGATTACGCTACTGCAATTATACGATGGCGGTAAGGGCGACCCACACAATCTACATTTGAGTCAAAACACAGCTGTAGTAAAATGATGGTGTGGTAGTGGTGTGAAGATCAGTACCATGTTACTAGCTGCTTTAAATATTAATTAACAACAAGGATATTAAGCCTTTATTCAAACACTGAAATATGGTGTCTCCACTGTTTATTTTGCGAGTTTAACTCATATTAATAAATCAATTCAACAATTAACAATCATTCATTCATTCATTCATTCATTCATTCCAAAAAAGTACCAAAGTGATAATCAACAGTAATATGACACATCACAGATACAGTTTATCTCACGTGTAGTGTATATTTGATATCACTTACCTCAATCTGTGTTATTTAATATCTAATGTGTATAAATCATAACTAGGTTACATCCTCATGTGGAATCTACACAGACACGTCGCCATGTCTCCCCTCTTTGAGCCCAAGTATCGAAGCAAGTAACAAGTTTGTGAAAAAAACACAAGTTTCCGCAGAAACCAAAGGATCCGCCAAAGGATGCGCCACAGTGGATTACCCTCCCTTCGGAAATCCAGTGACACCAAATCGGAGTCTGACTTTGTGGATTCGTTCATGTTAATCTGAGCGGTTACATCCAAAATAAGCTTTATATTACTATGGCGCACTTGGGATTTACAAGATATTTCACTGTATGTTCCCTCGACATCATTTGAGCTTCTGTCACAGTCAGATTTGCCATCCTTTGCAGATTAATCCTCCGGGGTTTTATGCCGGTGCTATAGTTGCCCCCATGCTTAACACGGCGCCACAGTGTCTGGGCGCACGTTCACTTGCTCAGACCAATTCAAATTTAAGTCTATACTTCTAGTCACTTATGGGTCGGAGTGAGGACAACATTTGGCGAAACGAGGGTTGCGTCGTTACCGGCGTGGTGTTCAGGATGTACAGTAGGTTAAGGTTCCTCGATTTGGTCAAATTTACATGAAACAGTTGTTCCTTGGACAACGGAGGCAATCCCGTAACAATGTGCGATGCCGGGAAATAAGAACAAAACGATCCTTGATGTCGAAACACTGGAATGTACTTCCTCTGGTCAGAAGGGCTTTGGCTGCAGCTGTTGTATACTGTTGCACAAGAGGCTTTATTCGGGGGCCTGAGTGGAATTCTTGTGCGTGCTACATGATGGTACTTCCTACATCGTCCCAACTCAACTCAGCCTTTGGCGAAACGGGGACTGAATGCGTTATGCTCCTACAAAGGTATTTAGTCAAGACAAAGTATCTTCATCATTTGTTGATATTGGATAGGTCACCAAACTTGAATTGATATTATTAAGTGGCGATCCATAGGCTCGCCTGTGTTGGGCGGATGACTCTACAAGTCCCAGCATTCCAATGCAAATGGACATCTTGCTTGTGGCCGATCATTGCATACCTGCCACCGACAATGGAAACAGCGTGGAGAGGGGCCCAAGCACAACAAACACAATTAACAACCGGTTCTTATAATGTACCAGCTTGAAAAAATATCAAATATGTGCTTTTTTATTTGACAAAATAATCTTACAGATTACCCCTTTAATTATTTTTTGTGTTTTTTTTTCTTCAAATAATGTATTCATTAACACACACACACACACACACACACACACACACACACACACACACACACACACACCAATGAGGCCGGCTGTCAGTCACCTGCCTCGCCTACAGGAACACCTTGTCATCCGGAAAGATGAGCCTCCTCCCTGACACCCACCCCTCCCTTCTTCCCAACACGTCCAATAGAGAGTGATGCAACATGTTTTCTCTGCTATTTTTTATTAGGCTGATTTTGGTTCTGTAGGATGAAGGACAGACAGACAAACAGGCAGGCAGGCAGTCAGACTGATAGTCTGATAGATAGATAGATAGATAGATAGATAGATAGATAGATAGATAGCAGATGTGACTTGGAACGCGGCGGCACCGGGTTGCAGCACGTCACCGTCTGGCGACGCCGCACTCTGGAGGAAGGAGCGGGGAGCTGCACGGGTTCTGTTGGCAGAAATCTCAAAATTGAGACGAACACAAATTCTGAGCAGGTCTGAAGTTATTTTTTTCCCTGTTTGCACGTCTCGTTTCATCTTCCTTCTTCTGGGAGTGGCACATACGTCTTGGCAGATCTGGAATTTGCCAAGTCAGTCTTATTTTAGGCCACAGGCGTTAACGGAGTCGGGAGCGCAGGTTTTTTGGTTTTAGCTGACAGTATTGTTCTATTCTTTTGATTTATTTTTTCCACACTTGTACCTCTTACTGTTCCCCAATAAAATACGAAATATGCCACATGTATAAAACATTTGCAGAAGACGGAAGTGATTCCTTTCAACAATCTCTGGTTAATTTCTGTGGAATATATTACACCTAAGATTTCCACACAAATCTTTTGGAAAGATGGACTCCTTTTACTACAGCACAACACGCGTTATTGTCTGAAGGTCCTTGAATGTTCCATTCACACAAACTACCCCAGCGTGTTGGACGTAAATCCCCGGCACTGTCACGCTCAAACGGTGGAAGTGTTGGCAATGGCGCCGTCTTCCGCCGCGTGGCCGGCTCCCGCGCTCCCACACTCCCGCGCCGTGGCGGCTCGTTCCCCCGTGTGAGAAGAGGGAGTGATCGGCTGCCTCCGAAATGACTTGTTAATAACAACAGACTGCAGATGTAGTTACTAGGGAGAAGTGCTGAACTCACTTAGAAACAGCCTTAAAAATTAAACAAATTATTTTTATTTCCTCAGTGATCGAATGGTTTGTTCCAGGGTTGTTTAAGGAACATAACTTTTGTGCGTGTGCAGAGAAAA
>NC_137191.1:9255352-9292852 GCF_960531495.2 Zeus faber
CCTGAGCCGATTTGAGAGTGTCCGATCCGCTTCCCGACCACGTGCCGGCAAGCTTCCCTTTCAGACGGGAGTGCTGCGCTGGTGAATCTCACCGTGTGGATCAGCCGCTCACGTTCAGCCCACCACACAGTCCACAAAAGATCCACCTCCCGACCAGGAGTGAGAAGCCGCTGTGGCTCAAGACCAGTGCGGAGATATGCCCTCCACTACGATGGGCTTTGTGATAACACTCAATCACATTCCAAAGGAATAACCTCCCTAATAACACCACCAAGTTAATTTATCTCACTGAGAGGGTTTTCTCTTGTCATGTTTCAATTCTTACAATAATAACATGAACCGACCCTGAACCATCAGCATTTACCTTAATGCACCAAAAGATGTTAATTGAAATGTTTTATTCACTCATAATTCAAAAACTGTATACACAGTATATGCTACAGGTTAATTTAGCTTTTGCTAGTTGAGGGACACACCAATGTATTCCTTAAGTCTGGTGTAGAGATAAACTTCTGAATCACACAATGGGAGGGCAGGAGGGGGCTGTGCACTCTGGGGCCAGTTCACAAAAGCGATTGTGCAGCTAAACCGCCGCAAATAACAGAAAAAGCGAGCGTCTAATTCAAAATGCCCTCGTAAACATTGAGATGCACCGCGGACTGCAATGCCACGCAAATAGCATATCAGTGCGCCGGTGCTATTTATGCGTATTTAAATTAGGTATTATCCATATATTTGGTGGAAGATTGGCCCGTTTCTATGCAAATGAGCCTCGTTGCAAATAGTGTCCATTTCACAAACACCAGCGCTGATAGCCACATGCAGTGAGAGTGAGATTATTATCATCTGCAGAGACCTGGTGCAATTAAAAGGCATTTATAAGGGGTGTCATGCCCAGACATTGCAGTGATTTGCAAATAATATAATGTCACAGCATCTGTAGGTTGTGGAACAGGGAGCAGTCTGTGGTTTTCAAAACACACTCCACAAGCAACCTGTTGAAATTGTGAGAAAGTTATTGTACAAAATAGGTATTGACAACAACAGTTCGATGATTCCTTTTCAACTCAAAAGATATCGAAAAAAAAACACTGAAAGTTGTATAGTTGGTAGTATAGGGAATAATGATGAAGTGGTCAAAAGTGGCATTGAACCTGCTGGACCATGGACAGCTCCGCAGGCCACGGCCTTTCCCCTGTAGTGGCCTGGAACCTATAAATATATTAAAATATATGGGATAAACTGTCATCATTTTTACTTGTTATATTAAGGTTCAGTGAGAACCAGAATTTCTTAAGCACAATTTTTTATATAAATATTAATATAGTAAATATTCCCCTCCAAGCATTTCCTACAATTTCTCAGTTTCATTAAACACTTTAAATCAAAATAAGACATTTCGGTAATTGAGCATATTCAATATGATATCAAGTGCTATCAAATAATCCTTTAAAGGGAATATTGGATGGAGACCATTTTACATTTACCAGAGTACTGTTGTGTGTGGGTACTTAGTACTTCTACTATTTCATATGTCAATTAAAATGTATTGCAATACTGCTTTTCCCCAATGTGCTTTATCATAATATTAATACTTATATCACCATTTGAGGCTCTTATGGAAGTGATGGAGAAAGGGACTAGTGGGGACATGACATGGGTGGAGGCTGGGTGAAGATCTGTGTATATCACTGAAACTGCACCAAAAATGTATGAGGGTGGTCGGCTAGTTGGGGCCAAGAGATTGTTATTGGATAACATAGTCATTGTGAAAGCATTAATACATTTCAAGTGGTTATGAGTGAATTAATAATTTAATAAAAATAATATAATATATATCGATTTTCCTGATTGAACCTGCACAAGGACCCTCTGTAATTGTCCTCACATCACTGAAACACTGCTCCACCAACTTGGAAAATGATTCACACAGGAAGTGACTCTGCTGAGAACTCTTAAGTGATATTTTGGGGCTTTTTTTTTTGAGGAGCTAGCAGACCCTGTGCATTTACGCACACTTTCAGGTTGATTTAGCATCATAATTGTTGAAAGATTTTTCAACAAAGTGATTTGGTAGGCAATTGGCGCCGTTCTATTTCCGCCGTCTCCTGATAATTGAATGCGAACCAAAAGGCAGCCGATCTCTTGATTGAATGCACAGTGATTGGCAAAGAAAAGCCTCTTATGTCTCCTGTCACGCTCAAACAATCAGCGGGCTTTGATGCCGAGTGGCACCTGATGTACGTGCGTGTGCAGGGGCGGGCGTAGTGATTCGGAGGCCCCAGGCAGGACCAATGTGAGGCCCCTCTCCACATCAAGTCATGCAAGCGTGGCTAGTAAACAAAAACTTTTTCGAGAGAGCTGCTTTCACGGAGCAAAGCTAAATGAGAATTCCAACCGTTCACATACTCTTCCTTCACTTCGAAGCAGACAATAGGACGAGAAAATGATTATGAATATATTAAATGCTGTTTCAAATACTGTGTTGAATGACGCAGGAGGCGGGAGTCACTCCAGCAAAAGAGTAATTTGCTTGTTTTGTTCGCCACTCTAACTGCAGCGACTCACAGGCTGAACTGAGACTCCAGTTTGGAACAAAAAAAAGCCGAGTCCCTCAGGGCGGAGGCTTTGTAAGACTCAGTGGCTCAAGGAGAAGGGTCGTTGAATGAGAACTTTAGTGTTGGAGGTCTTGAGTGTTCGATGCCAAGCGAGGTTTTGAAAGACCGCACCAGGTTGCCTTCACGCTCAGACCTGGTCTTTGGGCACTCTTGTGCTGCCGGCATTAAAAATATCACCTGGCATCCAACGTTTAAGTCCTCCAACGCTGAAGTTCTCATTCAACGTCTTATCTTCTTGAGATCTCCCCAAATTCTACGTCCTCAGTTTCCAGCGGCTTAAAGCTTCCAGTCAATAAGTCTTACTGAGCTTGGTCATCTCCTCCAATCATCTGATTAAATAAGCCTCTGTTCCTGAAGAATCAAGACTTAAACCTGTGGAACCAGGTCTCCAGGTGCCTTTAAATGCACCCTTGAGGTGCTGCCTTTCAAAAGAAGAAGAAGAAGAAGAAGAAGAAGAAGAATCTTTATTCGTCACATGACACGCTGCACTACAACACATGCATATATATACACAAACACACACGCACATGCTTTTTGGGTGGTGGCCAGTGAAATGAGGACTCTGCATTCCTCCCATCCTGGCTTGTCCTTCCTCCGGGGGCACAGCCAGGAGCAGTGGGCAGCATTCGTGGACGCGCCCGGGGACCTGGTGATGAGTGTCCATCGCTGGTCAGACGATGACGTGTGCATGTTTTTGGTGGGGGTCCTTACTGACGTGAGGTGGAGGAAACCCCATGTGAGCACGGGGAGAACATGCAAACTCCACACAGAAAGGCTCCTATTTGGGAGATAACAAAAGCTCACTCGGCAACTGGGGGAATCTCTGTCCACTGGTAGGGGTTAAGGGAGGGATTGCCAACATGCTGAGAATCTCTATTAAAAAAATCCAAACAGAAAGACTCGCCAAAAGGATAAATAATTAATAAACAATGGTTTCGGGCACAGGAGGAATGACACTTCGCTCTGTCTCCCGGTCGGCTGACGAGCCCGTGCGCCGATCTCTCTCTGCAAGGCAGACAAGCACTAAGAAAGCTCCCTATCCCAAATCGGCTGGGCGGCCACGGGAAAGGGAGCCATGCTGCCGTCTGCGGCTGCGGCTCGACCAAGCCCCTTGGCGCTGCCGCAGCAACGAACCCTGAACTCATTCTACAGCAACTTGCGTATTTGAGCCACTGATTCTTGTAAAGGGACGTCTCCTCCGGTTATCTCATTTAAGGAACAATGGCGATGAGTTGGACAGAGAAATTTGGACCTGAATCTGTGGCGGCAGCACAGAAAGGCAGCATCTGAAAACATCACACCACATAGTCCTGCTGGGTTCCAGCCTTTCTGAGATGATGCCGGCCCCACCCCCGATGCCCCTTTAGCCGAAAAAACAATGCAAAGGTGTTCTCTAGGTACACCTATGATATAGAAAACAGTGTAAAGTACCCTCTAGAGTACCCCTGTGATAAAGAAAACAGTGTACGAAGTGCTCTGTGCCATTTTCCTGTATAATAAATATTGCTTCGAACATTATTCAATCACAGTGGTTTAAACAATCACAGTAAAAGCTCACGTACCGTGGACTGGCTTGGATGCCCGACAGCATCACAGTAACTTATTTAAAGGGATCATTTCCATGTCAAAAATGTGACCATCGGCACACAAATCACACACTGATACTTTTATTATAGAATATGTCCATAACCTTTTAATATAAAAATATACTAATGGACATTATGACCCCAGGCAATATTAAGAAAAATGATTGCCTCCAAAAGGGCAAGTAGTTAATCTATCGAGGCAGGCACTAGTCTGAATGGAGAGGCAGACAGACAAACGGAGAGACAGTGAGACGGACACAAACCCACGCAGAAGGACAGGCAGAGAGAGACAGACGGATAGACAGACAGTGACCGACAAATATATAGATCCCTCTTCCAGCTTTTTAATGAGTGTCCCCTGTCTGTGTAGCCGTGCCCCGAGCGACAAAAATCTCCACACTCCAGCGCACATTATGGAACCAACGCCCCTCTCATTCTCTCCATCCTCTTCTTGTCTTTCCCTCTCTCTTTTTCCACACTCTTCCTCCATCGTTAGTGCTCACTCTCGGCAAAGCTTCCCCGGCGCTCACCAATTTTCTTTCTTGTGCCCATTCAATATTTCCATCTCCAGTCTGGTCCTCAGATCTTCAGTTCTCACACCCACTTCTGTCCCTCTCTCTCTCTCTCTCTCTCTCTCTCTCCCTCTCTCTCTCCCTCTCTCTCTCTCTCTCTCTCTCTCTCTCTCTCTCTCTCTCTCTCTCTCTCTCTCTCTCTCTCTCTCTCTCTCTCTCTCTCATCACCCCCCACACTTTTTTTTTTTATCTCCACTTCCTTTTGTTGCCGCAATCCTTGAAACTTGAACGGCCTCCGTAAATTAAGATGGGGGGTGGGGGGAAGCTCGTCTCGCCATGAAACGGAGCGAAATGTCGAAATGTGTAATAAAAAGCTGTGAGCTGCCAATGGGGTTTTACCTCTCTACATTATTCATCTCATCCCCTGCCCCGAAAAGATGAGAGAAAAAAAGAATGAAAGAAAATAAATGGGTTGATGTTGATGTAAATGGGGCAGGTTGACAGGATCACGCCTAAAGACACAAAGTTCTCCGAGGTCGTTATTGAATCGCATTGTTATTGTAATAATAATTATAATAATAATTATTATTGCTATTATTATTATTAATAATGTCGACCTTTGAAATATTAATATCAGAGGCAACATTATTGATCCAGAGAGAGTGCAGTGGCTGCTCTGACAGATGTCTCTTCTCTTCTCTCTATCCTCCTTTCTTCTTCCCCCCCTCCTCCTCCTCCACCTCCTCCACCTCCTCCTCCTCCGTGTTGACCTCCTATCCCCCCCCCCCCCCCCACCCCGTTTATGAATCAGAGTCCGGGGCCTGGGGCTTCGCTTCGCCTGCCCGTCCTTCCAACACTCCTTCACTCAACCATCACTCCGTTCTTTCTCACCTCCCCCACCTCCTTGTCCTCCTTCCTTCCACTGACAAATATTCACCGATCTTGGCCGTCGGGCGACTCCATCCGTGTTTCTGCTCTCGTTTTTGTCCTTCCCTCCAGCTCATTCTAATTTAGCCCCATCCACCCCTTCCATACACACATGACTCGTACACCGTTCATTGCATCCATCTACCCAGCCGTCTATCCATCCATCCATCCATCCATCCGTCCACCCATCCATCCATCTATTCCATCCATCCAACCATCCGTCCATGCATCCACCCATCCACCCATCCATCCATCCATCCGTCCATCCATCCATCCATCCAACCGTCCAACCATCCGTCCACCCCTCCATCCATCCAACCTCGTTTTTTTTCCTCCTCTTTTTCTCAACACCCCCCCATTTCTCTCCACCTCCCTCTTCACCTCCCTCCTGCTCACCCTCCGCCTTTCTTCCGTCCCTCCCTCCTGCGTCGATTAGTCAGACTTTAAGGCCTGGAGTCTCTGGCTGATGGACACAATTGTCTGCTCAGCAATCTGCTGCTTCGCCAGGAGGAGCACGTACATTTATTCACATACACGGAAGCATGCGTGCACACACACACACACACACACACTCACACACACACATTCACACACACCCATGCACACATGCACACACACACAATCTGGCAATCTGTGCCTGTTCCCAGGAGGAAATCGCCAAAACTAATGCTCGAGGTCACCTACTTTTTATTAGTTTGAGCATACGAGTTATGACTTACATGAGTGCACACACACCCACACACCCACAGACCCACACACACACATGCATACACACACACACACACACACACACACACACACACACGCACACGCACACACACACATATCCATGCATGGCTTGAGAGAGAAAATACTGCATGATCGATATGGAATGCGGCTGATGGTGAGTTAGAGCCGTGTGGGCTTTCTCTCCGTGAAGAAGGAAGGAAGTTTCTCTAACAGCTGGCTGACACCAGGGGGTGAGGGCTGCAGCTCAAGCTCACATAAATATAAATATCCAAATTGGAACATCACAAGTCACATCCTTTGGAGATTTATTGTAGGAATCTCCAGGCTTAAGAAAAAAAAAAAGGTTCTCCTCCAGGTTTGAAAAGGAAGGGCGAAATGAAAGGAAAGTGACAGACTTTCTTTCTACAGGATTTTCTTCCTGCGTGTAGCTGGCAAACTGCTGTACCATCGCTTAACAAACACATATTTATCACAATTATTTCAGTTAATGGCAATAATTTTGTCAAAATGGTTCGACAATAACATATTTCCCTCTGTCAATCAATGTCTCCTCCATAAAGTGGATGTGTATTGTTAAATGATCATCGGCTTAGACTGTAATAGTGGCATAAAATGACCAAAAATGTCACTAAATGAAATTGTTGATCGCAATTATTTGTATGACAATTAATCGTCAACCAAAATATCATGATGATCAACAAAAGCTTCAAAACAAGATGTCATTTGTGCAAATCAAGCAAATATTTTTAGAGCTATGGCTTGTTAATGACAAGGGTGCAGCAAACTGTGATTCTGAGATAACCACCTTCAAAGTTTTCCCCACAGTTAGCTTCATTCAGCTAGCTCCAGAATGCAAATGGGTCGGAGGACCAACAAAGCCGCATGGCTACTTGTCACATGGCCCCTTGACACCCTGCCGAGTGGGTACTTGACGGCCTGCTGAATGGGAAATCTCCGTTCTTGTGTTTTGAGGGACTGTTGAACAGTGTCATCGACACACAAAATCTTTTGTTTTTAAAAAGGCTTTTAATTAACAGTAATAGTATAAATGTTTTATAAAAGTGGAATTATTTAGGAGTTTAAAAGTGTGGACAACACAACAAAATTTACAGTCTGTCAATAATATTAGTCTCTGTATATCAACCTCGGTGTGTCAATTAATAATAATGTGCGTATGCCAAATAGGGCTAACCCCAATCCTACCCTAGCTACACCCTGAGAGCCTTTTTGGGGCCTCTTTTCGTTTTCTTTTTCGCCCCTGGCTGCAATTGCAGGTAAACTTGAGAATCTTGTCCATTGCTATTTGTTCATAATCTGCATCACCAACCTCAACATCATGTCATGTCACGTCATCAACTTCTTGTCGTGTTGTTGGTCTCCTCCGGTGCTTCTAGAAAAAATTCTGTTCGTCGTCAAATTCAGGTTGAAATCCGCTGTTTGAAATGTTCTCCAAGTCCGGGATAACGCCGGTATCAGATTCACCATTGCTGTCATTCTTGGCATCGCTGTCAGAGAACTGACTATCATCACGGAAAATGAAGTCCAGTATGTGCTGCTTACGCTGACTTGGTTCTATCACACTGGTCAGATTAAGGTCTGCGATATGATTTAGATCTTCCGCCACTTGCTTCTCATAATCCATAACAACACAGAGATTAAATTTTTCACAGACAAGTGAAACCAAGGGCTCCTCATCTTGTTTACGGAAGTGACGTCAGATTTTCTTCTTCGTTGTTATATGAACAATAACAATGTATCCAGGTGTGTGTATAAAACACATACGATTTAAGGGTTGAACTCTATCAAAATGGTTTCACATTGTGACTTCACATCACATGGAATATGGAGGAGTGATCTTCACCTGGACGGTCGCTTTAAAGGAAACGATCGATTGGCGTTGGCGCTGTTCAGGGTCTCGGTAAGTGAACTGTGTTTCCCCATATAATCTAACGGGAATATTTTACTCAATGTTTAACATTTATCTGCTATTTATGTATAAAACTCAGTTTTGAAAATAAGTTGAGCGAGAAACACAAAGGAACACGAATCTGGAAAAATCCGATTTTCCTTCTCGAAAAGTGTTTTTTTAACTTATATGGCGGCTCGTGGCAATTTTAGAACTGCGCGACAATGCAGGTTTTGCTGTGGTAGGAGAAGTACTCTGACCTATTACTTAAGTAAAAGTACAATTACCCTGACAAAATATTACTCTAGTAAAAGAACCACATTGACAATTCTTCTGAAATTAAAGTGTATACTGTAAGTACATGCTTTTAAATGTCTTTAAAGTATTAAAAGTACTTGCCATGTCCAGTGTACTCATTCAAGATTCAAGATTCAAGAGGTTTATTTGTCACATACATATACATACATTCATACCTATATGCAATGAAATGTCGTTGCAACGCACCCAGACATTATGCACAGTAGTTTCTAAACTGAACTACTAATAGCTAACCTCATTCCTATCTAGCTAACTAACTGAAACTAACTGATTCCTAAAATGTAATGCAGTTCATGAATAGAAGAATATATATAAAATAAAATAAAAATAAAATAGACTCAAAAAGGTAATACAGAGTGGGGGTACAAAATACAAGAAAAGGGAATAGAGTTATGTATATGGGATAGGGTATTTGTATATACAGATATAACAGAGTCAATGATACTTCAAAAAGTGCTACTAGGGCTTTTATTCTGCAGATGATGGTCATGCAGATCCTGATTACAATAAAAATAAATAATGTTATAGGTCATCATTCGGTTGCAAGTGGATCCATCCACTTATATATATATATATTTTTTTACATATTTCTGCCTAATTATTATTATTATTATTATTATTTAACTAAAGTAATGTGACTGTGTTAGAAATATAATGGAGTTAAAAGTATATTTTGGCTTCGACATACGTATATTGGATTAAACGTCACAAGTCTCCCAAACTGAGTACACTTGAACGATGCATTTAAGCACAGTAACAAAGTACTTTAACTTTGTTTCACTTCACTTTCTTTCCGCCACTGGTGTTTTTCATAGTTTTCCAACAGTCGAGTGCAGCCGCCTCTGCAGAGCTAATGACTAAAGGATGCAGGGCAGGGGACGTCTGCGACACCATGTCTACATTTACAGTACCGTCCAAAAGAGTTAACGTAACACGAGGAGGCAGCTCTCTGCAGCTGTCCTCCGCTGACAAGCTCCATGGCGGCTTTGCGAGGAACTCAGCTGGGGAAGGAGATGATTTGGAAATAGTTGGCAGAAAGCGGAGGGGAAAAAAGCAAAAAAAGTGAGAATAAAAAAAGGAAGCAGGAAGGCTGGAAAGCGGAAAATCAAACATTGGGGCTATGGGTGATGAGCGTGGGCTTCGACTCCCTGTCTCTGCCGGTCCATCCCGGGAGGAGAGCGGGAGGGATGAGGTTTTGGGCGGGGAGAGGGGGTTGTCTGAATCAACATGTTTTTTAAGAGGGATGTGAGAAACTAGGACAGTAGTGGCATCGCTGATGTCCCTCGGCTCATCACGCCACAATCACAGGACACACACACACACACACACACACACATACACACACAAACATACACACACACACAGACACACACACATGCTTACATGCATATTATATATATATAGAGAAAGAGAGAGAGACAGGCTCATGGACAAATATGCATACACACTGGGAGAGATCATGCACTCCTGGGGCCCGCTGCTTTCAAAATGCTTTCAAATGGTGCTGTGCCAAATCTCCATACATTACAGTGGAAATTTATATTAAAAGGCGTATTTGCATGAAGCCAGTCACACAGGGAGCAAACAGAGCAGAGAGAATATTCAAGTGGCTCGACTTCTCCGCTTCCCTGACACACACACACACACACACACGCACACACACATGCACACACACACGCACACACACACACACACACACACACACACACACACACACACACACACATACAAACACACAGACACAAACATTCCCTCTTATGGACGCTTGCACACAATCCCATGAAATCACACACACACACACACACCGCATAAAGGTTCGTCTTTGCGATTAAAATAACTGTAGATACATAGTGTGATAACAATCCAGCCAAAGTTCAAACACATGAATATTTCTGAAGAAAAATGCATGTGTGCAGGTTTTACGGATACCGGTGCGTCACAATACAATGCTGGATAAAATGAGACGGCGCCACTGTATATATCAGAATTTTTGATTGGTCCCTTAGTGTTTCCGAGAGCCATCTTGGGTCAGAATTAAGCCAGTTAGGAGTCTGATTGCATTAGATATGCAAATTAGGCACAGCTGGAGCCAATCCCATCGCACCTGTGGGTCCTTGAGGTCCTGGGGTGAGACACCACGGAGGGGTGGGATATTTAATGAACGCACTTAAGTAGCTCGAAGATTCTTAGTGTTTAGCGGAATTGATCATTCGAAAATAAAATGGCCCACAGGGGGAGGGGAGCCATTTTGTCTTAATTGGATGGGTTCCAACTCCATTTTTATTATCTGCTTTTGCTTTAGGATTGAGTGGCTTTGCAGGCGTCACAACCTTAAAAAGTGCCACTTGTCAGTTCCATTGTTCTACTGTTGGAGGCTCAAACACACGTATAGGAAGTATTTTATGTGAAACAATGTCTGTAAGGAGGTGGACCTGTTGGAAAAGATGAGGAGGAATTAGGATGTAAAACTCCTCAATCTATAATATCGACAAAGACAGAGGACAAAAGGGAATACAAAGCCAGTGCAAGTCCTCAGCGTCCAGGTTTTGATGTTGACGATTTCAAGTGCTCTATTGCTCATCGACTCTCTGCTAAACCCAAAAGCTCAGCTCACCAGCAAACATCAGGAGGAAAGGTTTTGGGGTTTTCGGTTGGGCTGAAGTGACCTCATGGGGAGAGGCTTTCATGTAAACAGGCCCAAATATTTGACCATTTTAGTGTCTGCATTGTTTGAAAATTATATATTATATATAATATGCATATATATATTTAATTATATATATATACATTTATATAAAATATATATTTTTGTTATTGTCTTGTGAGTCCATTCTGACAAATGACTTCAGTATTTATTATATATATATATATTTAAAAAATAGTAAATCCAAAAATAGATAAATTATAATACTGAGGCTACTTCTACTACCACTACTACTACTACTATAACCACTACTCCTACTAGTCAAGTCAAGTCAAGTCACACTTTATTTATGGAGCACATTTCATACCAGGGCAACACAATGCGCTTTACAAAGAAATACAAAAAAGAAAGAGAGATCGTAGTTGTCAGCCGGTCATTACAAAAGAATGCCCCTAACAACAGCAACAACAAAAACAACAACTAAGTGACTTCAACCACAGTGGCAGCAACAGCAACAGAAAACAACAACAGCAGCAAAAACAGCCACAGAAACAATATCAACGGCAGCAGCAACATTGACACCAGCAGCTACAACAACAGCAGCAACGTACACGCAAAGACGTCACCGGAACCGGAAAGGTCACTCAGGTTAGAGATGGTTAAGTCGAGGTATAAAGCTACGTTAAGTTGAGGTATAAGGCAAGCGAGAGTCAAGTTTAGATACAATGTCAGCAGCAGCAACGACAACACCAGTTAAGGTATAAGGTTAGCGGCACCAACAACAGCACCAGCAGCAGCGGCAACAACAACACCAGCAGTGACAATACCAGCAGCGGACAACAGCAGCAACAAAAACAGCAACAGCAACAGCGCACAAGCGAAGACGTCACCAGGGCCGGAAGTGGTAGAACTCACCGGAACCAGAACTCTCCTCATTTGTATTGAGTCAACAGTGTGTACCTCATCTCAACAAAGTAAAGCACAGCAAAGACGTCACCGGAACCGGAAGTGGTAGCCCTCACTGGAAACGGAAATTTCAACTGTGTGCACCATCTCATCTTAATCCGGTCACGGTCCTTTAATTAGAGTCCCTAAGATACGGGTCAAGTTTTCAATCAGACCTTGGGAGGGAGATCCTTTTGACTCTCTCTCTCTCCGAAAACACACCCTTCTTATGATCCTCTAACTGTATAACACAACAGAAAACCACAGCAACAGAAAAAGCAGCAACATCAACACCAGCAGCAACAACAGCAAAACCAAAGCAGGAGCAACAACAGCAACCCACACGCAAAGACCTCACCGGAACCGGAAGTGGTAGCTCTCACCGGAACCGGAAAAGTCACTCAGGTTAGAGATGTTAGAGATGTTGAGTTGAGATATTTAAATTAGGGTATAAGGTTAGAGATGGTTAAGTTTAAGTATAAGTGTAAGGATTGTTATGTTTAGGTATAATGTTCGAGATGATTAGGTTAAGGAATAAGGTCAGAGATAGTTAAGTTAAGGTATAAGGTTAGCAGCACCAACAACACCACCAGCAGCAATAACAACATTAGCAGCTACTCTACCAGCAGCAACAATAGTAGCAGCAAAAACAGCAGCAACAGCAGCAACAGCAGCAACAATAGCGCACAAGCAAAGACATCACCGGAACTGGAAGTGGTAGCTCTCACTGGAACCAGAAATCTCATCTGTATTGAGTCAACAGTTCTCAGTGAAGCAACTCACAGCAAAGACGTCACCGGAACCGGAAGTGGCAGTCCTCACCAGACACTGAGATTTCAACTGTGTGCACCATCTCATCTTAATCCAGTCATGGTGGATGGTTAAGTTGAGGTATAAGGTTTAGCAGCAGCAACAACAATACCAGCAGAAACGATAGCAGCAACAGAGAACAGCAGCAGCAATAGTAGCAGCACCAGCGCACAAGCGGAGACGTCACCGGAACCGGAAGTGGTGGCCCTCACCGGAACCAGAAATCTCCTCATCTGTATTGAGTCAACAGTGTGTACCATCTCATCTCAACAAAGTAATGCACAGCAAAGAAGTCACCAGGACCCGAAGTGGTAGCCCTCACCGGAAACGGACATTCCAACTGTGTGCACCGTCTCATCTTAATCCAGTCACGGTCCTTTAATTAGCTTCCCTAAATTACGGGTCACGTTTTTCATTCTGACCTCGGGAGGGAGATCCTTTTGACTATCTCTCCGAAAACCCACCCTTTTTATAATCCTCTCACTGTAATATGACAACAGAAACTACAACAACAGCAACAGAAATAACAGCAGCAGCCACAAAACAATAACAGCAGTAGCAACATCAACTCCCGCAGCAGCAGCAACAAAAAACAACATTAAAAAAAGACAACAGCAACGCACACGCAAAGAAGTCACCGGTACTGGAAGTAGTAGCTCTCACCAGAACCGGAGAAGTCACTCAGGTTAGAGACGGTTAAGTTGAGGTTGAAGGTTAGAGGTGTTTAAGTTAGGGTATAGGGATAGAGATGCATAATTTTAGCCATAAGGTAAGCGAGGGTTAAGTTTAGGTATAAGGTTAGCAGCAGCCACAGCACCAGCACCAGCACCAGTAACACAGACGGACAGACAGACGTCAGTCTGATATAGATGATATAGATATAGATATAGGCATAGATACAGAAAGCAGCTTCTCCTGCTTTAGAGTTGGTACGAGGGACAGTTAAAAGACCACTGCCTGTGGACCTGAGAGTTCTTGCTGTTTGGTGTATAATTAGCATTTATTTTATATACTGAGGTGCAAGGCCATTTATAGCTTTATATACAAGTAGCAGAATCTTAAAATCAATTCTAGTTTTAACCGTCAGCCAATGTAGAGATCTAAGAACAGGTGTGATATGTTCAAACTTCTTGTCCCAGTGAGAACGCGTGCAGCCGCATTTTGGAGTAACTGTAGCCGCTGAACAGCTGATTTCGGGAGGCCGGTGAATAGGCCATTACAGTAGTCCAATCTACTCGTTATGAGTGCATGGATACATTTTTCAGAGTCTGCTTTTGACAGGAAGCCTCTTAATTTTGAAATGTTTTTTAGATGGTAGAAGGCTGATTTTGTGATTTGATTTATATGGCTCTTAAAATTGATATTGTCATCTATGATTACACCCAGATTTTTGGCTTCATTCTTGCTCTCCAGGTGCGAAGAATGTTACTGAAGAATGTAGCGAACTCCTTACATTTTTCAGTGGAGAGCATCTCTGACGGGGTTGTAGATGGTGGATGAATAAGTCGATCAACAGTGAAGAAGAGCACTTTACTATTGTTGAGGTTTTCATTAATGATTTTAGAGAAGAAAGACTGTCTGGCCTGTTTAATTTCTATATTGTATCGATTGAGTCTATCCTCGTAAATTTCGTGATGAACCTGAAGATTTGTCGTTCTCCATTTTCGTTCTGCCTGGTGACACTCTCTTAAGCTGCCTAATAACTGCTCCATTTCTCCAGGGGGCTTTTTGTTTTTCTATGTTTTTAGTTTTAACAGGTGCAATCTCATCAATGATATTTTGTATTTTGGAGTTGAAGTTGTTCACAGGATCCTCAGTTGATGATGTCTTGAACAGCAGAAACTCATTTACAATTCTCTTAAAGGTTTCAATGGTATTATTGTTAATGATACGTTTTTTAATTGTTGGGGTACCCCACTAAAGAAAACAATGTTTAGAAAGTGATTTTTTATAACCACAGCTTGATATTTTTCATGTATCTGGTACATAAACTAAGCCGCCTTAAGAAAGGTAAATAAGGAAATTGTTTACCTTCATTTTCTTTTTTTTTCTTTTACCATTTTATCCAACCTGCTAATGTCAGTCATCGTATTGTTGGTGTCGCTGACATGCAAGCGGCCACCTGTGACAAATTGTCGTTGCATGGCGGAAATGTCTGTCATCAAGTTGGTCATTTAGTTTTGGACCAGGTATTACAATGTCTGCATGACAGACATCGTAATGGTCACTGTCACATCCATGTTAGGTTTCAAGTTCAAGTTCAAGTTCAAGTTTTCATGGCATCATTGGCATCTTCTAGAGTGCCACTGATGTTGCAGTTGTTTTTCAGCATTTGTAAGAATAACAAAAATTACTTTTGTAATTACTTTTCATAACAATAACAATAGATACATTTCATTTAAAAAATATATAAATACATGTTATTTGGAATTACTACTTGGTTGTACTTTTATGCTAGTCATGTACAATTATAAAATTCAGTTGAATAGATTATTTGTGTATATTGTAATGCAGATAACATTAATGGAACTGTAACATTAATTTGGCATTGTAATCACAAAAGAATAACTTGTCAATGCTTAACGCTTTCTGTCTTTTCATTTAAAACTATGTTTGTACATGACGTTTCTTAAAAAGACCTGTTTACTATTTACTTTTAACCAAACCTTGTCATTGTTATAACCTACCGAGTTGTGTTTAAGTACATCAGTATCAGTGACGACAGGTGACGTTGGTTATCGCGTGTGTTAATTAGGACATATTTACGCAGGTTTACGTATTCACAGAGATTTACGATAGTAGTGAAATTTCACGTGATTTTAGTGTTGACTTTTTTCCTCGTATTACATTTTCATAAGTTATGTTTCCATGAAATACGAAAAACGTTGGGGTATTTCTGCGAGAAATTACCACTGTTTGGCTTCTATTTTTCCGACGGCTTGCAGATTCGACTCGACGTGGTCCCGAGTTGTTGTGGACTGCTTTTTTTTCCTTCTAAATTTTCATTAATCCGGCACAGTTATGGGGACCACGGAGATAAAATATCAATCGAACAGGTCCACGGACATCTACTACACCAGGTAAGAAGGTACATAAATTCACACGAAAAGCATAGTTTGTAATGTCGAACCACTACAGAGCACCGGACACAACTCTGTGACTCTATAGTTTTTTGATTTCAAAATTCAGGGAATTCTCCTGGAACGATATCAAATGCAGCCCTATGGGCTGCATCCCCTATAATATAATATAATATAATATAATATAATATAATATAATATAATATAATATAAAATAATATAATATAATATAATATAATATAATATAATATAATATAATATAATATAATACTACTACTAATAATAATAATAATAATAATGCTAATAATTATAAGCGCTGAGAGGTTTTGATAATGCACCAGAAGAGTGCTTTTATGTGTGTTGCTGAATGACAAATCCTTTATAATACATCTTTATTATGTGCCTTGTAAACGCTCTCACATCAAACCACCATCCCACCTCTCTGAGACAGTAATTTCTTCATTAAAGCAGGACATTAAAACGCACACTTCAGAAATTTGTTTTGGTTTCCAGGCAGAAACAACTCTTTTCACAGTAGCATCATCCATTAGACACCAATTCTTAAAACGAGGCACTTTCGCCTTTCTTTCTTTTTATATATCTTCTAAAGCGGTGTGATCGGGTCTGTGAACAGCCATGTTCCTGTGAAACGAGCGGATCGGAGCTAAAGTGTTTTTTCGTAAGTGCGTCAAACCTGAACAATGGGAGGCAGTCTTTCAATTTTCTACTTAACCACATAAAAACAGTAGAGCAGAGTGCGAACGCAGACGAGCCAGAGAGAGATTCATCCAGACAGACGTGTGAGTGTGATTTAAAGTGAAACATTTTGATTATAGCAGCAATTACACAACACAGCCAAAGTGAATTGTATTCACCCCGCGGTTCAGACGGGCGTCGTGTTCCCGGCCGGAGGTGAAACCCTGCTTGTTCATGAATAAAAGAAAGCATTCGTTTACCACACCCAGTTCACAGAGAGAGATACTGTAGAGATACGCCTTCAATAGGTCGACTCAAAATTGGAATTAGGGACCACCCACCACCCTGATCCAAAACGAACCCCTCCTCGGGACCTTTTTAAAAAGTGACATTGCTCCAGAGGGAGGTGTTTTGATCACATGCCATCAGGACTATTAGAGCTCATTTTGCAATTCATTATGGATGAGGTGCTGTGATTAGGCTGATGGATGCAGCGCGCATGCATAGGCACTGACCTGACCCCGAGTGAGAGGAATTTGAACCCCCCCCGGAAACCAAGGATTATCCATTTAACTCCGAGTTTGTCATTCCTGGGCGGAGATGGAGATGCGGAGAGCCGCGGTGAATGTGGCCGATTTAATAGGAAAGAAAATGAAATGAACTTGAGTCAGCGGCAACAAGACGGTTAAATGATGTGTAAAACATTGCCAGGCCATGTGTTCTCTTTGTTCTAAACCTGATTAAACAATTAATCGTAACCGAATTAGAGTGGAAATCAGGGGGGGGAAATTGGCCAAATAGCCATCGGAATCCACTTAACCTTTGAAAGAGACACAAACTGTGGTCGACCCGCATACCGCATACCGGCAGAGAGTGGATAAAGAGTGCGGTGAAACTAACCGTCCCCCATGGACGTAAATAACTGTGGCTCAACCAATAATCAGCTTTTATGAGGAAATTACTGTCGTCCGACGACACGATGAGTCTTTGGAGGCAAATTCTTTCTTGGTTGGTCTCGGGTAGGGATGTGAATTTTATTGTTTTCAATAAGCGGCACGTTCTGATGGGAAAAGCCAAAACACAATAAACACCTCATAAATGTTTACGATATTTATTTTATTTAAATTCTTAATGGCGCCCGCTCCTTACAATATTATGCACCATATGTTCATTTAGCTTGATCTATGCATGTGCATGTGTGTGTGCGAGCGTGCGTGCGTTTGCAATCCCTACGTGGGAGTTCTCTGCAGCAGTGCGTCCAAAAGGTCTGCAGGTGGCATGTTCCGCCGCCTGCCAGCCCACGTTGGCTCCGCAGCGCTGCGGAGCCAACGTGGAAAGTCTGAGATTGCTTGCTGGCCGGGCCCTCGCCTTCCGTAGGGAGACGAGCGCCGCCGTCATACACACATACACACACACACACACACACACACACACACACACACACACACTCACAGACACAGACATATATATATATATTTATATATATATATATATATATATATATATATATATATAATGTATACATAAAGACAAGGAATTCAAACATGCATTAATTGAGGACACACACTGTTTTGTTCCCCCCTTTTTTCTGTTCTTTTTCCACATTTCGGAGGTCACGTCCAATGAACACACATCTTAAACCCATATCTGTAACCGCCCCGTCGTTGGCCGCCGTAACGCGACGCCAAGGGACGCCGTCCAACCCCGGCGTGTAGGTGCGAGTGCGTGGGAGCCCCGTTGTGCCACCACAATATCACTGCGTTAACCAGATTAGGCCTACAACGGAGAAATAGGTCAACCAGAAAGCCAATTAAGTGCCAATGCAGCGACTGATTGAGAGGCGTAGGAAGGCATGTATCATTATAAACCTTAATAAATGGGCCAGTGTCTGTCCCAGAGGCTGGAGTGGTGACGTCGTGAAAACGTTATCGATGCGGTAGTAATACGAGCCACTCATCACGCCGTAATGATAAAATGGCCGGGGCGCTGGCGCCTTTATGTGTAGTTTATGTTCCGTACGATTATGGCACAGTTTGCCGTTCATGTTTCCCTGCCACGCTCGTGTTCGGTGCGGCGTTGTCAGCGCGTAGATAAACAAGCCATGCCGCAGGGATCCCTAATTCCTCCAAGCTGGAGTTCCTGTTTTCTATGTCGCTGCAGTAATGGAACCACGGGTCAATGGTTCTATAAGCGGACATGTTTATCTTCAAACTCCATAAAACGACATCAACCAGTGCATTTGTTTTTTTTCGTTCCTTCGACGCATCCTGTTTCCAGCCCCTTAATGTGTGACAAACACGCATGTCTAAGCCTGGGCCGCCTCCAAAGGGGCGCCGCCTCAAAGACGAATTGTGGTGTTTATTAGAAAGGGCTGGCGGGTTTTTGTGCGTCCCACGTTCAAAAGACGAAGGTCGTCCCTAATAGCTCCACTGTGCTGAGTTCCATCCGGACCCACGCGTCCGTCAAGGTCAGAATAGTTGAGAGCGGCGCCCGCGGTTCAGCCCCTCACGGTGTCCACGGGCGCCCAAGGGAAACGTGGGTGTGGCGGGCAGCAGATTGCACTACGACGGTCTTGGAGGAGCCCCGGCGGGAAGGCACAGAAGCTTGGGAGGAGCCGAGATCCGGGCTGACGAGGATTAAAAGGGTGGGGTTGGGGTGGGGGCATTCATCAACACGCCACCTGGGGCCGGTCGCGCAAAGCCGCTCCTGTCTCGTTAAAACCCAGCACATTTGCTTTTATTAGTGTCACATGACCGTGCACATGTAATGTCACATGCACAGCTTTAAGCATCTGCTTGGTACCGCGTGTCGCCGTGGCTCCTTTTTTCCCTACGAACAATAAAAACCGATACTCGAATGTTAACGAATATTTACCGTGTTCTTTAAACATCCAAGAATGCATGTACAGTATCGGTGCCCTCGTTTACCCTTCTAAGCTGTTTGTCGGTTGAGTTTAGAATATTATGACGTTTGTGGAGTCATCCATTGACGTGCTATCACCGCAGCCCAGCGGTCCCCCACTCAGATGACCTGGGGGCCACAGTTGGGGGCCGTGTTGAACTTCAAGGGAAAACCGGCCTGTTTTTTTTTGTTGTTTTTTTTTGGTTTGCTTCATTTTGTTTCTGTTTGTTTTTTTCTCCCGCACATCAGTGAATTGCCTCGTAATCCTGTTAGAAACAGCTCCCTTCGGATACATTTCACTATGTCTTATATTTTGAAAACATTACGTACATTTGTGTGGATTAATTAAGCATTGTGATTCGAAGAAATCATTTGCGGGCCACATTTATCAATATCCCGTGCTATCACCACGCAGCGGCCCGCACTGAATCGTCTCGCGGGCCGGATGTGGCCCCCGGGCCTGTAGTTTGAGGCCCCCGCTGCAGCAGAACCTGATGAACCTTGCAACAGGAAGCTGTTTGGAAGCGTAATTGGCAAAGAAATAAAAAAATTTAAAAAGTCACGCTGTCTGTGGAAGCAATTACATACATTAGAAGAAAGGCCACGCTGCGCTTCTGAAATCTCCTCAGAATGACTGCTTTCACAGCGTTACACCACCTCACGCAGGGAGAAGCAGCGAGAGCGTTGGAGTCGCCCGTGTAGAGGATTTGCGTGACGCTACGGCACTTTATTTGAAGTTCAGTCGAAGACGGAAGAGAAAAGACAATATTAACAGCCCCAATGTGCTGCTTAAAGAGCCGCTGAACACAGCGCGCTGTCATAAGTCTGCATCACAACAGTCGACTCTCAAATAAGAAAATCTCGAAAAAAGGTGATTCAGGAACTAACATCCAGTTATATCTTTGGAGTGGGCGGCAAGCGGCGTCCCTTCTCGCGCAACTATAATTGAGGTCTTGGGGCGAGGGGGGCACCCGAAATGTTTATTTTTATTTTTATTTTTTGAGCGACAGCCTTTCAACTGGAGCGCAGAGTGGCTCGGCAAAATGAGAAAACAGATGAGATTGCGATGGGAAAGAGACGTTCCAGCCCGCAAACATCCATTTATTTACGATGTGAGGATGATCGACAAAGTGGTTATAGCTTAAGGGATCATAAGCATGTAATGGTGTTTGTGTTCCAGGCTGTCGCAAGATTAATTTGAAATATATATCCAGAGAGAGGTGGAGATGGGTGTTCAGCTACTACTGTATGTTGTTTTGAATGTTTTGACTACTTTTTTTAGTCGCAACTTTTTCCTCACTTTCCTTCATAGAAGCAGTAAATCTGAAAGGTCTGCTGGGTTGGACGCTGAGCGCCGTGACAGCATCAGGGGGGATTTGAAATTACAACGAAGGGCAGCTTGTCAGTCATTGCGCAGGAAGGAAAGACCGCTGGTGTTTGTATCAACCTTGCAGCTAATTGCCCTGGATATGAAGGCATGCAGGAAATGGTAATAGTGTCGTGATATACTGAGTAGGTTTAGGAAAGAAAAGTTACTGAATCGCGTTGGAAGTTTAAAGAGCAAAGTCTGAGCCGTAGGGGTAAGAATATTTCTCCTTGTAACCTCTTCTACTTCTTCGGCTGACAGTAGCACAATTTCCGCTGGCACCCTGTTGGCTAACGGCACCAGTGTCGGTCATTGTTAAATATGTTCTTAAAATAATTACAATTGTTTATATTAAAATAAATGTATGCTGTGCCAGTTTTGCCTGTCACGCGCCACGCAAGAGGCGTTTTCAGGGACCTCGGACACAGAGACACTAAAGATGGGGTTGTAGACACCAGTTTATTGTAGAGAGAGGACTTGTTGGAATAATCCCAGGAGCAGATAGACGTGTGTCATGACTCGTTAGATCAACCAACAGGTATGCAGCCACCTAGATCCAGCTCAGGTGTGGCTGCTCAAACCACACCATCCCCACACCACATACCCACGACACCAAACTGAGGCCAAGGACACCCTGGGTGCTGCTGCTGCCAGTCAGGAGAGGGTTGGTGCTGGGGCCGCCCCTTGATCCGCCGGTGGTTCCTGGGCGTCTTCGGACAACCTTTCTGTGTCCCTTTGCCGTGCCGGAGAGTCCCTGTTCAGGTGCCAGTGTGGCAGTGTCGCTTACCACACGCCACTGAAGACGAGGTTGTAGACACACCAGTTTATTGTAGAGACAGAGTTAGTCAGAATAATTACAGGAGCAGATGGACACGTGTCATGGCACCGGCTCCTCTCCTGAGAGTGTGTGGGGATGGGGGTTTGTTAGACCAACAAATGAGCAACAGGTAAGCAGCCACTCTGATCCTGGGCCCCATTTATCTAGACCCAGGTCAGGTATGGCTGCTTAAACCACACCATCCCAACACCACATATGTATTATGATTCATGTGCTTTTCATTCCTGAATTCGCCCCTGTGGATTAATAAAGTGTTCAATTTTTATGCTTATTTTATAATATTATCAGGGAACACAAGGGAACACAATATTATAATAAATGAATAACACTTTGTAACACTGTATTGTTTTGTTACATTTATTATTAATTATTAATGTGAGAAACTGTATTTGGTATTTCAATCCAATTTGAAAAACTGCTTAAAAGATAAATAAAGAATATATATATAAACAGTATATACAATGTAATGGCATTGCATCACAGGGAATAGCATTATCAACAGGGATCAATTAGAGAGTGATAGAAAAAGAAAAGGTCATAGAAAAGGTGTTTATCCTTAAACAGTCTTCATTCTTTATAAAGTTACCACTGATGTTGATTAAATCAGAAACATAAATAATGTTGTCATCGATCCAATGTTGTTTGAAAATTTTGGGGAAGATAAGCTTTGTGAATAGACAGATTGAAGACAAAACCTTATGTCCAGGAGTAAAGTGCTTGTTGATAAAAACTAGAAGGATAACCGTTGTCATCTTAAGAAGGCTTTATTTATTTTTTTGAATGTTATGAGGAATATAACTCCACAAAGATGATGCTGCAGTTTGACATTTCTTTAGCCTCTTCATTTAAAATATAGGGTTTAAGTCAGTGAAATCCAGTAATTGCACCCCTTCTGCTTTCCTTTTCAAGGATGATATTTATATATTTATTATATGGATTATTTTCGGATGGTGATTGTTGTTTGTTGTTGTTGAAAAAAGAAAATCACAAAACCATGAATCGCCTTGAGATGGAATTATCAACAGCAAGTGAAAGGGCCGTATAAACAAATCTTAATACGCCATCTCCTTCCTCTCCGAAAATTAATGAATCCCTCTGAAGTCATATGTTCAGAATAGAGAATTATTTTAAAGTTTTGCGGAAAATGAACTTTGTGTCTATATATATCACACTTTGATGAAAATGGTATGGATCCTGAGATACTTGACCTTCTGTTTGACTCGTGTGTCATACATTGTAGTTTCTCTGGTGTCATAAAGACACAGCGTTCCACATTTTGCCATATTAGTTTTCAAGCCTGAGGTAAGAAGGCACTCCAGAGTCTTAAGCCCCACCCGGGCATAGGAAAAACTCCCAGAAAAAAAAACAGGGAAAGAAATGGAACAAACGTCGAGAAGTGGTTACAGAAGAAGGGATCCCCTCCACAGTCCTGGGATAAAAAGGCTTGATCCTCCACTGAGCCGTCCAAAGATTTTCCACAACTCACTACACTGGTTTATCAAATTCACCGCAGATGCCGTGCACATCTTGCAACACGCCCCATTGCACGCTCAATTACGTTCTTGCCGGGAAAGGCCGTCTCCGCCGCCAACAACGGAAACACCAGTTCAAAAATGTAAAACCTGCTCATTAATGCAAATGTGTAATCAGCAAATCATGCGGCAGAAACTCGTGCAAAGCATGCAGACATTTTCAAGCGGTTCGGGTTGTCAAAGTCAAAGTCTGACTTTTCCTCCCAGAGTTTACAGAGAATGTTGCGAACGTGCGACAAACAAAAAAACATGCAGCGGTTCTGTGGGTGAAAGCGCCTTGCTAAAAATGAAAGAGGTCAGAGGAGAATGGCCGGACTGGTTAAAGTCGACAAAGCGTCAGCAGCTCAAATAACCTGCGTTCCAACAGTGGCGCAGAGCAACAGGAGCAGTCTCTGAACGCACAACACGCCGAGGCGAGGCGTGCATGGGCTGCAGCGACAGAAAACCACACTAGGTTCCACTCTAGTCAGCTAAGAGCAGGGAAACGAGGCTACGTCGGGCTCACCAAAACAGTGGAGGCCAGGGGAAGACTGGAAACATTTTGATTCCGGCTGAGACATGCAGAAGGTAGGGTCAGAACCACATCAATCCATGGCTCCGTCCTGCCTGGTGTCAGCGGTTCAGGCTGGTAGTGGTGGTGGTGTAATGGTGCGGGAAATGTTTTCTTGGCCCACTTTAGGCCCCATAATACCAGTTTAAATGCCACAGCCTCCCTGAGTATTGTTGATGACCATGGTCGCCCCTTTACGGCCACAGTCTACCCATCTGCTAATGGCTTTTAATGTCACAAAGGGGGTCAGTTGCCGCCACCAACTTCTCAATGAGTTCAGTGTGCTCCAACGGCCTCCACAGTACCAGATCCCAACATTTGGGATGAAATTAAATGGGAAATAAATCTGCAGGATCTGTGTGATGCTACCATATCGGTGTGGACACCGTTTCTCCTTTCTCCTTCTCCTTGCTTCTGAGCTGGTGCTAGTGCCGGTTCACAGTTCAAATTCTACTTGGTTCAACCTCCTAACCGGAAAAACGGGTCCACAATTATTATTATTACTACTATTATTACAATTATTATTATTGTTGTTATAATAATAATAATAATAATAATAATAATAATAATAATAATAATAATAATAATAATAATTATTATTATTATTATTATTATTATTATTATTATTATTATCATTATTATTATTATTATTACTTATGTTTCGTGGTGCAATGTTTTTTTTATTGTTTTAGGTAATGAGTGGGACAGAACATGACAAACGTCTGTGTAAGTGCTGAAAACAAGTATGTTATTATTATTATTATTATTATTATTATTATTATTATTATTATTATTATTATTATTTTAATTGTGGTGAAAACCGGGACAATTTGGAAGTGAATGGGTGAGTGGGCAGCCACAGTTCAAGTCTGTGGGTTCACAGCTTGTACAAAGTGTGTTGTAATCATTTAAAGATTAGGTGTGCTCTGACTCAATAAAATATGATATATTTTACAAAATGTCCACTAAATTTGTCCACTGGAGACCTCCACGTGCCAGATTTTACGCCCATGAATTCTGTACTGCTGGTGGCGGTAACAAAAAAATTGCACACACAATCACAATGTTTTGGTCGGGCTTGCTTGTCCCGGCCCTCAGGTTCTAATTCAGCTGTGGAGTGGTGCCGCTTTGGAACCAGTATTCCGGTTCCAGAGCCGGTTCTTTCACTGTCGAAACAGCAAAGAACTGGTTCAACCCACCCACCTTACATCATGGTGCGCCTCCAACAAATCTCGTCCTCAACGTGCGGAAGACGAAGGAGCTGATTGGGGACTTAGAAGTGGATTTCTTGGAGTGCACGTCAGCCTGGACCTCTCCTGGACATCAAACGCTGCTCGAGACTCAAGAGCGCCCGCCTATCTCCCAAAATACTCTCGAAACTTCTGCGGCCGCGCCCCTGAGAGCATCCTGACCAGCTGCATCTCAGTGTGGTGCGCTGAGTGTTACATCAGCAGACCAGGAAGCCCTGCAGCGATTCGTCAAGGGGGGCCAGCACATCACCGGTCAGCCATAAAGACAGCTCCCAGCCACAAAAGACATTCATCAGAAACACTGCCCACGCAGAGGTCTGGGCACCAGCAGAGATTCCACCCACCCGAACCACCGCCTGTTCTCCACCCTGCCCTCTGGGAGGCGCTACGGGAGCCTCAGAGCTCGCACTGCCAGGCTCAGAAACACTGAACTCCACCACATACCACTTACAACCACATACCCCCGCCCCCCACTCGCTCCGCCCCGAAAGCTGAGCCCCACAGTCCCCTCCATGTTCTGCCATACTGTACCTGATCTCCCCCCTCGGCCCCGCCTCCCCCTGCACTTTAATGACTTTCTTCTTTGCACAACTGCCATGTTTCCAATGCCATTTGCAGAGCTCGATTACAATGACCTCAGATGTATATGACCACATTCAATGCGAGTCTGAAAATATGGTGATATTTTTTATGTTTTTATTGCACTTATTTTTAGGCTATGTATACCCTATTTGGCCGAATTGAATTCAATTCAATTCAATTGAAGTTTGAAAACTTAATTTCTCACATCCTCATTACTGGCCTCCTCTTAGCAGTAAGGTCTCAATTTCCAATGCCCACTGTATTGTTCTGCATTCTGGCTTCATGTTTTTTTCATCTTATTGATCCTCTGGGGAAATAGGTGTTTCACCCATCCGAGCAGCAGTGGGCCAACACAGCACCAAGAGCAGATCTGGATCCTGCGCCTTTCTCAGGGTCATCGGGAGTGTGTAACCCCAGCCTGCATGCCTTTAGGGCGGGAGGAAACCAGAGCCCAACCCATGAGAACATGGGCAGAGCATGCACACCACACAGACAGGCCGCAGCCGGGTTCAAATTCAGAACCTTTTTTTTGCCGGGCGACCGCAGCGCAAACCACTGAGCCACTTCTCTGGATTTTGCCATTTTTAAGTCCACAGTAACAGATGCAGTGCCCACTCATCGGCCTGTGGCTGTTTAACTTAATCTTCCCTCTGGTCTGAATATTCCCAATGTCCTGTATGAGCTGGCGTGTCAAAGAACTTCGGTTCAGAGTTTGAAAAAGTTTAATTCAGTTATTTATTTTTGGAGGACACACACACACACACACACACACACACAAATAAAAATACTCACACAGGGCTGCACATGGAAAGGCATATCCACAGGAACACACAAAATGAGTTCCTTGCTGCTTTGGTGGCGGGCTTTCGTGCAGATTGGTTAAAGCTAATGTCAGAGTGAAGCCCTCTCACCGACCCCTTCCTTAATTGAAGGAAGCCGCTGAGCAAGTGGACCAGAAAATTAGTTCCCCTTACCGGCCAGGCCCGCAGCCCACGGCCATTAAGTCAGGGAGGCTCATAAACACAAACACATCCGCCTAACTTACACCCATCTACACACCCACACACGCGCACGCACGCATGCAGGCACGCACACACACACACACACACACACACACACATCCTGTCGTGGACAGGATTTCCCCGAACCTGATGCGGTGACCACATTTTGAACTTGGCTCTATAGGAAATCTGTGCTCGCCGCCGGTGCCGCCTCACTTCACACAGATCCCATTTGAAGCAACCTGCTCCGCTCGCCACACATGCTCCACTTTAATTAAAGACAGCCAAACTCAAAGGAAATCATTCTTGAAAGTCACTCGGTGCACCTATAACATATTCCTGTCAAAGGCAGTTTGCCACGCTAGCTGTGATATTTCCACACCTGCCGCATGGTGTCGACAGGTTTGGTCACATTGATTTATACATATAAATCGATGCCGTTTCGAACCGGTATAATTTGTATTAACACATTTTGTTGAAAGTGCCTCCGGCTGATGACCTTTATTTATTATTTGTAGTGTCAATATTTTAACAAATTACCATGGTCAATTCAAATGTGCAAATCACATATCCTATAGGAAAATGCTATGCAACTATGCAACTGTGGAAACTGTAAAATGAATGTATTGGTTTCAGATTTAAAAAAATGTCGGCAGACAACACTCGTTCAATATATATTTTTTTATTTCTACACATAGATGAGGTCCAGTTCTATCACAAAAAAACGGTTGGATCGGTTATCGTTCTTTATACATGGCTGGACGCTCCATTGGTTGAAGATTGTCCTCTACATTTGAACACATGGACGCCTGCTGTCGATTCCGGTCAAAGTGTCTCTTTGCTGTTGTAAATGAACATACGACTCTCCGATGGAAAGTTCTCATCAAAGGAAAAGTTACTGTAATGACCCCTTCCTCACAAAGAAATACGAGAAGCAGTAAAAAAAAAGAAAAGACGGGAAACGATGAGCTGCGGCACAGCCGACCCGACCCGTCGTGCATAACTACAGAAGCACCAGATCTGAGCGCCCTTGTTTGGAGTGAAAATGTTAAATTAAAGGTGGCATTCATTATGCGTGCTAATTTGTTCCAACTCAGCTGACTCTGCCGATCACACATCATCGTAAGTTATTCATTTGCTGCCAAAATTAATAAGTTGACATCACTCCCCCCGCCCCCCCCCCCCCCATCTTGAAACACGTTATCAAACAAATCACCTGTTAAAAGAATTTCCTTCCCCCACCGACAGAACGTGAACGGTGAGTCGGAGAAACGGGAATATTTGTCATCTTTTCACGGCAAACCCACAAGACGCGAGCGTGTCATTAACAACAAATCCATTTCAATCTGTTGCTTTTGGCAAATTCACCGCCGCATAAAAATCCTGGTTTTGGTCACACCGCAGGATGTTGAGAGCAACAACAGTTTACCGCTCCTCTGTAATTGATATAGCGCGGCTTTGATGCTCTTGACCCGGCGTCAGATCAGGACGGTGCGGAGGCAGGTGCTCAAGGTAAAGAAGAGGGCAACACGGAATAGGATTTTAAAATGCCATTTCCAGCAGAAGCTGTTGACATTTAGCAACCTATATAACTGTTTGAAGAATTTGGCGCCTGACATGTGCTCGCCGCACTGATTCCACCAGTGAAGACTCGTTACGATCAATGAGGACGCGTTTATTCGCATTTATTCTGGAATATGCCGCGGATTAAAAAACACCAGCGTTATTCTCCTGACGCGATTATGAGAAAAAAATTATGTAGGGAATGTATTTGTCTTCTACGAAAACCCACACAGGGGCGCCCGCTTAAATATGTATATTATTTGTCCTTGTATTTTATTTTATGCAAAGTTCACAGTTGATATCCACTGATATATTATAATTGATATATAATTTATATATATATATATATATATGTATATATATTTTTTTTAGTAGGGTTGTGGACGCCTCTTTTAGTCGATGAACAGTATAACACAACTGTTCCCAATGAAAGCTCCATTTATGCCAAAAAAATAAACAACAAAAAGGCTGATAAAACCAGCACCATGGAGCATGGGGTAGAGGGGCAGGTGTTTGGGCAACCCCCCTGTGCCTGCATAAGTTCTCCACATACTTTCCACACCAGGCAGGGTGTGGAAAGACGGCATGTAAGACGTGGTGAATACATCTGTAATAGATACTATGACGTGGATGGTTGGCCTTGGCCAGCACGCTTCCTCATCAAACATCCACGGGATGGGGATGGGGATCGGGTTCCGGATCGGGGACGAGATTCGGACACACCCGCCGCCCTCGCTTCACGTACGGAACGGCTCTGTTGGACACGGCTCAGATTTCTTACCGCCACCAACATCTGACCTTTTGTCAAACGCTTCAGATCCGATACGTGCCACCAGAATGACCTTTCCGTGTCATAATCAGCGCACCATCCGACAGGGAGAGATAAAACTTGACGAAACAAATTAGCTGTCAACGGGACGGCGGGGAAAGGAAAGGTGATGGCAGCGGACCAATGGAACGTTCTCCTTGAAGCGTGAGTCATCAAGCGGCGCCTCGACCCGGTTCCACTTCGCTCCAAAACCTCGCAGCGCATCGTGATGGGGCTTCTGCAAATAACGACGCCCCCAATTTTGAAAAGACATTCAACAAAAGCATCTTTTGGCTGAATTTGTTCCAGGATTGGAAAATACTAATCATGCAGGTCATAAATATATGTGAGAGAAAAAAAATCTAAATCCAACAAAAAAATCTGGATCACGCATCAAGAGCTGTGGTGTAAATATACCACGAGTCACCGGCAGCTGAAACGACCCGATTCCGATGTTTCGCCCACGGCCACAGGGGAAGCAGCTTTCAACTTTATGCAAATGAGCAGTGGCGCGCGCCAGCAGAGAGCCAATAGGAGGGCCCGCAGCAGCCGGTCGATTTTGAGCCCACACGCCCACAAAAGACAGGGGCGCAGAGTCTTGGCGTCGAGACGAGAGCCACTTGGCTTCACTCTGCAGCTCCGTCGCCGGTGGGGTGACCCTAGTATTAGTGTCTGAGATTTTTCCTGGCATTTGCTGTGTTAATTATGGGATTGCAGTGCAGCGCTCTTGGGATTAGTCAGCTCCTCAAAACGACAGCATAGAAGTGGAGCAAAAACCTGAGGAAAGCATTTTATTTTCAACACAAAACAGCCAAAGGTGTTTAATTTAATGGACAGCGCAGAGGGTAAGGAATTACGTTGGAATTTTTTTTTCACACCTGAACAGTGACTTTCAACGCTAGGAAGCATGTTGCAATTTTTTTTTTAACCTCTCTTTTGGGTGCTCCACTTAACGCTAACCCTAACCCTAACCACTGCAAAAATTGCATCGTGGATGAGTAAGACCCTCATTCAATTAAATGAAGAGAGGAGAGGCCGACTGAGAATGCTCGTGAAATTTGGAAAATGTCAAACCCTTCAACCTCGTTTATTTGTCTGGATGATCAAAATAGAGACAACGCGCTTTACTCGCTCCAACTATAATCGGGTGGCGCCGACGACAAGTCCTCAAATAACTGGGGCGTTCACATGCTACTTTAATGCACATATCTGTATATACATAGGCATATTCCCTCTATCCATTCCATTTTATTTAATTCTATTTTTATTGTTTTTTATTCTATATATTTTCATTTTATTCTATAAGTATTCGACTTACTGTATTACGTTTTAGGAGTCAGTTAGCCGGTCTATTAAAAATAAACTTTTTATTTTTATTTTTTCCTAGGACATAGTGTGCTATCGGGTGCGTTGCATTACATTTCACTGCATATATGTATGAAAGTATGTATATGTGTGTGACAAAAAAAAATCTTGAATCTTGAATCTTGAATCTTGAATCTTGAACTGCCTCCTGTGTCTGAGACGGAGGTGAGAGAAAGGCGTAAGCAGCACCGCACGCCCCCTGCTCCCAAAACGCTGCGTTCTGGGCATGCGCACGTAGAGAACGTGCACGGCGACGCAAAGTGTGCGAGCGTTTGACAATGTGAAATTATTAAGGTGCTGAGTTGACATTAAAGGGGGGCGGGGGGCGGGGGTGACGCGGGAACCCGGCTCCGACCCCGGCTCCTCGTGTCTGCGGTGAGAATCTACTCCCTCCGTCTTTTTACGGAGACGCCGGCAGAATGTGAAGATTTTTTTCGGACTTGCTGTCCCGAAGCCCCACTTTGTTTGTTTTATCCAAAGGTCAGTGATGTTTGGGAGCCCGCTGTGCTGCCCGACAAACTTAATGGGACCTTTCCAGCGCTCACCCCTGCAGAGGTAGCGTCGCCTCCGGAGGCTATAACAAGCTCTGCATGGAGGCTGCCTGGCGCACACACACACACACACACACACACACACACACACACACACACACACACACACACACACACACACACACACACACACACACACACACACACACACACACACACACACACTGGTAGGGGTTTCACAACTACTGATTTTTACTAGTTGGCAAATTGACCAGTTGACTAGTCGTCTTCTACCTATTGTGTAAGAAATACAGAGAGAGGAGTTCTAGGTATCAATGAAAATTGTATTTTGTAAATTAATGGGGATCATTATTAAGGTGCAGTGTGTCGAATTTATGGCAGAAATGGAATATGATATTCATAAGAATGTGTTATCATTAGTATATGATCCCATGAAAATTAGAATTGTGTGGGCTTTACTTTAGAATGAGCCGTTTATATGTCCATAGGGCACGGGTACGCTTCCACGGAGGCCGCCATGTTGCACCGCCATGGTTCTACAGTAGCCCAGAATGGACAAATCAGACACTGGCCTTAAAGAGTTTTCGAGTTTTCGAGTTCAAGTTCCACAGCCACCGTCTCCATGTCGCCATGTTGTACCGCGATGGGGAGGGGTGTTGGATTGGTTGCAATCTGCTTGATTCTGCTAAATGCTACACACTACAGCTTTAAAGCCACAGTTTGCAACTTGTTAATCTTGTTTACCTTATATTTCTGGAATGTATTTAAAAAAAAACTATAAATGATAAACTTGCTGTTCAAAATGTCCAGTATTAATGCTCATTGAAAACGTAAGCGCTCCACCTCTCCGACGGCGCAGCTGGGTCAGGCCAGTGACGCACCTAGCACCTTGGTCGGTGTTCGCCGGCCCTGACTTTCATTGCACCACGGGGTTTGTTTCACACTCTGACTCGCGCGTGCAAGCTGATCTGCCAGGCCGAGCACATCTGCTATCTACACCGGTAGCAGGAGGCCGATGCCCCGTGCCTGGCCCTCCCCCGGAGCAGCGGGGAGAGAGGCTCCGGGGGAGCCGTGGACTAAGTGCTCGCTGAAGCATGAAGCGTAACATGTATTAACATAATAATTGGTTTGAGCGCCGGTACAATGTCACCTTTAAAGCATTACCGTACCTCCAATCAGTGCACTCAATTGTAAATATACCACCTGAGTCACATAGGAATTATGGTCACGGTTGGTAGTAACAATCATGACTCAAATAAAAACATTAAATGAATTCAATAATTTTGAAATGTTGTGTTGCATGAGTAGTTGTTTTATTTGCAGGCTCACAGTTAACGTTCCGACATGGGGACGTACGAGCAAATCGCCTCCAAATCCAACAGTTTCTGACCCGTCACCGTCGCGACTGCCGAGCGCTCATCCTCCAAACTAAAACGAATTAAAACTCTCGGAGGACACAATGGGACAGGACAGACTGAGTGGATCGGCCATGTTATCAATTGAAAATGACCGGGTGAAGAAGTTGGTGCATTGTGGGTGACTTCACGCAGCACAAGGCTCGCCGAGTGACCTTCAAATAGTGGTGAGCGCTCGATGAGCTGATGCTCCGCCCTGACAACTTTCCTAAACATTCTAGATCTTGATCATTTACAGTTGGTAGCCTCCCTGCCCCTGATGCTCATCAGTCCAAGCGGGTTCCAAAATGACATCAGTGGTGCTGTGTGCGCACGCTGTCGTGCACGGTGTGTTCTGCGCAGGCAGGCATTGCAATGTTATTTTGTTTCCTTTGTTTGTCCGTTTTAACTAAGCAAACAACATTACATAGCACCGATAAATAGACAAAGCAAAATGGTCTAAATAGCATTAACTGATCTAATCACCAGAAGAGACTCTGGTGGAGGCCCGTAGTGGTCCTGAGGTGGTCCTTACGGGGTGGGGCAGGCAATATAAGAACATGTGCATTTCCGTCCCCCAAATACAAACACCAAAGAGCTTTCTTTTACATTAATAAAGACATTTCCACCATAAATTGATGCAGAAAAATTCAGCAGAATGCTCAAGCCATCTCAAGCTTTTCACAGTATTTTCCCATTTTGGTGGGGTTGGTGTTGGGTTTAAAAGGACCTCCCTGTTGCAAAAGGCCAAGGGCCGTTTTTTTTTTTCATCCCAGTCTGTCACTGTTCACATGGATATACAAACACAAACACACACACATTTACACATTCACACACATATATTCACATGCATACAGAAACAAACACAGAGAATCTCACACACACACACACACATACACACACACACACACACACACACTGTATTCACATGCACTGACACACAAACAAACACACACAACAGTGGCATCGTTAGGGGTGGGCGCCCGGGGCTTCAGCACCAAATGTGTATTGAATAGCCCCCGATCTGAAGTAGCCCTGCAGCGCCGGCTCTGCGCCTTGATCGCTTCCTCTGTGCTGGTACCGCCGGTGCCCACGGCGTGCCACGATGCACTAAACAGTGTGTATGCGCGCCAAAACAGTGTTTTTAATTTAGAAGTAAGTTATTTTATTGACTCTGTTTCCTTATGGAATACAACTAGCACCACGCTTAAGGGGGACACGTTCTCCGTCACTGTCTTACCACACCCCACCCCCACCCCACCCGTCGATAGTTTGCTTCGAATGGCAAAATGGCTTGACCCTGCTTGGGCTGAGCCCCTGATGACTTTGCATCTAGGCAACACCGCTGACAAAAACACACATACATAAACAAACATCCGCACACAATCTCATACACACACACACACACACACACACACACACACACACACACACACACACACACACACACACACACACACACACACTTATGCACACATTTCTATGCACACACACATAAACACACAAACACAAACAATCACACACACATGCACACTATCAAGGATACATTCATGCACACACATAGTATATTTGTTCCTGTATGCATGCAAACACGGACACACACACACACACGCGCACACACACACAGACACACACACACACACACACACTAACACACGCACACACATACACTAACATGCACACACACACACACACATACACACACACACACACACACACTCTCACAAACACACACACACACACATGCATAAACAAACGCATCAAACATGCACACTCACAGACATTCACTTTCACACACAAACATGCACACACACACAAGCACAGACACACACACACACACCAACATCCCATCAAGCTATCAAAGCTGCTCATGGCGCCTGGTCCCCTGCCAAGCTGCCTTCTGTTCAGCAGTCAGATTCTACATGTTTACAACCGATGGATCTCGGCACCCGTACATCCCGAGTCCCCTGAAAGAAATCCACTGATTCATCCCGGTGAGCATGTGCGCTTGCAAGGAGCTGTTTATTCATAAGGCGAGGTGAGAAAGCACGCCTGCTCCGGCACGGCCAATTTGAGAGCTTTCGACGCAGAGCTCTTATGACCTCCGAGAGTGAGAATCTATTAGCGCCGCGCTAGATGTTGCTGCTGGAGATGCTAGCATTAGTTTTATCGCACACCGCAGCCATCTTAATAGCCTTTGTCATTATCGTCACGACAACCATCATTGGCTCAGAAAGATGGACTTGGACTAAATCAATATTTTGTGGACAAAACAATAGTGTTATATTATTGACATTGTACATGTTTCATATGTATATATATATATATTGTATATATGTATGTATGTATACTTTTGACAAACATCATCTTATAATGTACCTGGACACATCATCAGGGGTCATTGGGTGTTTCGGGTCTCTCCTGATCCACAGCCAGCTCAAAGCAGCTTCTATTTCCTCGGTAGCCACTCGATGCCCCTTTGCCTACTGGCTCCTGTGATGCCCAAAGTGTTGTAGGCCCTGCAGACGGACCAGCCTGCAAACCCTCTGCATCCCACCTTTAAACCTCGCTCGCCACGCATTACTTCGGCATTCTTCCACTAGCTCAGCATAGTTTACCCTCTTCCTCTCGCTGGCCTCCAAAATGCGGTCCTCCAAGGGAATTGTGAGTTCCAAGAGAATGACCTGCTTTGGAGGCTTCCAAGATCAGCACCATGTCTGGCCTTAGCATTGTTGTGGCAACACTTTCTCAGAACTTCAGTTGTTTTCCCAGGTCAACTTTCAGCTCCCTGTCTCAGCTCCCTGTCCAGTTGCAAGCAGGCCAGACGAGACGGCCCCAGCGGCTGATGTGGGCTTCCCCCCAGCCCTGATGAAAGCGACGGTGTTCTTCACTTTCCAAAGCTCGGCCCATGAGACTTTGCGCCCCAGCGCTTGCTCCCATCTCGTTCAGGCTCCCTGCTGCCGCATTCCAACCATCCTGCTGGCTCACTTCTTCTCAACTGACGCTCGCACCTCATCCTGGATCAGCGACCTCTTGTCCTACCCCTGCACCTCCCCTGCCGATTGGGAGCTTCAGATTGTTGTCGTCATGGCACTTCAGGATCCACCTGCTCACTGGGACAAATGTTGGTTCCCAGGGTCAGATCATCCATGAAGGGTGGCTGTCCGACACTGGACTTGCTGCTCTACACTGAACCTCCACAGACTTCTCAAGCATGTTCATGGCAAGCGTGAAAACGATCACTGAAATGGCACACCCAGTAATGATTCCCTTCTCAATCTTGTGCCACTCTGAGGTTGTAGACCCAGCAGAGACTCTCAGATTGAAGCTATTGTTCTCGACCAATATAAGGTCCCTGATCTTTCCTGGGATATGGCGGCGGTTCAGTGCCTCTTCGACGAGCTTGTGTGGTATGGACACATAGGTGTTTGCGAAGTCCAGCCACAGCACAACAAGGTCCCATCTGTTCCTCGGGCTTCCCTGATCAGCTGGGTGACCAAGCCCATGTGCTCCAGACACCCCAGTACCTTCGGAATCCCTCCTTTCTGGACCGAGGTATCATTGTAGTTACTCAGGAGGTAGTCTGTCAGGCGCCTGGCAACGATGCTGAAGAATATCTTTCCAACAACACTGAGCAGCGAGATGGTTCCAAATTGTTCCCTCGATGTTCTTCCTCCTTTGGGAATTCACACCCCTTTCGCGTACTTCCACTGATGAGCTACCTTGCCCCTCCTCCAGATAACCTTCAGCTTCCTTCAGAGCCTGTGGAGTAACCTTGGGCTGTTCTTGGGTACTTTGTTAGGTACCCCAATCTGTACTGGGGCTGAGATTGCTCTTGTCTTATTGACCACCTCCTGGACCTCCTTATATATATATATATATATACACTGTATATATATGTTAGAGAGACAGACCAAAGATTAATTTGTGATGTTGCTCTCAACCTCTAAACACACACACACACACACACACATGCAGGCACTTTTTCATAACATCAACACAAATGCTACCACGGCAGAATAAAATACACTTTTGGAATTTTGTTATTGTGCGTATACAGACATACAAAGACACACACACATACCCATACATTAAAAAATCCCAAATAAAATGGAAACATCCCATCTTTTTGTCACATTAACTGTGGAACACATCTTCCCAGTTCGTCTCCTGATCACACATGTTTAGAAGCTTGCAAAACACAACCACTCAAACATTGTACATGCTTGTAATAACACCTGGGAAGGTCTAGAAATGGATGACTTTTCTTGAGGTTCCACTCGACCTTCATAAATGAATAGATTGAATTCAGTCCTTTTCCCGAGAATTTTACATCCCGAGAAGTTTGAAAAGCAACCCAGAGAGCCAGTGAATGGCAGTGTGCAGTTTGAGCGTGTGCCATATCCACACGCATGTGTTTGTCGCAGCTGGACAACCTTGGAGGCGGTACATTAAGTGTGAATAATGTTTCGGAGCAGTGAGACATCACACCCCACTGATGGGTGGGCCAAAGTGCATCGCCATCACCACGGCAACCAAGGAAAGGGAGCGGGGCTCTGGGTGGACCTCCGCCCGCTGCCCATTGTTATCGCCGCCTTAACGATCCATGATCACGAGGGCGAGCCGGGGTGTAATGAGTTTGGTCGTTAAGAAATACAGCTCCAAGTCCCCGAATCCTCGGGGATGGAAAAATGAAGCTCCGCTGTTGAGAAAACATGAAATGAAATGAAATGGAAAAACACACACACACACACACACACACACACACACACACACACACACACACACACACACACACACACACACACACACACACACACATACACACAAACACTCACACACACACGTAAACACAAACTCACACACACACACAAACACACGCACAGAAAACCGATTTAAAAATTCATCTCTTTTTGCTTCCTCTACTCCGTTCTGTATATTTGGGAGGGAAATGATGAGAGAAGCGGCTATCAGGGATTTATCCTGTATGAAGGTAACTCATCTTCATCATGATTTATTTAATCGGAATCATTTGAAAAGAGGCCGATGGAGGCCGCGAGAACATTA
>NC_137191.1:9300352-9335352 GCF_960531495.2 Zeus faber
GTTCTTTCTCGTCAATCCATATCGTCCGTCCGTACCGAGCGCTCGCCGAGCTCAAATTTCACCGCGGCCGCCTGTCATTTCCCAAATACTCCCGATCTTTGCATTTTGATCCAGGAATGGCGGACCCCGCCGACAACCATCGAGATAGCCGAGAGAGAGGAGCTCATGCGTAACGCAGATATAAGGATCGGCTGTTTATTGTGAACTTAAAATTGAAAAAGAAAAAAACGAAAGACAATATTTTTAGAATACAAAGGAATCTCATGGTTTATCGCTTAAAGGAGGAAACGAGATCTAACCAAAGAAAAATAAAACCCGCGTCCTGCGTTAGTTTGCGCTGTGTTATAAAGCCGTTGGAAACAGGGCTTGATTGCGTGAGTACGGGATTCATGCGCCGATTATCCCATTAACTCGGCGGGATCTCCGCCTTCATCCGGTGAGTAAACAACCACAAAAACAACACGGAAATGTGGCTTTTCAACAGCCCGGCTACTCACCCGGATTCACACAATGAGAGAGCGTTCACCTTTGGATCGGGTGAGGGGACTACAACATTAGAGCCGTGGCTAACAACATAATTCCCTGCTCGGCCCCTCGGTTCACCTTGTTATTTTCTATCGTTCTTGACGGAAACTAACACGCATGCTGTTAAATTCCGCCGACCCCGCTTGTGCTGCTCGCTCTCGCCCCTTTCCCAGAAAGGCCACATCCCTGAGTGCATTACTCTGTAGTCGTAGTCCAACTATTTGAACTTTTCTTTGTTTGAAAGCGGTTGAGTGTTTCCTGGGCCGATGCAAAAAAACGCCCACTCTCACTTCAGGCCTTTATTATTGAGACAACTTTTTTTTTTCTTTTACCATCTCTGGAAACGAATCCAAACCACCTACACCTTCTCCCTTTCATGTCCTCCGAAAAAAAACCCCAAAAAAAACAAAACACGGCCCCCTTCGACTGGTTTTAAATCGGCATTCTTCCTTTTGATCTGCGTAATGCTCACCAGAATCCCTTTCGTTCTTTGCCGGTCACTTCATCTGTTGCTTCTGACATTTCCACTTCATCTCAAAGTTTCCTCCCCCCTTTCCTTTTTTGGTTCGGACCCTGACGCCGGATCCGCACTTCCCGTGCCTGTGCCGCGGAAGGCAAGGCGCGCCTCGACGCGCCGCTGTCGCAGCCGGACGCAAGCAGGTTTGCATTTCACATTACATTTGTATTTATTCATTCAACGGACGCTTTTGTCCAAAGCCACTTACATGGGAGGCTGGAAACAAATCAAAGCATGCATCGACCGCTGGAGCAACCTTGAGTTGAAATGCCTGTGCAACCTGTTCCTAAATTCACCCGGATACAAGTGCCAGATACTGTAGCTGTAAGGAGCCAGAATAAAAAGGAGCCAGAATAAAAGTTCTGTTATTTGTCTTTTTTTTTCTTTCTTTTTTACTTCCTCTTTCGTACTCGTATGTCGTTTGCGCACAATCTCAACACAACCTGAAACTAGTCAACAATGAGGAAATAACAAGCTAAGATGGGATCTGGCATTGAGAGCAAGGTCTTCACTTGTTCCTTCAAGGCCGTGAGTGTCTGCACAGCGCAACGGGTTCAGCTGTTATTGAAAAAAAAAATGTCCTTCCATACCTCCTCACAAATACATTATTTCTAATTAAATGCTTACCCTTGTGGGCAATATTGCTCTCGGACCAAATTTCTCGCTTTCTATGGCGAGCGACAAAATATTTTTTGCCGTTTCGTTGTTTTTTTCCATGAACCCGATACCACCATTTTGTTGTTCCTCAAGGCCGCGCCGATGCTCGCGTGGCCGCGTTGCCCTGCTCGCGCGAAGAACACACCGCACGGGCTTCCGGTCCAAACACCTGGAACCGCGACGGAGGGGGAGAGGGACCCCGTGCGCACGTCGCCTCGGAGCCGCCCGGATGTCTCGGCGGAGCCCGGAACCATTCGGAGGCGGAGAACGGGGAATCGCTGAGGGGGAAAGGGGAAGACGGCCGTGGCTTGGGAGCCCTCTCTCTGGGTTGTCCACCCGGTCGGCCAGGGAGATAAGCCGAGCCAGGTCCTGCGGTTCCTCTCGGGAGACAAGCTCGTCCTTGATGGTGTCAAGAAGGGAGTTCTGGAAAGCCCTCTGCTGGGCTTTCGGATGACGGGATTTTGTACCCCCACTTTGTATTCGCTTTTTGAGTCTTATTTCATTTCTATTCTGCTTTATTTATATTATTCTATTCACAAACGTCATTACGTCTTTGGAATCAGTTGGTTTCAGTTAGTTGCTAGGTAGCAATTAGGTTAGCTATTATGTTTGGCTTAGAAACGGTTGTGCCAAATCACCGGGTGCGTTGCGAAGACATTTCATTGGATATATGTATGAACGTATGTTTATGTATGTGACAGAAAAACCTCTTGAATCTTGAATCTTGAAATCTTGAACGATCAAAGATCTTCCTCATCTCCTTGGTGGTCAGCGTAGGAGGAGCAGATGGTCGACTGCCTCTCCCACACCACGGAAGCCCAGGCGAGGGCGGCTCCCATTGGCGAGGCCAACGATACCGAAAGAGTCAGAGGCATTATGTCTGAGCCTGCTGATCAAAATTTACAGGACACTGAACGAGGAATGCCTGACAGGAACCCAGGTGGCCATTACAACTCTCGGGCGCGTGGAGCAAAAGGCCCACGATGGTAAGGAGGTGAGCCAAGTGCCAGGCTTGGAGCTACCGGGGGGACCTGGGGAGTAGGTTGGTTACAGAGGCTACAGCGGGTTGCAGAGAAGTCTTCTAAGTGGTCCGATATATCCTTTAGGGCCTGTTTGTGCAGCCCCAGTAGGACGTAGGACACCATGGTTGGTAAGGGCTTGGCTTGGCTGTGTCTGCTGCGTTCACAGTTGGCCAGATCGTACTGTCACGGCTGAAACTAGTGAACCCAAGCGCAAGACGCAGAGACAGGAATAGTGGTAATGTGAACAGGGGTTTATTGGAGGGGTCAAGGTGGTAGGAGAATGGCAGGCAATGCAGACAGGGCGGGTCGGGCAGGCAGGCCAGTCAGCCGGGCTGGCAGGCAAACAGGGCGGGTAGGACATGCAAGGGCAGGCAGGCAGGCAGGCAGACAGGGCAAGGAGGTCAGGTAGGACAGGCGGGCAGGCAGATGGGTAGACAAGGCAGCTAGGACGGGCAAGGCAGGAGGGCAGGCAGGTAGACAGGGCAAGGGCAGGCAGGCAGGCAGGTAGACAGGGCAGGTAGGTCAGGCAGGACAGGCGGGCAGGCAGCCGGGTTGGCAGGCAGGGAACCAGGTAGTTGCCCAGTGGTAGTTCTGACAACGATCTAGCGATGAGTAAATGGATGGCAGGTGAGAGCAGGTGAGAGCAGGTGAGGTGAGTGACGTCGTGCCCACCACACACACACACACACACAGACGGGAGAGGGAGCGAGAGACACTGGCTGCAGGTGAGGTGGAAGAGGATGCCGATGTGGAGGGCGTGAATGTTCCCAATTTGTGCGGCCCGAGAATTTTTGCAGACATTAACTCGGTTTCCGGGCAAAATATTGTTGGTAGCGCAAGGAAGTTTGCTAAGATTTTCTTAGATCCGCTCTTTGATGCTTCACTATAATCAGTAATCCATCTGACTTTATACTTCATGTAAAACTGCTCACGCAACAGCAAATAAAATAATAAACAATATTCATGTGTCACTCCTGCATTGGCGACCCAACAAATTTCCTCAGGGTTCAAAACAGAAACCTTTTTTTTTTTGTATTCATTTGGAAAGGGGTGCACACACAATGACACTAACACAAGCAACCGTGCACAGGTGTCCTGGAGCATCTGTCAGAAAGAGATAAATGCACCTTGACACTTTGATCTCCAATCTATCGCCTGAGTGGAGCCAATAAACTGACACATACACACACACACACACACACACACACACACACACACACACACACACACACACACGCACACACACACACACCAGAGCGTTTTTAGATTTATAATAGCACCAAACTTTATTAATTTAACACCTTTCAAAACAAGGTGCAATGTGCTTCACAGGAACACATCAACACCAACACATCGAGAGATCACTGAAGAGTTTTTGAAACATGCTCAGTCGTGGCAAATACAACATTTCATTAGATCACAATTTGTGCGGTGGCAGAGAGCGGGGTGAGTCTCCCCCCATCCAAAATCAAACACCCACTCCACCCTTTTTTGAAATATGACGCTTTTGTGGGCGGAGATGGAACCCGATTTCAAAGACTAAGCAGGAGGCGAAAAAAGATAAAAAAAAAAAAAACCCAGAACTGACAGAACTCAAACAGCTCCGAAGAGGCATTAAGCATGAGAGCAACACAATAGCAACAGAAACGCACCAACTGGGATGATGCAAGACGGAGAAAACTAGACTACAAAAATCAAGGCTTTTCTGAACGGTTAACAAGACTCAAGACAGAAAACAGCCCTGACCTGCGCTCTCTGCTCACACAATGCTGGAGCTCAGGTGCTTCCCCATAGAGCTCCCCCCAGTGGACAGGTGAGGCCGAATAACAATAAAGATAAAGATAGAATATAAATAGAAAAAAATCAATACACAGGGTCCAGCATATTCGTTTTAGGTAAGTATTACAGTTTTCTTGGTTGTATGTGAAATGCATCACAATTTACTTCACGTATAAACATCAAACCTCGTGGAGTTCCGTCGTGTAGTTACGTCCACAGAATATATTTTTTAATTTTGTAACTGACCTTCAGACCGAGCAGGACACGTAAACACAATGTGGTTACGTCCATGTGATATCATGAATCTAACGGTTTTATTGCATAACGTATAAAACTGTTCCAGTTCAACCTGACGTCCAACATTGATTTTAGCTTGTAATTTTGACATAGGTGTACGAGACAGGTCAGTCCTAAATAATTGTTCCAAATTGCTGAGTTTATTGTTTTGATATTGTTCCTCAGTTCAAAGTAGATAAATTTGGTAATTAGCGCAACAAATGACAAAACAAGACGGATAATTGTTGTATTAAACAGTCGTCCAAAACTACTGGACAAAATAAGTAAAAAAAAAAAATCACTGTATTTATAAAGATCACGTATCAAATTAACAATAAATGTCATCAAAATGGCAACCTTAACAAAATAAAATAGATGAAAAATAGAAAAATTATATGAAATTGTCAAAATAAGTGTTTGGAAACATTGTGTTGCGCGTCGTTTTTAAATTAAAGAAAACAATGTTTAGAAAGTGATTTTTTTATAACGAAAGCGTGATATTTTTCATGTATCTGGTACATAAACTAAGCCGTCTTAAGAAAGGTAAATCAGGAAATTGTTTACCTTCATTTTCATTTTTTTTTTTACCATTTTATCTAACCTGCTAATGTCAATCATCGTATTGTTGTTGGTGCAGCTGACACGGAAGCGGCCACCTGTGATTAATTGTCGCTGGATGGCGGAAATGTCTGTCATCAAGTTGGTCATTTAGTTTTGGCCCCGGTAACGTTGCATGACAGACATTGTAATAGTCACTGTCACATCCATGTTAGGCTTCGTGGCATCTTTGGCGGCATCTAGAGTGCCGCTGGTGTTGCCGTCGTATTTTTCTGTGGTTTGGAATCCGTCACAACTTTGACAGGTGTGGTCGTCGTCGCCAGGGGTTGAAACTTTCCCGACTCATACCGCGCTCGACGCATACATGTGTGTTGGTCAAATTAGTGGATGTTATGGGGCCCAACTCTTCCGAACTACCAATCCCGGTGCAATGACGGCGTTCTTGGCGCCTGCCGGACACACGGGCATTGTGTGCGATTGTCCCGCGGTCACGTGTTTGATTTGGTCCCCTCAAAGGCTGAGCTTCATTCCCATCGCGATGATAACCTTCGCCACCGACGTTGACGAAATTTGTTGACAATGCCGCCTTCATGACTGCGTATTTCTCCGACCTGATAATTTTAGCATTCGTCGTTGAAGATGTTTTCAACGGGAACAACGCGGTTACACAAGATCAGCACATTATAGACGTCGTTATTTAACGTCATTATTTGGAATATATGTACACCGAGTACATTTGCTGCTGCTTGAATTTTCAACTTTGGTAGCCCAACTTCTAACGGATTTAATCTGTGATAATTGTGAATCGTGTTCTACAGGTAACCACTCGTGTCTTGAACAACTACTGTACAAGTTGCAGTTTTCATTCATGTGTTTCACTATCATAAGTCGAATTTTCCTGTGATTTACTTCATTCGCTCTAAAGAAGCAGTTACCATCAGAGAAAATGCATTTGGTTTCACAAGGGTCACTCATTACGCAAGCTTTCTGTATTTAAATGTTCTATTTGAATTTGAAATGTTAGATTTTAAACAGAGTTTATTTTGTCTATATATTGTCAAAGGCAGGAATTGAAAGTTAGTACTGTCAAATTCATTGACCATAATTACATCATTTGAATTTAGATGCATTTCATATTTTGTGGTCTCTGCAATACTTGAAGTATTCTTACATTTTTGTTTGTGTTTTTTAATTATTTGTATCTTTACTATCTATATATTTTTCTTTTGTCTTAATTTTCTAAAATATTTTCAGCACGGTTAGTATTGACAGTAAATGAGTTTTTTTTAATTAACAAGCTTGTTAGTTATGGTGTGTTTCTGATTGAATTCATGTCTTATGTATATTATTTTGCTGGGCGGTGTTTCGCAATTTTCTCCTACTTGATGTTGTCATTGTGCGTCAATAACATCTGTCTGTAGTCCAGTGATTTCAAATATCCGTTGAGTTTGGCCGAAGGAATAATTACTATGACAGAAATGACGACAGACAGATTCAATGTTGTTGTACTACGCTACAGAACTACTCAGTGAGTCATACTCATTCAGCCCTATCAGGAACCTTGCGTGTGAATTGCATCCCAAAATCCCTTTTTGATAATTGCACCTGTGTTACCGGAGATAGTTAATAAACATGCATCATCATTTTTTAACAGTGATTTCTTAAGTGCTCTATCAATTGCCATAGCTATATTATACAACGCAGTAAATGGATTTGCATACGTTATTTGGAATGTTGTATTAAATGTAATTTGTCTTATTGGCGATTCTGTTTTTCCAAATATAATTTCTTCCTGGAACATTATCAATTATTCTACCAGACTTTTTCATATCCTGATAAAGATAATAATAAATAATTATATTTTAATAATAAATAATAAATAAATCAAAGGATTGGTTTTTATTATTTTTTTTATTAATAAGGCAAAATAAAGTGGAACAGGGATTTCAAATATCAATCAAATAGATCTACTGACATTTACCAGGCCACTGGACACGGTCCAACTGGACATTCTCAATTGAAATCTGTACATTTATAGTAAATAATATGGTGACGTCATAAAGCCTCTTTCTGTAAATCTCATCTCCTTCATTTTAGAGCGAGATGTGTGACGTGCCTACAGGCTGGACTCCTAATTACAATAACACTACTGTCCTCCACTTCAATTGCTTTTAACTGTAATGTATGTATTTCAATGTATTTCAGTCTGCTATGTTTACTCACATATTAACCTTACTCATACAAGGTAATGTACATTAACATGTTTACCCATATTTATTCAAACGACTTCAAATGAAGTTTGTGAGAGAGAAATATTAAGTACTTTCCGGGTCTCGGTGAGGATCCTCAAGTCCTTCTACTGTGGAGCAGTGGAGAGCATCCTGACAAGGCAACATCACTGCCTGGTTTGGGAACTGTACAGCTCAGGACAGGCGGGCCCTGCAGAGGGTGGTGACTTCAGCTGAACGTACCACTGGAACTACCCTCCCCCCCTGCAGGACTTATACACCAGGAGGTGTAGTAGCAGAGCCCGCAGGATCATGAAGGATCCTCACCGCTCCGCAGTCACACAGCGACAACAGAGAGACTGAGACGGAGTTTCTTCCCGCAAGTCATAAGAACTGTCAATGCTGACCTCACCAGGGGTCCTCACTGAGACACACACATAGGCTCCACTACCTTACTGTACTGTATGTAGCATACTGTACCGCATACTGTGTCTCTGTTCTGGGTTGTTCGGTGTTACCGTATTGCTGCGGCGTACTGTTGTTTACTGTGCTGTATTATCCCACAAACACTACCTCACTTTATTCACAAGCCACTTTAATGCACATATCTGTATATACATAAATAGCCTATCCCATATACATAAGTCCATCCCATATTTATAAGCCTATTCCCTTTATCTATTTTGTACCCCCACCCTGCATTACCCTTGAGTTCTTATTTTATTTCATTTTATTTTATTCTATAGTATTCGACTCACTGCATTACGTTTTAAGAATCAGTTAGTTAGTCAAGTAGAAATTCTTAGGTAGCTACTGTGTTCAGTCCAGAACACATTGTGTGTAATCACCGGGTGCGTTGCATTGACATTTTACTGCATTTATTTATGAAAGTATGTTTATGTATGTGACGAATAAACCTCTTCAATCTTGAATCTTGAATCTTGAAGTATGTGAAACAGTATGAAGTAAGATGGTAAACACACACACATTTCATTTAGTTTAAGTTGTTTATTTAATATTGGCTTTCAAATTTCCAAATGGCTTTCAAATGTGCCAATTAGATCACATATCTCATCTAATAACACACCATTTAGACCTTAAAAAACGATATGCAGTTCTTGTAAATTGTCACTGGAATATGTTTATTACAGGAACTGCATATTGTAATATATTGTGATTGTAAGATGAACCAGTTTGTGGTTAAAGCTCTAAAGACTTTTTAGAGGGATTCAAAAAGGTCTTTCCCACCTGGAGGTTTCAGTTCTGCGCTGTTGGACACTGATATGTAATTTTTTTTTTTTACAATGTCTGTGTCCAACAGATGTAAACACACACTTTGGGAAGCGTTTTCCCTCTGCCTGCTTGTAACAGGTCTGCACTGATACACTTGATTTCACAGCGTGAACCGTGCTGCTTGTAAGAGACCACCAGCCTGCTCTGTGTGTGTGTGTGTGTGTGTGTGTGTGTGTGTGTGTGTGTGTGTGTGTGTGTGTGTGTGTGTCGAAGTTTTGATATTAAGTGAAAATGCTGCTGTTGTCCAGTCAACAAGCTATTTTCATACATTCAAAACTGGTTATCAGATCACAATTCATTAATTTGGATCGGATATTATGAATACAGTGTTTACAAGACAGTTGCCACCGTTTGGCAAATTGCACAGTTTCCAATTTTTGTCATTGTGTTTATTGTTGATAGAAAGAGGCTTCTTGCTTATTGTTCATTTTTAGGTTTATTTTTCGTGTTGGAATTTAGTTTATTTGTTGCAGATGTAAAATTGGACTTTATTTTAGTTAAAATTGTAGGTATTTCATACTGAGGGTATGAAATTATATCCCTACTCTCACCTTCTCACCTTTAGACCCTAAAGACACCTCTATAGAAAATTCAATAGAAAAATAGCGAAACCAGTATCCGGATTAGATTTTGTGCTAGTCAGAACAAAATTTAAAGCCAGGCATTTTTTATTCTATTACATCCCTAATACATGCCCGCCCTCCTACCCCATGCCCCATCTTCTCAAGCCGAAGAAAATCGCCCATGGAAATACATTGGTTTCGAATTTTGTTGTGTAGCAGTCTGTCTGGGACATGATTCAAAAGATTCATTTTCGTGACTATGAACACAGAAAAAGCTGAGACCAGGTTGGTCTGTCTGTCTATTCCGAATATTGCTTTATTTGGAATAAATTTGGAATTTTAGGGTGCATTTAGATACTCGAATGCATTGTGACAGACAAGCTTATTTTTAATTGATTTGGGTTTGCTGTTCTGTTGAGTTATATGTATTATTAGTAGTATCATGATATATTATTTCGTGTAATATGTATTTTTACATGCAGACTATTTGTACATGCTATCCACACATAGTCGAATTGTTCAAAATTTGCACTGTTGCATTCTCCATCCTCTGCATTGTAATACAACAAAGTTGGTGCAGACGTCACTGACGGGGGATCGGGGGATGAAGTTGAATCGATAACCTTGAAAAACAGTGGCACTGGCACGAGAGCGCAGAATTTCAGCGACTAATTGGCAGAGGAGGTTGCACTGCTCGTCCAGCACACACACACACACACACACACACCCGCACACACACACACACACACACACACACACACACACACACACACACACACACACACACACGAAAATTGATGTGATAAAGTGTATGGAGACAGAAAGGTCGAGGTCAGTTCATTTCCAAATGGAGTCGCTTTAAGCAACAAACAGACGCAAGTTCTTCACGAGAAATTCAAACTTCCAAGTAAAACATTAAATGTACTTTTGGATACAGTGATGTGCTGCAGTATTATAGGAATAGAGTCACTAATAAAGTCAGTAAGTAAGACTTTCCATAGTTTGGTGTTTGGGCAGTGGAGCGGCTGCATTCATTAAGGAAAGTGAGACATAAAAAAAAAAAAAAAAAAAAACGCTAAAGGATGGATTATAAAAAACTCAAAAGTCTTCTGGATGAGTGCCACTCGCTCACTTTCCACAGTGCACCCACTCTCCACTCTCCAGCACTCTCTCTTTTTTTGTGCTTTTTTCTTTCAATCTCTTTCATCGTTTACTGCACACACACATGCACACAGACACACACACTGACGTGCGCTGGCGGAGGGCCTGGCTTTAGGGCTGAGCATATGGTCGGTGGTCACGTCGGGTGAGGAGGCTGAGGGAGGGTTGGGAGGGAGTGAGGGAGGGATCACGGGTGAGAAAAAAGAGAGAAACTGCCAAAGCCGGCGGTAGAAATGCTCCACTGTCGTTTCATATGCAAGTCCACGCGGGGTGTACAAACAAATATACACAGAGACTGACACACAGACACACACACATCAACAGACGCCTGCTCATTCAGTCCATTATGTGCTCTACCGACAGTATACTTGCACTTTGCACCTTTAAACATTGCATGAACCCTCAGTCTGTCAAGTTATATGAGGCTTGAGACATCTGTGCATACGCGTATGTGTGTGTGTGTGTGTGTGTGTGTGTGTGTGTGTGTGTGTGTGTCACATCGCGGCGTTCCCGTGGCAGGCTCGTCCGCCTTGTCAAAGCACGTGTGAGAAAATCCAGAGTGACAGATGTAGCCTTTCTGCTCGCTCACACTAACATGGTTATTCTCCCACCACCCGGTTCACTGATCCCCCGCACACACACACACACACACTCACACACACACACACACACACACACACACACTCACGCGCGCGCGCGCACACACACACACACACACACACACACACACACACACACGCACATAAATGCACACACACACACACACACACACACACACACACACACACACGCACACACACACACACACATGCACACACATAATCGCACAAACACACACACACACACACACACACACACCTGCACACGCACGTGTATGTAACACTATATGGTGTTTATACTGTATATATACAATCATTTAATATTGTTCTTTGTATTGTATTCAGTCTGTCATCATATTAGAATGCTGATAAAATGGTATGAATTAATGTTAGAAATATACTGATGAAATCACAAAATAAAATATAACAATATATATATAACAAAATATATTTTTATATGCAATTTGATGTATTTCAATTTTATTATTTTATTTGATGGAATTTTGAGAAAACAATTTCATGCTTGTTGGCATATTTTAAATTGCTCTTCCTGTTGCAAACAAAATAAAAAATCAACAATAGGAAAATACCGTCTGCGCTGCAGAATTAGTTATTGGAGCTGTTTGGGAAGCGAGGAACTGTCGATTATTTTGACCCGGGGAGAAACAAACAAACAAAGAAGAGAAACCGAACAGACTGAGGCTGTGGGAGCAACCCGAGCGGCTGAGTGACTCCCATTATTAAAAAACTGCAACCTCAAAGAAAATATGTTTCCAACCGGATATTGCTTGAGACAACAAATCTGCCCGACCTAATCGCTTCTAAGATAATAAATCAGAGTCGTTTAGCCGTAATGAATTTCAAACGCGCTTTGATTGAGCGAGGAGACGGGGACGGCTCTGGGGGGGGGGGGGGGGGGCGCCCTATCGGGTCGCACATCGGCGCCACGCCCCGTCGCCCGCGTCTTCCGGCAACATGCTATCTATCGCCCGTGCCGTCAGGTACCGGCGCCAACGAGGAAACAATGGCAAAGGGGTTGAGCGAGCCGTTGAATATTCATGCGGCGGATAAGGATGCAACGGGGACATTTTGGGGGGTTTTATCGGCACTAACAGGATCTAAGCCTGGGTAATTCATGCTAAATCCAAACCAAAGCGGGCCCCGGAGTGAGAAGAAGAAATAACAAAAAACGACGCTGGTTGGTTCAACGTCCCGGGTGCTTCCGTGATCTGTCTTTCTTTATGCTCCTTCCCTCCCTCCCTCCCTCCCTCGCTAATCAAAACACGCTGACCGGGATACCCCCCCCCCCGTTCTGTTTATTTCCTTAAGCGCGTTGCGTCGGTTTAAGCCGGAGGCTTAACACGGAGCCTGAGCGGGCGGGCGCGGGGCAACACATCCGCACTCGTCAAACGGGTCCTATCCCTTCGGTCCTCCTTGTCTAAAGGCGACCGAAGCGGCGAGCGGCTCGGGGGCTCCTGCACGTGGGATGGGTGGGGTTGGGTGGTGGGGGTGTGGGGGTGGGGAGGGGCACAACGCACGACCTTGGGAAAGACTCCGGTCGGCGTATCTGCTGTTCCCACCCGGCGCTCGGCCGCGCCCCGTCCGGAGCGCCCCGACCTCTGGGAGAGTCCGGCTTGGCCGCCGCTCAACACGGGGGAACTTCCTGAGAGATCCGACTCAAGGTATTAGTGTCTGACTCGGCCAGCTTCACCAAAGGCTTCTGGGTAAAATAAAAATTTTAAAAAATGGAAAAAGGATGTGACCCAAGCGGCTGCATGTTCTCCCCAGTGGTCTGTTCTAGCGTGAAAGTGGGTTTTCGTTTTTTTTTCTTTTCATCTTTATTCACACGTGTCTGGAACAATTACGATCAAGCGGCGCGGTTACATTTGTGATGCATAAGCGATCGATACTCGGCGCCGGGCATCAGACCGCGGATCATAAAGAAACATGTCGGGTGATCAATTTAGAGGCTGTGATTGATGCTCCGTGTCTCAGAAAGGTCGTACAACATGGAACTGTGGAGCTGACTCCGCAGAACTCCCTTACAGAGAGTTATACGCTGCTGTTCTTCAGCTATTTTTTTCTGCAGATGAGCTTTTCATACATCTCATCATTATAATGTACAGACAGGAAGGTGGTTGTGCATAGTCATTTATGATGATATAGACGTGATAAGTCACTCAAATACCCTGATCAAGCTCAATATTCGTGTTAAGGAAATAATGCGACCAAGGTGTTTACATGCGTTTGGAATAATGTGATTACTGAAAAACATAGTCGGGTTATTGACAGGAAGTATTTGCTCTACGTCCGGGAAAAACCTCTGTCTACAATCCTCTCATGAATATGTCCCCATTTTGTTTTTTTTGCGCCCGTCCAAATATCTCTCTTTATTTAGCTCCCTCATCAAACAACATAAAAAAGCTCTCACTTGCCCAATGAAAGTGTGTATGTTGGGTTTCAGGTGTTTAAACGCCACGACGAATGGAATGATTGAGGAGGAATCAAGGTCTGTTCACCGGGTTGTGCTCGCGTAGATTTCAAATTTAACTTGATTAAGATAATCCAGGTGTGGTGTGGAGATGGGATGTTTTGGGCAGCCACACCTGACCTGAATCGAGGTGATCGGGTCAGGGTGGCTGCATACTTGTTGCTCATTGGTTGGGCTAATGAGCAACAGGTATGCAGCCACCCTGACCCGATCACCTCGATTCAGGTCAGGTGTGGCTGCTCAAAAGATCCCATCTTCACACCACACCAGGTAAGGTGTTTACATGACAGTTGCAGTGGTCTGAATATTGCCTTAACCAGCATGTAAAGGCGCCGATTGATCCTAAATCAGCAGTTTGATGGAGCTCGTCCCTAATCCTGATATACAGTATATAATATATAAAAATATACATTTTTTTTACATAATTAGGAAGGAGCAAGACTGCATGAGAAAACAATATTGAAAATATCGATAGTATTGGAAAGAGGGTAGTAGAGGTAGAGGGATAGGAGAGGAAAAAGTCCAAAAATTCATATTCCCAAGTGAGTAGAGATACTTGAAAATGTACTTCAGTGCAGTGACAATGCGCTTGACAGGACAACACCACACAGGCAGAGACACGCTGATGTGAGAACGCTTCAACGTTTCTGAGTTGGACCCAGGGAGGAAGTTAAACAATCAGTTTTGAGAACTGAATGCTCGGTTGCTTGTGAGTGTTACATTTCAAAGCTGGTTTGGTTATTTTGAGGCTGAGCACGACAGCTAAATTGACTGGGTAAAAGGGGCGGAGAGAGAGAGAGAGAGAGAGAGGCTTGACTTTCAAGGTTCCTTTATTTTCAGTAAGTCCTCACAGCAGAAACCTGATTACGAAGGAACCAAAAGACAGCAAGGACAGAGAGACAAACCACAGGAAAATCACAGGTCCGTACAGAGTACGGACATCGCTCTTCACAGACAACTAGGCAGCAGGGATCTGTTGGTTTCTTCACCAGGTTTGAGACAGCTGTTCACTATAAGGACGGCTCCCTTTGTAGCCCAGACTTCCTCCTTTGCACAGTTTAACTCCTTGGAGAGAGAGAGAGAAGATCACAGCTGCCACAGGAAAATCACAGGTTAACAATGAGGGGATCATCCTGGACAGAGCACAGCACCTCCCCTACACCCCACACACTTCTGAAAGTGTCCAATTTGCCAGTCAGTTTGTAAAACTCAAACTCCACCCCGAGGCGGGCTGAGAGCAGACCAATCGTCATCTTGGCCGGGTCATTACTGACCCCTGACCTCTCACTGCGTTCTTTCTGCTTTTCCAAATGGCCAGTTTGGCCACCCCCGAAACGATGTTCACCAGGACATGGACCGATTTGTTAGAGAGAGAGAGGGAGAGAGAGAGAGAGGGGGAGAGAGAGAGAGAGGGGGAGAGAGAGAGGGGGGGGGGGAGAGAGAGCGGAATCTAAAGTGTTTAAACAAAACAAAGGGAGAGACAGGTGTTGTGTCCCGGTGCGGGTCGTTGCGTAGCGAGCGTTCCCATGCAGACGAGCCAGGGGCGTAATTGGTAAACGGTGGATAATAACAAGCTGTCGTCACACGGGGTCACGATCAAGAATAGCGATGAACAAACAACGTCGTGTTTTCCAATCTGCAATTTGCCGAAAGGTGAGCGCTGACGTGCGGCACGAAACTGAAGGACATGAGGGGAGGACGGATGGTGTGGTGATGGAGTAACACCGCTGCATGTGGAACAACAATAAATAATTATTTTATTGTTAGGAAATGCGACAGATTTGAACCATCTATCTATCTATCTATCTATCTATCTGTCTGTCTGTCTGTCTGTCTGTCTGTCTGTCCATCTATGCATCTATCTACAAGCACAATATGACTCATCAGAGCCACTAGGCCTCTTGCTTTCAAGACACTTTTCAACTACATCTGTAGTTTAATTCTTATTTACTCAAAGTAACAAAGTAGATGTAATTCCTCAATAATCTACAAATGCATTGTTTTTTTCTTGATGTTATGGCGATCTTCAGCGCTTATTATAGCGGCGCACTGACAGCTGAGTGTTTGCATCTGTCGTGTTCCCACTCGGCGCTGACATATTTGTCCTTCAATATGAACATTAAATGATCCTTCTCCTGTTTTCACAGGAATCCTGTGGATATGACAGCACTTGTTTGCACCTGCTGTAAAGTTGTGCCTCCTCAACCTTAATTGGAAAATCCCTGTCATAGGTGGTGGAGGCAGGATAAAAGACAGGTCTGGCAACAGCCCGTTAGGTATTTTCATACCAGTGCTAAGTAATTATGACTTTGAAGACCTGCTTCAAACGAGGTGCAAACCAGGCTTGGGGGGCTTCTTGCACAGCGGAAACGTAGTTATGTAATGTCTAAAAATCCTCTAAGAATTCACTTTATCTTTTCTTGCCGATATGAACAAAATATAACATTTTATTGGTTCAATTTTATTTTAAGAAATAATTCCACATCTACACATCCACGTCTCTTGTACAACATGCTTTTTGGTTAGATTTTGGGCGCCAAAAGGAAGGAATGGGAATGCTTTGGATCGATTAGATATTAACACAACACACATTAGGGCATTGCAGACGACATGAATTTTGTTGATTTTTTTTGTATTTTTATCAGCAAAAACTCACAAGATATACAGCTTTTAGATTTTATTAGAAAAAAAAGTGTCAGAAGTTGTAAATACGAACTCTTTCGCCAAAAAGATATCATCCTTAGCTTTAATAGGAGCATTGAATTGTATGCATGCCACTTGTAGTTTAACAGATAAATAATCTTTTTCTTTTTAACACAAGTGAAAAATGCGGCAGAACAGACTTTTTTTCCCTTAATGGCAAGAGGTTAAATTCTGCAGCATCATTTACTTTTTATTTTTTAATTTTGCATGAAATGGAAAAGATAAAAGGAGAGTGGCAGATGGGATGCCGCGCGACGCGGGCGTCTGCTCTGGATCCAACATGTGGCCGGATGATGCATGACACTCATTCTGGCGCACACCTGCCCTGCACACATATGTCCTACGAACACATCAGCATCTGTCGGCCAATTACCTGCTCTTGGCCATCTGAGCCGGGATCAGACCAGACAGCTCCGCGGGAGGCGCGCGGCTTTCAGGTACTGACAATCTTCATTCGCGTGATTGAGCTGTTAAACGAGGTTCATGTGGGAAGCCCTTCCAAGGCGCGGCACAAAGATGTGAGAATGCAGCAGATGTGCCTCGACGCGCCGCGTACGGGAGAGGTTCTCGCCCGTCTCCCTTGTTTGGCGATCTTATTTGTTTATCAATTGAACGCATTTGCATAATGTCAAGGCGCCGCGCGGCCGCGCTTGCATCTCTCGTCTTCTCATGCGGAGAAGGATCCCGCCCGCTCTTCAGAAATTGGTCCGTCCAGGCTATTTGATCGATAGTCAGGCAGGTAGATTTCTCCGCGGGGAACAATGAAGTACAGTTCTTCTCCTATGACCCACATCTTTCTAAGCGCCTTTCTAAGTCTGTGTTTGATCGATCTCCACCTACCCGCTCCTCCATCTGCACTCACTTTGGTGGATCACCGGAGTCGCATTTGGTCTTTCCAGTGTTGGTGGGGAAGACGACACCTGCATTCCAAACACTTGATTGTTTCGCTGAACTGATGGCTCGGTTGCCCTGCCGCCTCACAGCAAGAAGCTCCTGGGTTTGATTCCCGCCTGGGATGCTGTTGGCACCACGCTCCAGAGGGTATCTCCTGATTCGTGGCCTTTCTGTGTGGAGCTTGCATGTTCTCCCCGTGCTCACATGGGCTTTCCTTATTACATCATAAGAATTCCCACTAATACCAGGCACAAGAAACATCTTCTGACCAGCGATGGACATTGAAGTTGGTCCACGGGCGCTGTGCTGTTAGCTGCCCACTGCTCCTGGCCTGCCCCCCTGGAGGAAGGACAAGCTTTGATGGGATAAATGCAGAAAAGACATTTCACAGCCTCCATCTGTGTGTGTGTGTGTCGGCCATAGATTCATATATTGCATGTGTTGTGGTGTGTGTGTGTGTGTGTGTGTGTGTGTGTGTGACAATAAAGATGAGCAAAGCTTGTCTTGATCTTAAAATGATGGCCTGTCATACACACAACTCATTTAACCACCACTAAGTTGTGTGTACGCAGGGTCAGAGTTGTGTATTAGCCTTGGACGGTGTTTAAATATTGATCTGATTTAATTTTCGGAAGATTTTGATCCAGCTCCCCGGCACACGGCGTCGTACCTGCCTTCATCCGCACTGATCCTTCAGTCTTTAACTGTACGTGCCGACGCGTGGAGGTTAACTTTTGGGGCTACATCGCCAGCTCCGGCACTTCCGAGACGCTCTCCCTGTGGGGTATGCGCTCGCTCTCTCCTTCTCCTTTCCTTCTTTTAAACCGCCGATCAAATTGTTTCAATCCTGCACCCCCCCCCCCCTATCTGTTTACACCCGCTGCATTCCTACGCCCCTGGCACGCCGATCGGCTCGAGGAGGCATTTTTCTCGTGCGACGCGCGACCTTCAATCGATTATAAAGGTGGCTCTTGCGCTGTTTCTGCATCGTAAAGCGCCGTCTCGGCGGCGTCTTGCCTACCGCCTGGCTGTACTGTGGCGGGGAGGCTCTGTTTGTTTGTTTGTGCGTTCCATGCATTCAATTAACCAAATGACACACTTACGGCGTCTCTCTGGACAAGACGGCGAGAGGCCACCGTAAAAGTAATGGAATGCGCTCGTTTGACACACACAATTAACAAAAAGAGATGCAAATCGAAAACGGGAGTTGGGGGAAATGGGGGACGGGGAGGACGGGGAGGACGGGGAGGACGGAGCGGCTGTGTCGCGGCTGCCGCTCGGAGTGCATTGCTGTACCCAACGCGGGAGCTCCCGACTTGGTGAGCACCCCGCCCCCCGCCGGGGAGACTATGCGCCGACTGAGCAACCCACCACGCCCGGCGTGCACACTCTGCATACAGTACTTATACTAAACCGTTGTGCATATACTGCTGTGCTGAATACGGCATTTAACTTCAAACTCGGTGTGCAAAAATCCCTGATGATATGGTATGATATAATATATGGTATGATATAATATATGGTATGATATAATATATTCTCAACCTCATAGTGGACTTTGGTCAATAATCATAAAATAATAATAAATAGATAAATAAATAAATAAATAAAAATATATAACATCTAAATGATAGATGTGCCGATAATTAAACTGGATTCTTGGTTCATGATTCACAGAGGCTCTTTCAGATGTTGGACCTGAAATTAACCTGAACTGGATTGCTCCCTATTAAAATTCGAGTCCAACACAACCTCCCAAACTGAATCCTAAAAAGGCTCGATTCAACATCGTGAGGGCTTGTAAACCCTGCGTCTCCCACCTGGGCTGACACTTATCCACCTTGGCAACTGCCGGCACAGTGCTAACAGATATACTAGACGGAGCTCGCTTGACACGCCAGGGTGTGTTTGAGGTCAGCCATTGTTGTCTTTGAGGTTATCGCGCCAGCGAAAGGCGTATGTGGCACGAGCTGACAGCCGACAGTCGCTTTCTTGTCTGCCGCACGCAAAGGGGGATAACGATTTTGCAGGTGCTGACACGCTTTTAATGTGAAGGGTTTATGAACTTTGCGACATAGCTTCCAACTGTTTACCAACAGGAAAAAAAAAAAAAGAAGGCGGAATCTTCAAGCAGCTCCGAGTGAGAGCTGCTTGGCTTTGGTATCGCAAGACACCAAAATAAATCCAGATCTATTGTTTCTGATCCGATCCGAGGATGTGTTTTAGCTCGGAATAAAGTGACACCGTCGGAGCTGGGGAGCTGTATTCACGTCTTGAGATTTGTTTTTAAGCAATACATGTTTTTTGTTAAATTCTATGTAATGGTTCGTCGAGGTCCTTCTATATAAATTGGTGTCCAGAGATAAGTTGTGATTGGAAAAAATGAAAAGAAAAGATGATACGTTGAGTCGTACAAAGGCTGGTTTTGAAATCAAAGTGATTTTTCTGTTGCCGGGAGAACAAAGGAAAGCTGCCTTTGCCTTTGTTCTCCTGCCTACAGAGGGAGTGGCACTCATAACAGCATTAGTGCAATGATAATAATTTGTAATAATACTAATACTAATAATCATAATATAAATCATAATCCTCATAAAAAAATTAACCACAATAATAATTATACAATTATATACAAATATATAATAATAATAATAATGATAATAATAATAAGAAGAAGAATAAGAATAAGAATACAATATAATAAAATAAATAAATAAATAACAATAATAATAACAATAATAATAATAATAAATATAGCTGCAGATAGCAATAGACAGGGTCCATTTTAGTCGCTTAAGGGACATATTAAATTTTTTTCAAGAGTGCCACTAATGTTGCAGTTGCAGTGGCGGTCCAGAATCGACACCAATTACAAATTTTCGAGTTCCCCTGGAACGTAGCCTCAGTTTATGCTGTCGCCCCTCTTTACACCAGCATTACGTCGAAAACAAGTGGAAATTAAAATGAGAACGTGGCTGTCTCCCTGTAGTTCACAGAGTCCTGTCTCACGGCTTCTCTATGGAAGGAAATCACTCCGTGTGGAAGTTACCAAGTCCAAGGCGACACACACAACAGGTATGTAACGGTATGACATTTCACAGTACAGTACGGTATCTAACAAAATACCGCTGTATAGGGTATTTCACAATATTAATGTTTTCCCCTTTGTTTTCTGTGTATTCAATTAGTAAATATTTTAAATTAAGAAAGAAAGACACATGGTAAAGCCTCTGCAGCGCAGCACGGGAAGGCGATTGTCGGGGCTTTCAAATTCACAGGAGAGGCAAAATATGTGACATAAATATCGACAAATGTTGTAATAATTCATCCAAGTAAGAGTAATTTCCCGAAGCCCCATTTCCGCCATGTTTGTGTTAAAGCGCCGTGTTGTAAAATCTTAGTGTAAAGCAGTTCTGCACGTAATAAAAGATGGTGGAACGCGACGCCTGGAGAAGTAACATTCACGGTGCAGGGTTGTTCCCTTCTGCTGCTGGTACTGACAACATGTCATCAAAGTGCTGCTCTAACACTTCCTGTACAATATCAACTGGTTGGAAACACGTTCCACAAACGTTCCATGTTTGTGGAACGTGTTGTTTATCGTGTTGTTTATCGCTTAATGTTTCATCAATACTTTCGTCTTCTGAACTTAAATCTGGATTTAAAATATTATCACTGCACATAGATTCATTAATGTTGTTTGTGGATTTTGGATCTTCTTCAATTTTGGAAAAGAGGATTCCGTTCAATGTTAAATTCTACATCCTCATACCACTTGTTATGTATTCTCAAATATGCCCAGTTTCTGGTACAATGACAAAAACAAACTTTGTTATTACTTTACATAACAATAATAATAATAAATACATGTTGTTTCATAAACGTAATAAATAAATGTTAGTTTCAATTAGTACTTAACTGTATTTTTTCTGTTAATAATTTACAATTGTAAAATTCAGTTTAATAAATGATTTGTCTATATTGTATTGCAGACAACATTAATGGAACTTTAACTTTAATTTGGCATTATGATTATTGTGGTAGAACTTGTTAGTAAGTAACACCCTCTGTCTTGACATTTAAATCTGCTACGTTTAGTTGAAGTAATCTGTTTATACATGATGTTCCTTTCAAAAAGAACCTTTATTTTTTACTTTAAACCAAACCTTGTGATCGTTATAACTTACCTTGTCGTGTGTAAGTACATCAGTGTCAGTGAAGACAGTTGAGGTTGGGTCAATGATGACGTATTTACGCAGGTTAATGTATTTCCGGAGACCAACGAGAGCAGTCGAATTTACGTAGTTTTAGTGTTTACTTTTTTTCCTTGGATTTCATTTTCAATAAGTTACGTTTCCGGGAAATACGAAAAACATTGTGGTATTTCTGTGAGTATTTACCATTGCTCGACTTCTACTTCTCTGACGGATCAATTGTGGTGCGGATCTTGAACACATCACTGAGTCGCACTCGCATTCGAGTGGATTCGGCTCGATGTGGTCACAAGTATTTGTGTACTACTGTTTTTCCTATTTTTCATTAATCCGTCAAAGTAATGGGCACCAATGTGATAAATTATCAATCAAACAGATCCACAGACATCTACCAGGTGAGAAGGTACATAAATATACACGTAAACGCATAGTTTGAAATGTCTAATCACTACAGAGCCACAGAGTCTACACCGCTCACTGCACACGGTTGGAATAGACATTCTGAATCATAACCTGCACATTTATAGTAAACACAATGATGACATCGTAAAGCATCTTCCTGTAAATCTCTTCGAGTTAATTTTGTTTACAGATAGCAGCATGACAGTTAAGCTCGACCAGCTTTTGAGGTCAAATTTGGTCGGATCGTCAGTGTATTTTTGCTCTGTATGTGGATGGATTTGGATGAATCTTGAACCAGGAGGTGTTTGTGACGCACCGGTTCAAACAAGACGTTAGCCGCGTCCATAGCTTCCGCTGTTCTTCCGTTTCAAGTTGTTTTAGATTTGTTTTAGATTTTATTTTTTTTTGTCAGTGTCTGTGAGGCCAGCGCCGATTCCCTTTGATTTCCTTGACATGGTTATTAAACTTACTTTGGACAGTATTTCCAACATAACGCCGTCCACCTGGAGCTCCTCCGTCAGTCCGGGTGGGGATCCAGTGACAGAGCGCTGGGGCAGCTTATCGGCTCCATGAAACCCGAGCGCTCTGCCTGGCAGCGGCTATAGCCTGCTGTTGTGACTGACTGGTTCAGTGGACATGTTCACACACACACACACACACACACACACACACACACACACTTACTAATGAACTAATGAACACGGGTCATGGATATGTGCTGTGCATGCATGGCCCAAATGGGTTTGTACATTTGGATTGACACACGTGCATGGACTGTTCCTCTCTCTCTCCCTCTCCCTGGTTCTTTCTCTCGCTCACGCCGTGGAGTCTGGCGGCGCCCTCTCCTGTCACGCTTCGTCTCGGTGGGATGACAAGTGTTGCGGCAGTGTATCGCGTCACACAGTCACCGGAGCTGACACCAGGGCTTCCAGAAACCAGAACCGGAAGGACGGTCATACAGCCAGCCAGCCGACCACACGCACAAACACACACACACACACACACCACGCACGCACACACACACACACACACACACACACACACACACACACATGCGTAGGTGCAGGTAGCACTGAGGAGCTGGATGTTGTTTTCTATGGTTTAATTTTCTCTACTGGATAACATCCATATCACAATATGTGTTTCCGCTATTTCTGTCTCCTTGTTCGGATGATGTATTCAGTTACAATGGAATCAATATTTTGGCCCCTTTTACACCTGGCATTAAAATGCGATCTTTATGTACTGTAGATACGTCATCTGGATAATGACATCTGATCACAGGACGTTGCATTTACTCCTGGTATTAACAAGCCTTCTTGTTATCTTGATTCTGCCCACATTCTAATCAGACCTCAGAATTTAAATTAGCAAATTAGGGAGGTGGACTCCTCAACAAACATGGCGTGTCCCAGGTCACAAGAAGCAATGCTACACTATGGCTTCACTTATTTTTCCTTTGCCGAGGAAGGGTTTTTCTTCATCAATTCTCTGCAATTTTTTTAGCGATCTTCCTTGAAGAGCAGGAAAAGGAGGAGTAAGGTGACATTTTCAACTTGTCAGCAGGTTTTTTTTTCTCATGGATGCGGCCAAGCCTGTACGGATTGCATTTCCCCCAGGCTGGGATCCGATACCAACGCGAGTCAGACCGCCTCCAGAAGTGCTCTGGCAGATCCTAATGCATTTCCATTGCAAGGCGTTCTGCATGCATTCACACCAACATGCGTATTTCCTGATCCAGTGTCTAGATGCAGATCGCGTTTTAATGCCAGGTGTAAAAGGGGCCTTAGTGTAGGGTTTCACAAGCATCACATCTTTACAAGTTTCTGCTTGGTACCTTCCTACAGAATCACAGTTTAAACTATCCTTTTCCTTTTCCTTTTCCCCCTATAATACTCTGGAAGGGGATGGTAGCTCAGGCTGGTGGCTGGTTGGCTGGTGGTCTAGTGATCTAAAGGTTGCTGGTTCGATCCCAGTCTCCTCCTGCTAGCATGCTGTAGTGTCCTTGAGCAAGACACTTAACCCCTAATTGCTCCTGATGGCTGCGTCCGTCGGTGTTTGAACAATTGTAAGTCGCTTTGGATAAAAGCGTCTGCTAAATGAAATGTAATGTAATGTTGATTGAATTGATGACATCAATCATTAGATGTCTGAAAACTGTAAGCAGGCTGGTGTCCTTAATTTTAGACGCTAAGGCTCAGAGGAAGATGTCTATCTGTTGATAAAGGGCGTCAATTACTGTGGGCAAGGCATGATGGTGCCAGTGTTTGGTTTTGCCGTTGCCCAGCTAACCCATTGTATCCCACCTGTTCTGTGTGTTGCTCTGTACATTCTGCTTTTCATCAACGATGGACTTGCTGTTTGTGTGTGTGATCGCCAGACTCGCCAGGTTGATCATGGTGCTTCCACGCCATGAATTAGTTTCCCGCAATCCTTGTCGCCTCCGTTTCTGCCAGCGGATTGCGATCCCCATAGTGGATCCGAGCAACAGAGCTCTCGCAAATACGGAAGGAGGAGAGGGAGAAGAGCCCAGTCCAGACCAACTTCGAAGACAGCTCTGGAGGCGTGGAATCGTCGGAAAGCGGCACCCATCTCTTCTGTTGACTGTTGGCTTGGTGTTACCTTTTATTCTGGTGTTAGGGTTAGCGGTGTCCCCTTCCCAACTATGGGTAGCCTTATCCATGGCTGGGAATGTGAGACCCTGCTTTCTCTGAAACCGTGTTCCCTGAATCTCCAGGTGAGCTGATTGGCCACCACCCCAGTCAGTGGAATCTGCCTGGAGAGAGTCCCAGTCATCTGCGCACCCTGCCTGGGGGTGCCCCGGGACTCCCCTGTTGACAGCTGGGTCTCTCCAACTCTCAAAATGGCACTGCTAAATGCTCGCTCCATAACAAGTGGTGCTAAACAACCTTGTCTTGTCTAAGAGATTACATTTTCTGTTCCTGACTGAGGAATATAGAACTTGCCCCTCTCATCGAGCTTTGCCCGAAGGACGACCCATTAGCCCAGCTCGCCTAGACCTTCCGGCCGTGGTGGAGGACTTGCCGTTCAGGAGCCATTTGGTGAGCACTGGGTCGTTCTCGTCTTTTGAACTGCAAATGATCAAAATTGTACCCACATCATTTTTTACTGCATTTTAATCTACCGTCCACCTGGCCGGAGCACATCATTTTTAACTGAATTGACTGACTTTTGTCCTCTGTCCTTAAGCTATCCAGTCTCATCATTGTCATTGATTTAAATATTCATGTTGATGATGGTTCAGACAGTTTTGCCTCTAGTTTTATCAATATCACAAAGTCATATATTCTCACTTAACATGTGTCAGGCCCTACGCACAACAGAGGGCATACTCTGGACCTTGTTTTTACTTTTACCTTCTTGGTTTGAATTTTGATTATTAACTTTCCAAGTTTTTTCCCATTTTTTTTAATTTATAATATAGATTGATTACCCTGCCGTTTTATCACCAGTTTTCGCATCCTTAACCAGCTTTCTGCTTTCTGCCACTTTCTATTTTAACCCTGTTATGCACAGTGATGTTGACCACTTGGTGCAATGTTTTAATGAACACTGCCCTTCAGCACTGGTTAAAGTGGTCTCTATTAAGCCCAGATCAGCTCCTCTGATCAAGTTCTTCCCTTAGATAAATGACAATATTCGCTCTCTAAAGAGAGATTGTATGAGAGCGTTAGGGGTGGGGGGTTGCTCCACTACAGGTCCACTAGATACATTTAAATTAACTTTTAATTTATTTTAATAATATGGTTAAGGATGCCTGTAGTGTGGGGATGGTGTGGTTTGAGCAGCCACACCTGACCTCGATCTAGATCATTTGGGACCCAGGATCAGTGTGGCTGCATACCTGTTGCTCATTGGTTGGTCTAACTAGCAAGAGGTAAAACCCCCATCCCCACCCCACATTCCCTCAGGAGAGCCCTTGTCATGACACATCTCTGCTCCTGGGCTAATTCCAACTAGCCCTCTCTCTACAATAAACTGGTTTCTACAACCCTGTCTCTGTTTCTCTTGCCGGAGGTCCCTGACAACACCACTTCGGGATGCGTGGTAGGCGAATCTGCCACATTGGCACCTGAACAGGGACTCTCCGGCACCAGAAAGGCACACAGAGGGGCCACCCGATGATGCTCTGGAGCCACCAAACTTTGATCCATCTCTCTTCCTAAATTACCGGCTCATCTCCAAATGGCCGTTTATAGTCAACATTTTAGAAAAGGTTGTTGCTCCGCAGCTCACAACTGCAATTGATGGGCACAATATTCTTGGCAAGTTTCAGTCTGGCTTCCGCCAGTTGTACTCAACAGAGACAGATCTTCTCAGAGTCTCAAATGATGTTGTGACGCATGGTGACGTAGGAGAATGTTCGGTGTTGGTGATGTTGGACCTCAGTGCAGCTTTTTATACTGTTCACCACCCTGTCTTGGTTGGGAGATGTGGTTGTCTCTGGGTCAGTCCTGCAGTGGTTCTCCTCCTACCTGTCTGATAGGAGTTTCACAGTTTCTGTTGGCAGCTTTGCCCCCCTATCTGAAACCCTGCATTGTGGTGTGCCCCAAGGTCCCATTTTGTTCACGTTGTACATGCTTCCCCTTGGGCAGTTAATTAGGCACTATAAACGTATCTCCAATCACTCGTACCGATGATATTCAATCAAATGTCTCCTTTAAACCCCAAAACATAGCTATATTGTCAGTTATAAAAAGCTAAACGCTATAAAAACTGGATAGGAGATAATTTCTTATATCTAAATGCAGATAAAACAGCTTTCTTTATGTCTTCCCCTCCCGGTCCTGTCCCTAAGATTAGGGAGGAGCAGGCGTCTAAGGTCCTCTGATCAGAGATTGCCGGTTTGTTCCACAATCAAGACTTTTTTTTATATTTTGTTTCTGTTTTTATTGTGTTTTATGTATGTACAGTATGTGTTTTTATGATTATCTATCCCTGTGAAGCACTTTGTAACGTCTCTTGAAGGATGCTATACGAGTGCAAAGTAATTAACCTGCTTGTCACGAGGATACACTGTTTTATTATTCGAAAATCATTTCCAAAAGATGGTTCTGAGAAGTCTAAAAAATAAAATGGGAAACTAAATTCAAAAAAAAAAAGCAAAATATAGGAATAGAAATAGCGAAAAAATACAGAACAGCATCGAGCCAGAGGCTGGAACAATAACATGGAAGGACTTCTTTTCCGAACCTGGGATTTTGCACATCTGGCTGGATCCCTTTCAAAACGATGCAAATTGTTTCCAAAGATTTTAAATGGAGTCGCTCAACTCATCCCTGACTCGCTCCCTGGCTCTGGTCTCGAACAGGCCTATCCAGTCTTCAGGCAGCCGTCTCCCTTCTTTTCCTAGGAACAAAATCGTGTAGGTACAGGAGCAGAGGATGATGATATGTTGTATGCTGCACTTGTTTTGCACTTGTCTTTTCATGTGAAACACAATTAGTTTGCTCAAGCATGAGATGTGCCGCAGGTCTACAAATAAAACGACTTAAGCTGAGAAAAAAGCCATGCATTTAAGCGGGCAAGTGATGTACTGAATTTCTGCATCTCTGCTGGTGTATCGGCCTATGAGCTTGTTGATGCCTGAGCAGGTGGAGGTCACATTCACGGCTCGGAGGGAATAGCCTTTCATCTTCCTCCGCTGCTCGTTTTCTGTTTTGCATTGTTGAGGGGGTTTAATTAAAAGCGCTGCCTTATTTAACATGTCCTGACCTCTTCTTTGAGAGAGAGAGAGGCGGAGAGAGAGAGAGGGAGGGGGGAGGGAGAGGGAGAGCGAGAGCGCTTTTGAAATATTAAAACACCTGGCTTGTTTGAAATTCTCACCGACTAAATGTTTGCAGCGGTAAACGCGTAAATCATGACGCACATTGGCACCGAAAGATGTGCCTTCCGGTGAGGGGGCGACAACAACCGGTGAAACGTTGGCAAAGGGGAGAACTTTCAAAACAAAATTGTGATCTGATTTTTCCATTTGATATCTAATGTTTCCATTTTTTATTTAATCTCTTGCAGCGGCCATGAAGAGAGCACAATGAATTCCTATTCATTTATTTTTGCACTAGACTCGATGCCTATCCCTTTCTTCTAATCTATCTCCAATACCCAGTGCACCTGTGCTATGGATGGAGGATATCACAATGATATTATTCATATGCAGCCAGGTTGAGATAATCCTTCCAGTGCTGAGACCAAACCATAAAAAAGGGACTATGAATTATTGAAGAGCATCAGAGAAATACGAAACCTTTCTCTGAATAGGATCAACCTTTTGGGAATGCTTCAAAGCGCATTGAATAGTTGGTTAAAAAAATAAAAAAAATTATATATATATATATATTTATAAAATAGAGCTCTCTCTCCGCTGTATCCCTGTCGAATAGCTTCACCCGCCGCCAAAAACGCGAGAGGGAGAGATGGAGAGAAAAAGGGGGGGGGGAGGGCGAGCGCGGAAGCTCACTTATTATTCACCCTGTATTTGCATGAAATTGTTAACCACCTTTTCACGTCGTTCCCCCCTTTTCCGCCGTCCCCGTCCTCCCGTCTCCCCGTCTCCGCTTTCTTTTTTTTTTTCCTTTTTTTCGTTCCTCCTCGTCGCTCTAATAAACAGAGATGATGGCGAAGCATTTGGGGACGAGGTAAGTTAGACAGGGGAGGATACGGGATGCCTTTGTGCCCGAGCGGAGGTGGGGCTCGCGTGTTTACTCTTTGAAGCCGCGGTGAATTTTTTCGAAAAAAAAAAAAAAGATCTTCACTTATTTCCGCAGGATCTCTACAGACGCCAGAAAGGGAATTAAAGGAACACACCAAAGTCGGAGGCAGGAAGTGCAAAGTGCTCGGTGGGAGGTCAGTTTAGGTAGTGCGTTGCAGAACATTTTGCCTCCAGCTCCAAGATAGCGAGCTCTGAATCACAAGAGAGATTGTATCTTTGCCGGTAACCCTAAACACCAGACAAGTTGTTTTTCTCATCACGCACCAAGTGTTTCTTTTTCAACAACAAATGGCCATCTATAACCTCGCTCTCATCATTTCTTAGGACTTTTCTACTTAACTGAGCCTAAAGTCATGGTAATTTACGTCAAACATCCAATATATCTCATCGTGACATAGCTAATAATTATTCCATCGAACAAAGGCAACAGGTTTATTGGGGACACTCACTTGACTCAGTTGCTTGTGCCTTTGGGAGAGACAATAAAAGTCACCTTGAGTTATTTTATTACATTTTTATTAACCTGCTACATAGTCAGCAGGGCTGAAATATGAGAGCGATGTGTCTACCTTTCTAGAGGCACTGCAATTCAGTTTCTATGTCAATTATCGATTTGAATTCACCCAAAAAGTGGCATTTCATCAAATGAATGTAAATTCTGTCTTGATTCTGTTTGAGTTAATACAACCCCTTGTAACTCTGACCACAACATTAAAGAATAGGGTAATACATTTTACGCTGCATTTACATAATATTTAAAGTATGTATTAATAGTCATTATATTTATATATTTTATATTCATATCTATATTCTCAATCTGCACCTCCACTCTCATATACAAATGTATTATACATTTACATTTACATTTAGTCATTTAGCAGACGCTTTTATCCAAAGCGACTTACAAGGGAGAATAACATTCAAGCTAAATTGCGACAGAGACATTAGTGTAACAATAAATACTGCTAGGGAGTGCTAAGTAATTGTAGGTTAGGACAGGAGGTACTCAGTGAAGAGCTGGGTCTTCAAGTGCTTCTTAAAGACAGAGAGGGAGGTCCCTGCTCTGGTCATTCTTGGCAGCTCGTTCCACCAACGTGGGACTACAAATGACAATAACCTGGATTGCCGTGGTTGTACGGCCGGCAGAGCCAGGCGACGCTCATTTGATGAGCGCAGCATCTGGGGGGTAACATGTGCTTTTACAAGAGCATTTAAGTAGGCGGGAGCATTCCCAGCAATCACTCTGTAGGCCAGCATAAGAGACCCTCTTTGGCTGGTTGAACACCAGTCGCCCCGCCGCATTCCTTATCATCTGCAGTGGCTTCACCGCACAGGCCGGCAAGCCTGTTAAGAGGGCGTTGCAGTAGTCGAGACGGGACATCACCAAGGTTTGTATCAGCAGTTGAGTGGCATATTGGGTCAGGTACGGCCTGACTTTTCGGATGTTGAATAGTGCGAGGCGGCAGGACCGGGAGACGGTGGCAACATGGTCCGAGAATGTCAGTTGGTCATCGATAATGACACCTAGATTCCTGGCAGCCTCGGTAGGAACAAGCGATAGAGAGTCGATTTTAATATCAATGTTGTGATAAATACCTTGTTTGGCCAGGAAGACCAGCGGTTCCGTTTTCGCCAGGTTTAGTTGGAGATGATAATCCTTCATCCACGTGGATGTGTCAGCGAGACAATCCGAGATCCGCGTCGAGACAGTGGGGTCGTCGGGCGGGAAGACAGACATAGTTGAGTATCATCCGCACAGCAGTGATATGAAAAGCCATGCGAGCGGATGGTCGGGCCCAGCGAGGTGGTGTTCATGGCAAAGAGGAGGAGTCCCAGCACCGAGCACTCGGGGCACCCCTGTGGTGAGGTGGTGAGGCACAGACAGCTGGCCTCGCCATGTCACACCGAACGAGCGCCCCAGTGAGGTAAGATTCGAACCAGGAAAGTGCACTGCCCCATATGCCCGCACTTGAGCGCATGGACAGGAGTATGCTGTGGTCGACAGTGTCAAAAGCAGCAGGTAAGTCCAGCAGAATGAGAACCGAGGATTTGGCAGCAGCTCTAGCAGGTTTTACGGCGTCTGTCACAGACAACAGGGCCGCTTCGGTGGAGTGACCACTTTTGAAGCCGGATTGAAGTGGATCGAGAAGGTTGTTTCTTGACAGGTTTTCTGTTACCTGTCTAGAGACCGCCGTCTCTAAGGTTTTGGAAAGGAATGGGAGGAGAGAGACCGGCCGATAGTTTTCTACTCGAGTGGGATCGAGTGAGGGTGTCTTGAGCAGTGGTGCGACCCGAGCCACTTTGAAAGCAGAGGGGAAAGTTAGGGAAGAATTAATCATATGTGTGATTGCCGGGGTGATAGTCGGTGATATGGCTTGAAGGAGGTTAGATGGGATCGGATCCAGCGGACAGGTAGTAGGACGGCTACATGTTAGTAGTTTAGATACCTCACTTTCAGCGAGGGGGGTGAAACCAGGGAACAATGAGCCTAGGGCTGGAGAAGACAGGTTGTGAGTAAGTTGTTTAGTGAGTTGGCTGCTGCCACTTTGTTAGAAAAAAAGGATGCAAAGCAGTCAGCAGTGAGGTTAGTAGCTGGGGGAGGTGGTGGAGGGTAAAGCAGAGACTTGAAGGTGGCAGTAACTTACGTGTACATACAATACATTATATAATACATTATAATGTATTATATAATATTTGATACATTTGAGAGAAAATCTGTATCGCCATGGCTCTATTCCGATGGTGGCACCTTACTGAGATGGGTATACTATGAGGAATGACGTTGGATTTTTGAGGAGGAGATGGGTTTATGCTCCTTTAATTGCCTTTATTATTATTATTATTATTATTATTATTATTATTATTATTATTATTATTATTATTATTAGGCGTCCGGCCTGCAGGGAGGCAGCCCCTTATTGTTATTAAGTAATAATCATCAAATTCTCGAATTTTGAAACCTAAGAATATCTGGAAAACCAACTTCGGAATAACACACAATTATTTCTTGTTTGAACCTCGCTGACACAAAGAGCTCGTAGTTGAGGCTTCATCCGAACCGATCCACATACGGAACAGATATGAGTGAAAAACCGAACAACTTTGAGCCAAAATATTCAGTTGGTCTTAGTTAACTGACACGTCACACGTCTCGTTCTGAATTTCTTCTGTGTTGTTTGTCTTGCGGTGAGGATCGTGTGGTGCAGGAGCCGAGAGCCTTGTGGACCAGATCGCAGATCGCACACCAGGAACTCTGATTTATGATTTATGTTCCCCGTTTGGCCAGCGAGGCTTTTTGTCTGTTTACTGAATTATAATAAAAATCCCGCCGATTCGGCACCTCACTGCCAGGAAGTCTCCGTCTCCTCCATGAACCCCTGTAGTAACCCAGAGAAAGAACATTTGTAGTTTTACATGAAAACGGAAATGACTGATAATGTAATCCAACTGAAAAAGCTGAACTCAAACTTTACAAAATAAATACTTACACTGCTTTTTAAATCGGCGTGAATAGGTCATAATTGACGTATATGACACACAACATCTACTGTCAAATAAACTCGGGCTGTACTTTAATGCAGCAAGGTAAGTTATAACAATGACAACATATAGTTTGATATAATTTTTAGGTAATAAACCTCATGTACTTTATAAACATTGTCCTGTAACTACACTTAGCAAATTCAAATGAAAAGGCAGAAAGTTTTTGTGATCCTGACTAATTATTCCATCATAATTCCAACGTCAAATTAATGTTAAAATAACTTAAATGTTATCTGCATTACAATATAGACAAACAATATATTAATCAGAATTTTACAATTCAACCATACCAACATAAAAAGTACAAAGAAGTTGTGATTATCTATTTTTTTAATTAAATGTATTTATTGTCATTGTTATAAAAAGTCATTACAAAAGTTATTTTCATTATTCTTACAGATGCCAAAAAATAGCCCGACATCTGAGAAAATCAAGAATCCATTGTCGAAAAATCCAGTCGTCAAGGTCAGTCACATTATTAAAAGAAAAATGATTGAAGAAAAATCTGATGAAAAATACGCTAATGGAAAAGGTTTTTATCCAAGTGTTGATTCCCCACACGTCTCGGCGTTAAGAGGCTCATTTCACATGGATGACTCACAGTTTGGAGACTCCTGAAATAAACAATGTGCAGCTATGAGTTTAACAGCAATTCTGAAAAACAAAATTATGTTTGCACATGGACACATGTTTATTTGACATGATTGAAGTGATCTCTACAGATACTGTGATATTTGTTTACTTATTTCGTCCAGCTGTTTTTGACAACTGTTTAGTAAAACAATTATCTGACTTGTTTTGTCATTTGTTGTATACATTTACCACTTAATCTATTTTTCAGTTACAAACAAAATGAAAACTACAAACTCAGCAATTTGGAACAATAATGTATGACTGACATTTCTCATACATCTATGCAAAATCATGAACAGTTTTATATGCTATGCCATCAACGTTAGATTCCTGATATAACATGGATGTGACTACATTATGTTTACATGTCCAGGTCAGTCTGAAGTTCAGTTACAAAATTCTAGAACATTAGACGACGACGTAACTCCACGATCTTTGATGTTTGTACGTTGAGTAAATTGTGATGCATTGCACAAAATGATCAAGAAAACGTCCACGTGACTGAAAGTGTCCAAGACATAATCACATTGCTGAACTTCAAGTGGGATCACCTACTGTGAAGCGAAGTGCTGATCGCCAGCCCTAGCAGTAAGTTAGAGAGATGGTTAGAGTTAGAGGGGGGAGAGAGAGAGAGAGAGAGAGAGTGAGTGAGAGAAATGAAGCTGAAAGAAGTACGGGAGAATGATTCTGTGTTGTCAGCAGTAACATTGTTTTATGGATGCAGTGTTTACAGTGCTGTTGCCATATTCCCTGCGTGTGTGTGTGTGTGTGTGTGTGTGTGTGTGTGTGTGTGTGTGTGTGTGTGTGTGTGTGTGTGTGTGTGTGTATGTGTGTGTGTGTGTGCGTGTGTGTGTCTGTGTGTGTGTGTTGCGTTCTTTTGCTTTGGATGCATTTGGCCTTACCTGTCCACAGGGACGAATTAAGCCTGACAAAGGATTTGTGTACTGTGTGTGTATGTGTATGTGTATATGTATGTGTATGTGTGTGTGCATGTGCATGTGTATGTGTATGTGTATGTGTGTGTGTGTGTGTGTGTGTGTGTGTGTGTGTGTGTGTGTGTGTGTGTGTGTGTGTGTGTGTGTGTGTGTGTGTGTGTGTGTGTGTCTATGTGCCTGTGTCATGTTCTCAGATGTATTAGGCTCGTCTATGGACACATTGACTGTTTGTTTTAAGCTTGCCCGCAGGGCTTATGCATTCTGCATGAGTATGGCGTGCTTTATGTGTCAAAGCCATTTGTTTGCCCAAATGCTCAGCGCAAGCACAAACACTCCACGGACCTTTTTGTTTGTAGACTGTTCACTCACAAATTCTCTGGTGACAGGTACATTCAGACACGGGAGCACATATGCATTATGTGTGTGCGCACACACATAATACTCACACCCATGAAACCAGTTCATTTGGTTCTTGTCCGCACACCTACTGTACACTATGGACTCCCCGAAACGTCTATGTGTTTTTGTGGGAACAGATTTTAAGAGTCCATTTTTTCATGCACGGTATTGAGTCCAAATCCTGCATCCTCGTATTTCTGTATCACAAATTGAGTCTTTTGGGGGGTCTATGAATTGACGAAATAAAGTATAAAGTGAACGGAAAGATAGATAGATAGATGCACAAATGATATAGTCATTTGAACTGCAGCATGGACGACATCTCAAATATAGAAGCGGTATTGTATTTATTAATTCTCCATTAATGTTATAGAACAGGGGATACCACCAGGAGCATCACTAGAGCCACATATATATGTTGGGGGGCTAAGCTTCTACGACATATAAAAATCCTCCACAAAACCCCAATTTGGCGTTCTTGTCGCAATGAATATTGCTTTACATTGCTTAATGGTGTGGACATACAGTAATTACATCTGATTGTTATATTCAAATGATTAGATAATCATTTTAAGATTGAGAATTTAAGAACCCAGCATACTGACATACTGATTGACTATATCGTGCAGCATTGTCTAATTACTTACTAGTTTGAATTAAGCAGGGAAATACACTTTATTCACACCTCGTGTCGTGGAGGAGCTGATGGACGACTCCACTGACAGCCTCTTCGTAGTCTGTTCAGCAAATCACTACATCACGTCGACTGGTGGTCTGCTTCTGAGTGTCCATCTTTGCGATTTTTCTATGGAGTGCTTGCAGAAACAATGCACTTTCTGTTTCCACCATCATGCAGTTGTTTCCCCACACAGCTGACA
>NC_137191.1:9340352-9355352 GCF_960531495.2 Zeus faber
AAAAAGAGTCAAACTTTTCATCATGAGAAGAGCTCGTGAACCATGAACCTGAGCAGACGCTCTGCTGTAGTGACCAAAGAGATATACAGTCTGCACAAGTTTGGAGTTGTGTTGTGGGGATGGTGTGGTTTGAGCAGCCACACCTGACCTGGGTCGAGGTAATTGGTGTACCCAGGATCAGTGTGGCTGCATACCTGTTGCTCATTGGTTGGTCTAAGGAGAAACAGGTAAAACCCCCATCCCCACACACACTCAGGAGAGGAGTCTGTGTCATGACACATGTCTATCTGCTCCGGGCTAATTCCAGCTGGTCCACTCCCTACAATAAACTGGTGTCTACAACCCCCGTCTTCTGTGTCTCTGTGCCGGAGTTCCCTGAACATGTTGCTTGGGTGGTGCGTGGTAGGAGAAACTGCCACAGGAATGTTGTCAGGAGATAAATCATTTTTATGATCTTCTATCTTCTATATCTCTTCTTATGATGTTTTCCTTGAAGTACCTCAAAAGAGTCGACATTTTGATTCCTCTCTTTTTTCGAACGTCATCTACACAGCCACGTTGCGTTACGTTGGTACAGAACATTTTGACGAACACAGTACCGGAGCACTGTATTGGGCGTGTCCATTTGACCGGCACAGAATCAGATACATCTGACGCTCAACCATTTCCGGTCACCGGCCGATCGATCGGCGCATCTCTACTTGTTATGTGAACATTTAGAGATTGTACATTTTTTATATTTTATATTTAATATCATATCCCAAGTGAAGTTCAAGCCATCAAAACTGTGACTCGAGTAGACTCGAGTCCAAGTCACAAGGACTCGAGTCCATATCTCTGGTACATTTAAATGGACAAAAAGCTTAAAAAAAAACCCAAACCCCTCTAAATCCAGATTTGACTGACATTTGGAAATCCCAAACAAGATTCTGAAGTTGCCGTCGTGACTGTGATGAATTCTTGCCAGTTTGACCTCTGCCGTGCGATAATTGTACACCATTATGAGAAATGATTATCTATTATCTCCGAGTTAATTAGTCCCGTGTCCTTCTAGTTGTGCCTTTCCCCCCATTAAGTCCGACGTTGTCAATAGTCAGAGACCATTAGGAGCGCCGTTGCCAGCTATTCATGAAGCACTTACAATGCATACAGAGCATGTGAGAGAGAGAGAGAGAGAGAGAGAGAGAGAGAGCGAGAGGGCGAGAGGGCGAGGGGGCGAGAGAGAGAGAGAGAGATGGGGGTGGGAGAAGCGGGGTTTGATAATCTGTCATAATGGCCGTCATTGAGACGTGCCATTATTTCCCTGGGGGTAATAACAAAGTTATTACTCTGTTATTACCGGTTATTACCAGAAATATGTGTCGGACACTTCATTGTCCCTGCAGGTATGTCCCTGTGCATGTGTGCACGCCCACGCCGGCGCGTGTGCGTGTGTGTGTGTGTGTGTGTGTGTGTGTGTGTGTGTCTGTTGCAGGTGATCGATGAGCATAATCTGCACTGTTGAAACAGGAGCGGTTGAATCAGACGGAGATTAATAGCTCTGCTGATTGGCTAAAGTGGCCGGCTCTCGTCCGCTAAACCCTCCGCCTGCCTGCGCCCTGCTTTCATATCTCACTGCAGATTGTTTTGTTTTTTTGTTTGTTTGTTTTTTCCTCTTTCTCTGCTTGAGGATCCTGCATTTTTGGAGATGCCCGCGTTTGCGGAAAGATGAATATCTCTTCATCTCGAAAAAGAAACACAACGATAAAGTGAATGGGCTGAAGGGAGTTACAGGCTTCCTTCAGCCTATTTCATTCCCCAATTTCTCTCCATTATAAAGTGGAGAGGCTGTTTATAATTGAACGTCACATAATGGAAACCAGCGTCAACAACGGAGAGATGGGAACGTAGCGACCATTCAAACGACCAGTTTGGAAGTAGTGTATTGGTTATTTTGGGTGAGCGTATGTTACCTTCTTTTTTTCCTGGAAGTGCTGGAAATGTTGAAGTCTGGTCCCTAAAATCTGTCATCTGTAAAAGAACGTATAGCGATGAATTAAAGAGATCAATGTATCGCAAAATGGAATGCCAGAAAAATGTATTGCTCAAAAATTTACCATTGGACATTCATTGAATTCATGGCATTCTGATGCATATGAACGTTTATGAACTTAAATGGGAGCTATTATGAAAACTCATACTTGTGGGTCTCTGATGAGCCTGCTACCACACAAACCCAAATTAGACGACCCAGTCAGTTTTTTGCGAGCCCTCTGTTTCATAAAACAGAAACGAGCTGTTCAGCTATGCTATTCTAATATACATCATCGCAGTAACATATGTCATTTCAGTAGAATTGGAACCGAACCCCATCTGAGTAACTCCTCCCACGCCCTGGAGTGCGACCAGGCTCGCTAGCATCGAAGCTAAGAGCTCAAACAAACTTTTTAAATAAAGACAAATTAATACCAACTGTCCGTGAAAAAGCTGCAGACAATGGAAATGTAAGTATTTCAAAAATAAATCTGCTATGTGTTTCTTTCTTTGTGTGTGTGTGTGTGTGTGTGTCCACATGAGGTTGACTGTACTGTAGGCTGCGGGGCCCGATCCTCTCCGTGTTTCTCCAAACATTTAATTTTATTTTTCGAAGCCCCAGGGCCCCCTGCCGAATCCCGCCGGCGCTCCAAGCTCCGCTCTGCTTAGGAACATGAAATCAGTGTTTACCGAGTAAATAAAACAGAACCTGGAGTAAAGCTGAAACCCCATTGGTTCACAAAACCCGGAACTTGTGCTCAAATCCCATTGGCTCAGAACAAGGGCCTTGAATTGAAGCTACACACACTGAAACAGCCCATTTTGGAACACTATGGTTTTGAGGCATGTCACAATGGTTTGAAGACATAATCTGAATGGTATTTCCAGCAAAAAAATAACCCAAAAACATGTTTTGGGGACCTCAGAGACCCTTATTAACGTGTCAACTTGTTAAAAGGAGTATAATAGGCCCAGTTTAAAGGGATACTACTCTCTGTACTATATGTCCAAACTGACTCGCAGCAGTGCTAATTCGGCGGCTAGGCTAGGCTAGTCGATTCCCCCTGCCCCCCGTGCCCTTGAGTTAACAGCGTTAGCATGCCGCCCGTCACCGCCGGACACGGTTCCGACATAAAAGGAGAGAATTGGTATTGACCTTCTCGCCCCCAAAGATATATTTTGCCAAAAAAGCAAACGTGGTAAACACCTGGAGCATCCCTTACATATGAACTTTGTCCCAGCGTCAGCAGCTTCGTCTGCCGTTTGGCGCTGGGAGGATGAGATCCCTGTGAAGTCGGGGGGAGGGGAGCCCAGGACGAGCGGGAGCGTCTGTCCTGGGACAAGGGACGTCTGGGCGGCTCCGATTACCCACGACCTTCACCTGGAGAGGAGGCCGGACGGATCGGCGACAGGGGGGGGCTGCAGTCCCTCCATCTGGATTGAATTGTCACCGCCGCGGCTGCCAAATACACGGGGGACTTGGTTTTAGCTGTGAGTTTTAAAGATCATTTGTTCCTGAGTCGGCGGCCTTTCGAAGGTGTCACCGCTGCTCCCTGCGCCGCGTTTTTTTAGAAAAGGTTGAGCTTGATGGGTTGGAACTGCCAATAATATAGTACATACGGTATAAGCCTGCACACACACACGTACGCACGCACGCACACACACAGACACACATACACACACACGTGCGCGCGCATGCGCACCCACACACACAGCAGCACAGGGTACAGTAGCCGGGTGTTGCCCCCTACTACACAGACCTGTTTTGACAAGCGCCTTAGTTGCATATGTAGATGCATGCATGGTCATCTCTAAAGGGTATAGAATTGTTCGTGTGTGTGTGCGTGTGCGTGCGTGTGTGTGTGTGTGCGTGTACGTGTGTGTGTGCGTGTGTGTGTGCGTGTGCGTGCGTGTGCGTGTACGTGTGTGTGTGTGTGTGTGTGTGTGTGTGTGTGTGCGTGAATACACACATTAAGCCATTACACCACAGCTACAACCAGCAGAAGGCACATCCCTAAGTGTATGTGTGTGTGTGTGTGTGTGTGTGTGTGTGCGCGTCAGAGTGTGAGCGCGTCGTGTCCAAGTGCGTCTACTCCAATTATGCCAGCACACCACACTTGTTTTGGGGCGAACACAACAGGAGAGGAAAGCAGAGCGCTGGCTTCTCTTCAGACACTCGAGTATCCACAGTGCCACACTTAAAGTCTCCAAGGACGGTGGCAGCGCGAGCGCCGCACCGGCATGCCATCAATATTTCATCAAACCCATTCAAGCAAAACATTATGTTTTTTCTTTCCATGAACGGTTGACTGCGAGAGCTGCCGACACGCTCTTAAATAGGACGATTCCTCTCCGGTGGGGGCGGGGGCATCGTTTGCGTGCCGCGCAGCCAAAGTTTTGCTCCCGATGATGATGATGGCCGTTCACACCCAATCTGCTCCGTCTCGTTCCGGTCGCCGTTGTTGTAGCGGGAGCTGGGGTGACCTCCCGGTGTCGTTTGCCTTGCTTCTCATCTGCAAAATGGAAAAAAAAAAAAAACCCACCCCACCACCACCACCACCACCACCACCACCACCGCCCCCGCCCCCCACACACACCCGTTTCCCGTGCGTTGGCGTGGAGCTCTCTCGGAACACGGCGCCATTCCAAAACAATCGAACAAACAAACAGCCAGTGGCGCCGCGAGCCAGGGGATTGCAATGTGTGTCAGCTCACTCCTGCTGAGCGCTGGACTACCCCCGCCCCCCGCCTGCCCCACCGCGCCCCGCCCCGCCCCGCCCCATGCCCTTTTCCAGCCGAGCCGACTTGGAGATGGGCCGTCGCCACCGGCAAGTCCCACCAAGACGCATGAACTCACATTTGCCCTTTTCATTTTCTGTTTCCTGTATCGGCGGAAAATGATGCCGTATGCGTTTTCCTTTTAGGGATCTCACTGCTGGGGCTCTCCTCCTGTCGCCTGTATCCCCCCCCCCCTCCTCCACCCGCCCTCTCTCTCTCCTGCTTCACGCCTTTCCTCTCCACTATATTCTCATTTCAATGCTGCGTCCTGGTCATGCATCGTGTCCTTCCCAGTTCCTTTGTTTCCCCTGTGCACGGGGATTGCGAGGGGAATACAATTTGACACATGCATAGTATTTGAGGGAGACCTTTGACGGTGTCACTACGTCTGGTTTTGGGGGAAAAACAGAGGTTTAAAAAATTGTTTTCCTTTAAGCGACTGGTTGCATTTGCTTCAGGAGCAAATGCAAGCAGCCGCTTAAAGGAAAACAAAAAAAAAATAAAAAATCATCATTGCGTGTCAACCCCAGTGATTGGAATTCAAAACTCTTTTGATTGAAAAATAACCACGTTTCCCTTTAATCATCAACCAGCAGCTTTTATGTTTTGGCTTTGTTTTTCGTCCCTGCGAGATCGATGGCGGGCCTCATTATCCTAAAAAAAAATTACCCTTTTTTTTTTGTGCTGTTACGTGCGGGCAAGCGACAACATTGTTTTTATAATTAAACTCTGACTGATTTCTTTCATTACCTTTTATGACACTCCTTTTCATTACGGCGAGGCTTCTTCTCTAATGACAAACTGCTCCTCCTCCGTTCATCAAACTCTTTTTTTATCGCTCTCCTTCCTCCTGTTTATCGCGGGAGGCATATGAGGAATGGAGCCGGACAAACCCCCCCAGCGCTGCCGTATTAATCCTTTTAGGCTCCGCAGAGGAGGCGGAGAGTTGTCTCCCTGTGTAGCTCCAACTCCCAGTGGATGTATCTATATGCTGCCTAATTGCGTGCAATGTTAACCACTCGAGCGCGCGCATGCACACACACACACACACACACTCTCATGCACACACACACACACGCGCGCAAACACACACACACACACACACACACACACACACACACGCACACACACACACACGCAAACACACACACACACACACACACGGTAACAGAGCTTCCTTATGGTCCAGAATCTGCAAACCAGCCTGCTCAAGAAACAATACATAAGCTGTTTAGTCAAATGGAACTTAAACACATCACTCTACCTAGGACAGCACACACACACACACACACACACATGCACACGCACGTGCGCGCGTGCACACACACACACACACACACACACACACACACAGACACACGCACACGTCCCTACACCCTTCTCCGAGACCATGAAATCATTGCGACAGATGAATTTTTTCTGTGCCGTGTTTCGCCCATCACACATTTCCATTACAAAGTCCTGCTCTGAGTCTGTGAGCGGGGGACCGTTAGAGAAAAAAAAAGAAAAGGGACGGGCTACAAAACGCTCCTAGTTAGGGTCTATCGATGCAGCGTTTTCCCCCCTGAATGGCTTGTCAGTGAGGGGTCGATGGTTTTCATGGAGACAATGGGTGGAGAGCTGATGTTTGCTCAGAGCGCAGCGGACGTGACACAGTGCATTCAGGGTTCATCATCAGGCGCCTTGCTCTATAAAGTTTTTGAGAAAAAGAAAACACGCTTCCTCTTTCCTACTCCACCATCGATCTTTCCACGTGACATTTAAGCCCCGCGGAACATTTTGCCGCCATCGTTTTTCATCATTACGCATATTTTTCTTTCCTGCCTTTGACTTGATTGTGCAAAGCAAAATGCTGAATCACATCATTGTTCAAACTGTGGTGGCAAATGCACTAAGCCTGCCGATTCTTTCTCTCTCCAATAGGTGAATTAGGCAAAGGCAGCCTTGCTGACTGCCTCGAGAAAATAATGCTTCGATTGCTGAGCGTGAATAGTGACTAAACATAATAAGGACCAGCCACACAACAGGATGACTGAACTCCGCCCAAACCCAAATAACAGGTACAATTTCGATAATTTGGACGAATACAAATGTCCACCTTAAAGGGTGGGATTGATTTTTCAACCCTTTTTTAAAATATTGGTTCACCATCATTTATAACCATTTATAGCACTGAACTCTATGTTACTGAGAAACTTACCACTCTGCTGCAACTTGCCCAACGGGGCAATCTGTTGAGAATTAAATGAACATTTATCTCCTTTTTGAAAGTGAAACTACTTTTTGAATGTGAACAAGTCAGTCTCGGTGGATTGTAACGAGGAATACACTTATTTTGAAAATCATGCATTTTGTCCGATTTTTCTTTATTTTCGCTCTTTTGTACTTCCGAAAATCAGCTCCTTTGGCTATATCTGTGCAAATATGAGACTTAAAACAGGAAGTTATGTCGTTTCCACTTTTGACAACAGCCGGCAGTGATTGCAAAATGTAGGGATGTTACTGTTATTAAAAATGTTGAAAATGTTGAAAAAATACACAAAGAGACATGAGTTTCGGTATGGAGGTCTTAAACCGTTGCCCCGTTGGACCGTATTGAAGCCCAGTGAGAAGCTGCGGCAACGCGAGACGTTTTCTCAACACTGAAACGCCAAACAGCCGTCGATTTAGCCACGACCCTCCTCCCGCTGCAAACCAGCGGCTGAAGCACCCCTGTTCCCTGATTAACAGCAGCTTATGAACGTCCAACCGAGTTTTTAACCTCCTCAGCGCCGCAGCGCTGATTTTACTTAAATCAGCCGTGCGCGCGCACATACTGTACCCCTCTGCAACTGCACATAAATCACGGCGTCGGCTTCCATTAGCGGTTCATGTACGCCACTTTGCCTGCTGCTGTCGGCCCGTCTCGTCCAACTATTAAAGCCGGCGGCTCCGCGCTGATTGATGGCAGATCCCTACACCAGCACTATGCTGGGATTGCACCTCCTCGGCAAAGTGAGCTATTGACCCGGGAGGCGCCGTAAATTGGTGTTGTTTAAAAACTTGAGCTAATTCCTCCAGGACACGGCTGGCCCCTGTTCTTCATGAAAGGAGGTGGATGTGGGAGAGGGCGAGGGGAGAAGATGGAGGGATGCAAAGAGCGGAACATTTTGGTGGTGTTTGTTTTTTATTCCCCTGAAAGAGCTTTTTCGCAGATCTAATTCCCTGAGAGTTTGCGAATGTATGTTTGTGTAGCATGTGTGTGTGTGTGTGTGTGTGTGTGTGTGTGTGTGTGTGTGTGTGTGTGGTAGCTGGGTCACATATGGAGACCATTACGGTGCCCGGATCCCAGCGACTGCCAACGGCTCCGAGTTGGCGTTGAGTTAAGAAAACACTGGTAGCCATTGTGGACTCGTCAGCCGGTGATGTCTGATTCTGTCCGTTCTCCGGACATGTGACATTAATTGAGCTTCACTCCGGGCCAATTACTCGGAGAGGCTGGGGCCTGCATCAAATGATGGGAGTCAAATCTACATCCGCGTGTTCCGCGGGTCGCCGCTAAGTGACGTTCTGGCCGCCGAGCCAAAGAAAAATGTCTTTGCGGTTCCCGACACTGTGACCGGCGTCCGCGGACCGAGCCGCGGTTGTGGGAACGCGTGGGCGGAAGGGAGCGAGCGGAGCGCCTAAAGAGGAGAACGGGGATGTAATGGGATCGAATTAGTGAGATTGAGGTTCGGCAGAAAAAGTGAATCATAGGAGAGAAAGAGAGAGAGAGAGAGAGAGAGGGAGACGGGGCGAGAGAGGGGAGATGGCGGTGGAGGACGGGGCCTGAAAATGATTAGGGAGGAAGATCTGGAGCCGATCAGACCTGCATGAAGGATGTCGCCTTGTTCTGCTGGAGAACGATAAGGGCTCCGTTTGGTCTCATCCCAGAGCAGACGGGAGGAAATGCCTGAGACAAAAACATGCGGAGGAAAGACTCTCTCTCTCTCTCTCTCTCTCTCTCTCTCTCTCTCTCCGTGAGCTCACCTCGCTGACTCCATAACACCGTCGGCCGCTGCCAAATTCACTTTCATGCCTTGTGGAGCAACGAGACGCGGTGGAAAAGCGTCGCGGCGCTGCTCCACATTTGGCTCTAATTCGAACGATACGTTTCCGTCGCAGATACGGGCGACTTTTAACAGAATTTGGGGGTTTGAAGACAAATAGCTTCAATTTACAGTAGCAAATTAAAAGTCTTATCTCGAGCAGTCAGAGGGTACTTTCATTTCCCTTTACATTAAAGGAATTTAGTGAGGGGTCCTCCTGGAAATGGGGGGGTTGGGCTGCGCCGGAGCTCTGAGAAAGGCTGCATGAATATCTAATGTGCAATTTGAATGACTATGGACTCGGCGGAACTTTTGCCGCCGCTCCAGCTCCATTACCGGGTTCGAGGACTCTGCGTGGACACCGGGGGTGTGAGACGGGACGCGCCGGCCTAATAACCATGCTGAACCGCAGCTCCGGCAGTACAGTTAAATCCCATCGCCACACACACACATTCACACACACACACACACAAACACACACACCCACACGCACACACACACGCACACACGCACACACGCACACACACACACTCTCACATTAACCTTTCTACCCTTTGATAAATAATTGATGTCTCTGGTTAAAGTGTCGGACCAGGAACTTTGCCCTGCACTCGTTTGTCTCCTTCCCGGCCATTGACATAGTCTGCCTCTCTCCTTCTCTCTCCCTCTCTCTCCCTCTCTCTCTCTCTCGCCCTCTCTCTCTCCCGCTCCCTCCCTCTCTTCTCTTCTCTCTTTCCTCTTCGAGTCAATGCGGGGAATTTATTTTCAAAATAAACAGAGGAGTGTTAAACTGAAGCGCGCTGAGACCCCTGGGTTCTCAGCGCTCCGCAGGCTGCAGAGCGACCACAGAATGTTCTTTATTCATGGATGCTGTAGTGGAAAAGGACAAAGGTTGAAAATCCTCGCATGAGGTCTTATAAATATACATATATATGTATATATATATATATAAATATATATATATATATATATTTAGATAGATAGATAGATAGATAGATAGATAGATAGATGGATGGATGGATGGATGGATATTTTTCTTCTTGATTCAAATGTTTTCGCTCAAGGCCTGGGACGTCTTATAGAGCACACCATGTTTTCTTATTTTTTTTTGTACCTTATAACTCATGCCTGACCTCTTGTAGAGTGGTGGAAAGCAATAACGTGAACTTTGTCACTGTACTGAAGAACATTTTTCAAGTTTCTGTTTTTACTTCAGTATATTGAGTTTCAGACTTTTACTCCAACTTCATTACATTCCAATGAAAATATATGTACTTTTTACTCTACTATGTTTCTAACACACTCATGTTTCTTTAGTCAAAAATGACAATTTTTTCTAAACAATTTTTTTTTTGGAAATTGAAATCAAGATCTGCATGAGCATCTGCAGGGGAAAAGGTCCGGTGGCACTTTATAATACTGTATGCTCTGTTATATCAGGGCATCAAGTACTTAATTTTTTTTTTCTTACTTTAAGTTCGCTTAAGATCAATTATTTCTGAATTTTCTCTTCAGTAGAAACGTCGGTGCGGTTCCTTCACGTTTATCTCAGTCGTTTTGTGTCCGGGTATTTGAAACAAGGAGGGAGGACGCTCTCCATGGCTGCAGCGTCCTTCCTAAGCCCCCTTCCTCCCTCCATCGCCCCTGATTTAGAAAACATCTTCAGGAAGAGCAGGTCAAACAGCCTACATCAGCACTCTCACTCCCGCACCTTTGATGAGTTAGTGCCACAGAAGGGAAATCCCCCCCCCACCCCCCCCCCCCGTCCCCCCGGCGGGCCGCTCCTCAGACTCCGGCGTGGGAGTGTGTGAACGGGAATCCTCCGACGTTCCTCGGCCGCGCCACGGGGATGTTTGCGATTGCGTTTCTTGGTTTGTGGGAGAAGGTTAACGGTCGTCTCCCCCGACCCGAGTGCGTTGTACCAGCGCGGGGACGCAAGGGGCCCAAACGGAGCTCACGCGCCTCTGTGTAAAATGTGAAGTGTGTGTGTGAAGTGCGTGTGTGTGTGTGTGTGTGTGTGTGTGTGTTGGCGTGTGGGAGAGGGTGAGGAATTTGTGCTGCATCGACTTTTCTTGTTCGTGGAGATTTTGCATTTGGCTGTTTCCCTGGGAATCATGTTAATGTGTGTACGTGGAGAACATACAGTACTAGTATAGTTTAGATGGATTTATATAAATGTGTGTGCGTGTGTGTGTGTGTGTGTGTGTGTGTGTGTGTGTGTGTATGAATATTTATAGCATTTATGTGTGTTTGTGTATTGTTTTGTAAGGTGTGTGTGTGTTGGTGCGTGTGCGTGCGCGCGCGCGTGTGTGTGTGTGTGTGTGTGCGGTTCACAGGAGTGCATTATGAGGAAAGAAATGAAAGATGAGAGCAAGAGTCGAAACAAAAGTGCCAGTCAGTCCACCGCATTTATGTGAGCTTATTCAATAAGATGTTGATTGTGGCCGGAGCCAGAGGCTGCAGTGTGTGAGTGTGTGTGAGTGTGTGTGAGAGTGTGTGTGTGTGTGTGTGAGTGTGTGTGAGAGTGTGTGTGAGAGTGTGTGTGTGTGTGTGTGAGTGTGTGAGAGAGTGTGTGAGAGAGTGTGTGTGTGTGTGTGTGAGAGCCCACGGTAGTTAATGTAATTGAGTGCAGCTGTTGCGTTTTTTGCGCAGAGCTTTGTGTCTGGACAAGGTCCAGCATCCCGGCATGTTTAGCTTAGACCTGCTTACATAGAGGAATGGAGTGTGAACAGAGTCTCAGTGTTTCATATATATATATATATATATATATATATATATATATATATATATATATATATATATGTCTGTGTATGTGTGTGTGTGTGTGTGTGTGTGTGGGTGTGTGTGTGGGTGTGGGTACCTTAATGCAAACACGACGCTGCACGAGGAAACATGGGGTGTCTGTCTCGTAGGCACACACACTCAGCGGCTCCCGGGAGTTTATTTATGAATGAAGACGTCTCTGCCAGCGAGAACAGCTGGGCGGCCGCCTGGCGGAGCGGGGTCTGGTGGGAAAGGATGTCAGGACGCCGAAACCCCCTCCCGCCCCAACCCGCAGAAAAACATCAAAATGAAGCAACAATTGTGCTCTTGCAAAAGCCAACATCCTGCTGAGTCCAACATTCCATGAAATGTTTTTTTTGTGGTTTTGTGCTACTTTCACAAACCGATTCCCCTTTTGTGTTTCCGTTCTCTTGGCGCATCTTGAACGACAATGGAATGACATACCAACTCAAAATAGTCGGTCCCCCCGGTCCAATGACCTGGCAAGTCTACAATCTCTGCTAGATAGTCGCCAATAAGATAACAAAAAAAATCACGTCTGAGGAAAACGCCTCTCGCACGCCAAGGAACACGTTTCCTCGCAGTACAAAGCAAAGTGGTGCTCCCCAATAAGTTCATATCAGGGAAACCATCTCTGACCTTTTAAGATGTCAGCATTTTGGAAAAGAATCGCGGGACACATTTCCAATACACCCGCTCTCCAATTATCCATGTTGATTGTACCGGTTATTTCATTTGGCTCAGCGGAGACCGAGAGAGGCAGAGAACAGCACATTCATTACGGTCTAATCTTGGCGGCCGTTGGCTTTCCAATCAGCGCGTTGCTTTAATGCCGCCCAGATGAGAGGGAAGAGGGGGGTCAGGGGGAGCTGGGGCAAGAGGTCACACATGTACCGAGTTAAAATGACTGGATGAGTGTGTGTGTGTGTGTGTGTGTGTGTGTGTGTGTGTGTGTGTGTGTGTGTGTGCAAGTTTGGATACAGGGTACAAGCGTGTATGCACATGGTGAGTGTCTTAGTACAGTGTGTGTGTGTGTGTGTGTGTGTGTGTGTGTGTGTGTGTGTGTGTGTGTGCAAATCACAGCGGTGGAAAGTAATTAAATACAAGTGCTTTGTTATTTAACCATTTTTAAATACAGTATCTGTCCCCCAGACAGACAACTCTAGAATGTACCTCAGTAGTACCCCAATTTATTTCACTTTTTTTGAGGGTGGCGTCGGGGCTCTTCTGCTCATCACGAGGTGTAGGGAAAAAATAGCCATACTTAGTTCGATAGAAATATAGTGTTGAACTCGAATCCCCCCATTGGATAGAGGATTAGAGTCGAACAGGTGGATGCAGGGGAGGTGGAGGGAGTGCGGCAACACGGGCAGAGAAGCAGGCAATAAAGCATGTAGGGATGGAGGGACCGGCTGCTTAAATAGGCCGACCAAATAAGGTTGGGGAAGGAAGTGGCGCCGTCAAGTTGTCTGACAGAACTAGCTCCGCAAGCCACGCCTCATTTACATTAATTTCTGTCAGTTTCATAGACTTTAGGCTTATAGCAAATATTGATTTCTACTTTTTGCTAATTTCTAACACAGTAGCGTCACTTTAGTTTAAACGAAAAAAAACAAATATACAATTTGAGTACATATATATATGTATATCAAATTCATTGGAACCAATCCTCTGAGCCAATCAGGTTGCCTAATGCCACCGACCCTGAAAACACTTTCTGATTTCTGAAATATTATGATATACAGGTACTCCTCACTTAACGACCTACCTGTTTAACCACCATTCTGACATACAACCAGCTCTCTGACCAGTCTGTATTGTACACTGCCTACAATCATCACCCTTTATATACTATATACACGATATACTATATACACTTTATACACTATATATACTATATACACTTTATATACTATATACACTGTATACATCTCATCTCATCTCCATTCTCGGTCTTGTTCCCGCAGTTTGTCAGTATTCACTACACTAGCGTTTGCAATCGCCACGCCCGCTTATCGTGAAATAACACTATATATACGATATATACCAGCCACGCCCCCTAACCATGAAATAACACTATTTATAAGATATATATCAGCCACGCCCCCTAACCGTGAAATAACATGGGCCCTCACTTATTGACCAATTTGCTTAACGACCTGGTCCGAGGAACTGAACTCGTCGTTAATTAAGGAGTACCTATATGAATATGCATTCATTCTATGCTGTATTATAGACTATAAATCAGGGCACTGGATATGAAAAAAACTTTTGATTCCAATACTAATACTAATTTTCCAAGACCAAGTACTCGACACTATGCTTTTACTTAAGCATAAATGTCAATGTGGTATTTTGCCTCCCACAAGAGTAATTTTGTGTCAGTTCATTTGTACTTTTATTAAAGTAAAAAGGTCTGTGTACTGCAGTGTGGTGGTTCTGGTTTGTAGTGGTTTGTAGTGGCTCTGCCACTCCTACAAATTGACTTGTGTATGTGTGTGTGTGTGTGTGTGTGTGTGTGTGTGTGTGTGTGTGTGCATGTGTGTGTGTGTGTGGTGTGGCTGTCGTAAGAGGCTGATAACGATGCTGATACCGGTGCTGGTCGCCTAACAACGCCACCAGAAAGCGATGGACGGGGAGAGGAAAAAGAAGCCTGTGAACATCCAGATGGAAGTGAGGCAGGCAATTAAGCTGATTCAGGGAAATGGAGATGAGAGAATGAGAGGAGAGGATGGGGCTGAATAGAGCGAGAGAAAGGTCATTAACTCTATCCTGAAGAGTATAATTTAGATCTGGAAGGAGAGAGCAGGGGCTCGCGGCAGAGCCTATCTACAGGGGGGAGAACAGTAGTGGAAAAAAGAAAACCCTTAACACAAAAAAAAACAAAAAAACCAGAGGATAGGCGGAAGTGTGGGCTGGGAAATAATGAAATGTGAAGAAAAAGTGGAGTGGTGGATGCATAGACTTGTCAGATCAAAAAGAAAAGTCGGATCCGCGGCAGTTTTCATGAACTCTACGTCCCGTGAGACCTGGCTGTGCTGTGGGAATTGCTACTTCCTGTAGTTCCCAAATTAGGTTGTGATGGGAAATACCGACCGTGCAGGAAAAAAGCCAAATAAATACCTGAATAAATAATCAGTGGTTGGAACTGGATAGCGCTCAGAGCGGGAGTGAAAGTACAAACACACACACACACACACACACACACACACACACACACACATACACGACTCTGTGAAAGTAAAAGTCCCACGTCGACATTCCTGGTCTCACATTTTTTTTGTCGCATCAGAATTCACTTTTTTCAAAACAATTAACGCAGAGGCTTAAACTTTAAGACGTCGGAGAACATTTTTAA
>NC_137191.1:9360352-9370352 GCF_960531495.2 Zeus faber
TGCTTGCCGCCCGGGCGTCAAGGAGGGTTTGAATACTGATGTTGTCAGACGCGGAACAAGGGAGCGGGGCGATAAGCCGCTGTGTTCCCGGGGAACGGCGCAGGAGGCTTCGACGCCGCGGCGTAACACTGACGCAACCCCTGGAAAGAGCGGCTGCTCCGTGGCTTTCATCCGGAGGGGGGCGGAGGTTTGGGCCACGCGCGCACCCAATTAACGAATACGTCTGCGCGCGCGCGCACGCACACACACACACTCACACACACACACACACACACACACACGGGCACGCTCGCGCGCACACACACGCATTCAGTATACTGTACACATCTACAACCCGTGTTCCTGTTTAGTTTACAGGAGGAAAAAGATGTAATGAGAGCACTATGTGCCAAAAAACGGTTTCCGCCGCGACACGCCCGCTGCTTTCCAGCAGATAGTAACCAAGGACGCCGGGATGTCAGGAGCATGCGCCACGACGAGGGAACATCAATAACCTGCCTCCAGCGACCCCCGCGTCCCTCACAGTCGCTTCTGATTCGTTTTGAAGCGCAATCCGTTTTGCATTTGGCAGGGTTTTTTTTTTTCTTTTTCTTATGTCCACACACACCACCGCCGCCGCCGCCGCCACTTTGTCTCCTCTTTTCACTGTGATTCATGTTTTCTTTCTTCTCCTCCCCTCCGTCCATCTCCCTCTCGCCGGGTGTCAGTGGTGCCTTCATGCGTGCTGCTGATTGGAGAGAGCGAGGGTATCTTCTGGCGACCGGCAGGAGGGGGGGGGGTTCCCACATCTGTTGCTCCGCCGCCGCCGTCGTCACGGCATGAAGGACCCTTAAAAAAGCGGTACCGGATCAGAGGCGGCTGCAGAGTCGCTGTCGGGTTCCCTTTAGACGTGCTACTTTTGTTTGGCTTGTATGTGGTGCAACAACAAGATAGAAACAGTGCGTCGGCGGCGACGCCGCGGCAACCACACGCTCGCTGTTGCCCCATTGTGTCGAGCTGGGACTCGCAGGGAGACACGGAGCCGAGAGAAAAAACAGTGTTTTTCTGTCCATCTCTATCGGGACATCGATTGTGGCGCTCGCGGAGAAGAGGGGGTTGGATTGATAAGGCCTCGTCTCCTCCGCGTCTCGGCCTCCCGTCTGCACAAAAACGGCGTTTTAGGAACTGATAGGAGTGTGGCGGACCAAGGGGCGTGACGACAGCACGGTTCCCTCTCCCGCGGCCGCCAAGCTGCCTCGAATCGGCGCACATCGGTCCGACTGGAGGCAGGGGGATTCCTTAACGTTTGTCTTGCAGAGGGGATCGTCGCACCGGCTCGTCGGCAGCTCGCAGCGGAACGCCATTCCTCCTGCGCCCGCGATGATCGTTATCAACCTCATTATTATATTAATCATCATTTGTTATTTATACGCGTGGCCAGCGTACCTCATTGTTGACGGTGGCAATAAAAACTCTCGTCATGTTGGCGCACCACCGCCAGAAAGACTCCCGTCTCCCTCTCTAAACCCTTACCCGTGGGCAGAGACTCCCACATGGAGCTTTTGCAAAGCGCCTTCCAGGGTGGAGAAGGTTGTCCAGGGTGGAGATTTTTCAAAAACTCCGTTTTTCGTGCATTCGTGTGGCGGAAGTAAGAAATGAGCTTCTCAGAAAAAACAACGTGCGTCAGCAACCTACGGGCGTCGCCCGTCGGGTCTCCACTATGGGGTCAAAGGAAACTCGACACGCTGCACGTTCCTAATGTTGTTCTGCGGTGTTTGACGTCATGTTTAAGGACACGTCACCGCCCCCGACTGGCCTGACGGGCTGATGTGAGTGTTTTCAATCGTTTCTTTTACGTTTTTGCTTTTTCAGAAAAAACTGTAAACGTGTGGGCGAAGCCTGAGAGTTTGCTTCTGGATCATGTTTTTCATCCTATCTCGTCACACACACACACACACGCACACACACACACACACACACACACACACACACACACAAACACAAAGTGGTTCCCCTCGTTCCGCCTGCCGCTTCCTGTGACGCCCTGTCTCTCCAGGGGCTCACCTGCGGTTCACCTGGAGAGTTATGCCGGCATTTCTCCGGCTGTGAGGAGGCGGAAGAGAGGTGAGGCGGCGCCCCCGTCGCACGCAGGAATATATTACCTCCACCGCTGTTATTATCCCTGTCAAGACTTTGGCATTTACAGTGCCCCGGCCCCCGTCGCCTTTTCCCTCTTACTTCCCCGTCGCTATCGTCACCGGCTCAAAGCTCCGAGGGCCTTCGCTCCCATAAGATCCTTCCTTTAGTCAGCGACGGAGACGCACCACAGATAATGCATTCGCGATATTAAACTCCCGGGACGATATCGCTCTACGTCGACTTCTACGTCATCAAACTTTTTCGCTTCTTATAAAACTAAAAGAAAAACAGGGGATGTGCACGTCCATGGGTAGTGAATCAGGGATGCGGTTGTCATTGCTCCGTCTGCGTTGGACTCCTTTGGGCCATTTATGGAGGTTTTTGTTGTTGTGTATTTTACATTAAGTACATCAACAGTGATTTAGTATTTTGCTGCCAGCTCATCGGGTGATGTCTCTTTCATCACGCTCCTTAAACTCTCCATATTCACAAATTTGTGCATGTGTGCGTGTGTGTGTGTGTGTGTGTGTGTGTGTGTGTGTGTATGTTATGGCTGGTTGTGTTCATGGGAGCATGCCTTGATTTGTTTTTTTGTGTTTTTTTTTTGGTTTTTTTTACCCGTGCTGCATGTTGCACCACTCCTGCTGACAGATGGAAACCTGAGGCACTATGCCGGGGGTCTCTCTTTGAAGTTACCACTAACAGACCTCCACCCCCACGCTTCCATCTTGTCCTCCCTCTCCCCCCTCCCACCCCTCTTCTTCACCAAGCGATGGTGGATGGGCAGTCCCCAGATCTTCGCTGCAGGCGCTGGAAGCCTTTCGTCTGTTGCTATGAAAAGACAAACCATACCCGTTTTACTCCCGAGAGAGAGAGAGAGAGAGAGAGAGAGAGAGAGAGAGAGAGAGAGAGAGAAGGGGACGAGCTGCGAATGCAATATTCATGTGAGAAATTACAAGGCTGGCAGCGGTATAGCGTGGCACGATGTCTGCTGGGAATATGTTAACGTTTTACATGTGAGAGCCGGCGAGGTGTGTTTCGGCTGAAGCCGGACGGTCGTGTACGCAGACAATGTGTGTGTGTGTGTGTGTGTGTGTGTGTGTGTGTGTGTGTGTGTGTGTGTGTGTGTGTGTGTGTGTGTGTGTGTGTGCCCGCCCGCGCGTGCCTCCACCCAGATGCATCCTGAGCACCTGAAGGAAACTCCTCGTTCAGTCGTTCTGCAGGAATGGGAGAAGACACTACTACTCAACGCCAATGATTTTATATTTGGGGGATATTTCAATAACAAAACTGCAGCTGTCATTTTATTTTTAAATTTTTAATGGGAGAAGTCATTAAATGGTATAAACAGTATAATGACGTGTAACCACTCGGGGGAATATTTCATTTATTTATATTTTATTTTGTCGGCTCTGATGCTGATTGCACCTCGTCCTGTGACACCACACATTTTGTTCTGATGGAGCCGTCGCCGGGGCGTTGGAGCAGGTTTTTCCGTCTCACCGCTCGTGTGAGAGCGGCTCATGATAAAAAAGAGCCGCGGCGCATAATGAATACTGATTAGTTCCGGGGGCCTGCGAGAGGGCTGAGATATGGTGCAAAGCGGAGGTTTAGGAGGTGGACCCGGGTGTTCTGGTCATAAAAGCATCGCTAGTTTGAGCCCTGCTTCCTCCTGGTAGCGTGCCGGAGTGCCTTTGAGCACAACACGAAGCACCTGAACTGCTTATGATGAGCAGCAGGTTGGAGCCTCGAAAGGATGACTGTGAGGAATTGTCCCGAAGACTGGAAGGGCCTCTCCATCAAATGCAGTCCGGTTGCCAAGTCAGATTCACAATCATCATCAATTTATTTGGCCAAGCATGTCTTCAGAAAGGATTGGTGTTATTCTTTGACGAAAAATAACATCAAGAAAGCAGAAATAACAGTCTGGGAAAAGAAAAGGAAGATTAATGCATATACAGTGCCATACAACGCATTCGAGGGCTTTTCCTCATTTCTTTTAGCATTTTCCACATTGTAGAATAATAGTGAAGACCTCAGACATATTAGTAACCAAAAAAATGTCAAGCAAATCAAAATACATTTGAGATTCTACAAGATTCACCATTATTCTACAGTAATGAAGAAAATACTGTAGCTATGTGTCCAAACTTTGACTGGTACTGTCCATGAATATATAGGTTTTGTATATCTGCAGGGGCAAAGTGGGTACATACTGTTTACATATTAGTAAAAATATAGATTTTGCGGCGATGTTTGCAGCCCAAGTTGAACGGTGAGATGGGCACTCACCGCCCTACGACGATAAACCCTTGCTGCGCATATCATTGTTAGTTTGTCTCCGCTTCGCATCTGAAAATAATGGGCCGTCATGACCTCAACTTTCGACTCGCTCATTGACGTGTGTCTAACAGCGCGGAAAAGTGGATTTTCAAGGATGAAAGACACGTCCACCACAAAACGAGGGGTCAACGATCCAAGAGTACACGTTTATGAACATATACAGAGTGTATTCATCAGAAATGTGTTTTCAAAGTCAATTGGCTCTCAGAAATGGGCCTTTCCAAAGTTATGTCAACAAGTCTTTAAGAATGTTGTCAATTATTTTAAATGTTTTGTGTAAGGTTTGAATGAAATGTATTTGTCGAAAAATTTCTTATGAACACTTTATGAAAAAACGTGACCGAAAACAACAGGATCCCCCAAGGGCTGCGTCCTCAGCCCCCTACTGTACTCCCTGTACACACATGACTGTGTGGCCAGGTCCAGCTCCAACACAATCATCAAGTTTGCTGACTTCACCGTTGTCATGGGCCTGATCACATGAGAAGGCCTCCCGCGAGGAGGTGGCTGACCTGTCAGTCTGGTGCCAGGACAACAGCCTCCACCTGAACGTCAGCAAGACTAAGGAGCTGATTGTGGACTTTAGGAGGGGAATACAACTGAGGACGCACGCGCCCTTGGTGATTAATGGGACTTCTGTCGACAGGGTGAGCAGCTTCAAGTACCTGGGAGTCCACATCACAGAGGATTTAACATGGACTCTACAAACAAACACTCTGGTGAGAAAGGGCGGCAGCGTCTTTACCTCCTCAGGCAGCTGAAGAAATTCTGGGTCTCGGTGAGGATCCTCAAGTCCTTCTACTGTGGAGCAGTGGAGAGCATCCTGACAAGGCAACACCACTGCCTGGTTTGGGAACTGTACAGCTCAGGACAGGTGGGCCCTGCAGAGGGTGGTGACTTCAGCTGAACGTACCACTGGAACTACCCTCCCCCCCTGCAGGACTTATACACCAGGAGGTGTAGGAGCAGAGCCCGCAGGATCATGAAGGATCCTCACCACCCCAACAACGGACTGTTCCAGCTGCTGCGGTCGGGCAAGCGCCTCCGCAGTCACACAGCGAGGACGGAGAGACTGAGGCAGTTTTTTCTCGCAAGCCATAAGAACTGTCAATGCTGACCTCACCAGGGGTCCTCACTGAGACAGACACATAGGCTCCACTACCTTACTGTACTGTATGCATATTACTGTACTGCATACTGTGTCACTGTTCTGGGTTGTTCGGTATTACTGTATTGCTGCGCTGTTGTATACTGTGCTGTATATCTCACAAACACAACCTCACTTTATTCACAACTCACTTTAATGCATATACTATATCTACATACAAGTCTATCCCATATACATAAGCCTATTCCCTTTATCTCTTCTATTTTATTTTAATATATTTTGTTTTATTCTATATATTTTTATTTTATTCTATAGTATTCAACATACTGCATTACGTTTTAGGAATCAGTTAGTTGGTCTAGTAGAAATTCTTAGGTAGCTACTTCAGCCTACGACATATTGTGTGTAATCACCGGGTGCTTTGCATTGACATTTCACTGCATATATGTATGAAAGTATGTATATGTACGTGACGAATAAACCTCTTGAATCTTGAATCTTGAATAGGCACTGGAAGACCATGTGAGCTACTGAAGAAAGACAGTGACCCTTAGCACTTATATTGCATCCTCTGCTGTCAAAATGCAAATTTACACAGCTATTATGTTCAAATAAACACATACTTTATATTTAGGGTCAGATTTACCTCAGCAATTTAAGCCTACAAAACATTACTGTAATTGAAAGTGTTGTGAAAGTGAAAGTACACTTCAAAACATCAGCAATGAACACATAGAAAGTCAATCATGGAGAAAAAAAACACAGAAAAAACACATTTAAAAAAACACATAAAAACTCAATAACACTGTGACTCTATTCCTTACACATGCACATGGAGAGAGGACTGTTAGGTGGGAATCATCAAACATCACCACAACTCACGGTTCCCCATTTGCTTATTCATTTTATCAAACAAATGACTTGCAGTGCAACACCTAGTTTATTTTGTTCTTGGGTTAAAACCGTCTCCCTCTGGCCATGGTGACCTTGGCTTGGCACCAGGTTTGTCCTTGGGCCTCCAGGATTTTGATAATCTTAAAAAAAATAGTTCACAAAAGATCCAATCATTCCTCACTAACCCTCTGATAACCTCCCATTTCTCAGTAATATTGTTGAAAAGATAGCTCACAAACAATTACACTATTATTCATCCGCTAAAATATCCATGATGGTTTACAAAGCTCTCACTGGCCTGGCTCCAAACTATATTTCCAAACATGCTTGTCAGCTATGAGCCAGTCAGGTCTCTCAGGTCCTCTGCCACTGGTCTTTTACACAAGAGTTAATACTAAAGCTAGAAAAGCAGCCTTCTGTTTTTATGCTCCCATGTTGGAACAGCTGCCAAGTATATATATATATATATATATATATATATATATATATATATATATATATATATATATATATATATATACATATATATATATATATATATATATATACTTTTTTTTTTTAATTATTATTTTTATATATATATATTACACTGTATATGACCAGGTGATAATCAATACACAAGACCCAGAATAAACTGGAGAAAGAGACTACTGTACCAAAATTATAGATTTTCTTGACAATGCCTGAAAAAAAATACTTTTCTTCATTCAACTGAATGGCAACAAGGTAGTTTCAGTATGAGGCCTAAATGCAGTGCATAAAAAAGCAGGGAAGGAGTAAATTATACATTTAATGCATAAATCAAATCAACAATAAATAACAAGTAAAGGAAATCACCAATTTGGGGCTAGACTGCAATTTTCAGGAAGGTGAGTGTTGAGATATGTGTAAAAATTGGAAATTGTCACAAAATATGGAGGCAAATTATGACTAAACCACCACTACACACGAAGCAACTGGAACAAAATCAAAAGTGTTCTACAACACTCACGTTTGACCTACTCACAGACAGCTAAGGTGACTCAAACCACATAAGCAAGATGGCTACTCTACTACTCAGTGGCCCCTTTAACCCACAGAAAGCATGAAAAATAAAGCAGAAAATGGCCCATTCAACCCATTTGTTAAAGCACACTAAAATTTAATAATTCTGGGGGAAAAAAAACAGTGGTTGGCTCCTCCATTCGGAACACAGTGCCCCGCCCCGGTGGGAGACATGCAGGTGACTGCAACCTTTATTTTTCTCGACTGAGGTGCCCAAGCAATCACTTCAAGTTTGAGTCCCTTGCCAGCATGGAGAATCAAATCAAACACCCAACAAAGGCCGGTCCCCGCTGCTCTCTCAGGTGTGTCTCAGTGCAGGAAGAGAGCCCCAGGTAAGGTTACTGCCCGGTCTTACAATCTCTGCCCCTTGCCTTGGTCCAAGTGCTGGACTCACTGTTACCGTCCCTCCCATATATATATATATATATATATATATATACAGTGGTACTTTGGCTTACGAGTTTAATTCATTCCCTGACAGAGCTCGTAATTCAATCTGCTTGTATAGCAAATCAATTTTCCCCATTGAAATTAATTGAAATGCCATTAATCCGTTCCAGACCCCAAAAAAACACCCAATTTTTTGTCGTAACTTGTTTGTAAATAGGAAAAATGTATTTATAAATAACAAATATTGTATAAAAACATAATAAAACATAATTAAAGATAATGTAAAGAAATAAACTGGTTTTATAAAGTGTATTTACCTTTGAGATCAGATGTCTTGGACTAACGGAAGATGCTGGTGGAGGTGGAGGGTGGAGGAGATTGGCGGAGGAGGTTGTTTCGTTTCATGCTTTTTCGGTCGCTTTCGTTTGTTGCTACACTTTATTGCTGAACTTAGCTGCTACAATTTATTTTTATTATTTTTTTTCACTTCACTTTCGCTTAACTTAAATAAATTTGCGAATTCCATCACACGCACGCCCCGCTCATGTTTTTCTATCATTTCATGCTTCAATTCAATCTACATCATCTGCTTCTTCTTCTCAGCGCTTACTTTCTTGGGACCCATGGTTCGAATTGTATTTTTGGGGCAAAAAAACTGCACAAAAAGCACAAAACGCGAGCACAAAACACAAAAGAGATGCTTCCACGGTCAGGTAACCACGTGAAGTGAAGGGGTGAGACGCGGGACGCTGGCCGCATTCGCCTGCACGCCACCGAGCGGCGGCACCTGGCTCGTAACTTGGAAAACTCGTATGTTAGTGCTCTCGCAAATCAAGGTACCACTGTATATATATATATATATATATATATATATATATATATATATATATATATATATTCTGCCACACGGTCTCTACGCACATACGCCATGCAGAGGTTCACGCAAACCTCCGCTGCCAACGTGACCTCATTTCCTGTTGACCCGCGGACGTGCCTCTGACGGATGTCCGCCCTTTTGTCTGCACTCAGGTGACGTCCCATAACTTAACATCCATAACATCGTTCATCCATGCGTCAACTGTTCGCCGCTTTAAATTAATTTCTGAGCTGACGACGGGAGATGGCTTGACTCATGACCGCTTTAATTCCACTAGTTTCATAGTTTAGCACAAAAATAGAAATGTTCTGGTTTGCGATCCTTCATCATTCTCATTTTTGTAGTTTTTTTTTTTTTTTTTTCTTTTCTGTTGGTACGATTTCCATCCACTCATATCCTGCATAATGCACTAAATTCTCTGCCCCCCATATCGGGTCTGTTTTTATGTCTAGTAAATAGGTCAACGCATATAAAGAAGCTGCATATATAAATCGGTGAGCATTTATTCAGAAATGAAAAAAATAAGCATTAACATACAGGAAGCAGAGCCAATCACGCAGCGCTAATAATTGAACGTTAACAATGGATCTGCCACCGCAACCTACGCTGGCACTTGATAATCCCAAAGAGAAGACGAGCTGAACACCAGGCAATCTGCTGCTCAACCTTTTGTTACAGTCCAAATGGAACCCAATTGTCCAAAATTGTGAAATTGTTGTCCGTGATTCTACCCCTCTTGCAAATGAGGTCTGACTATCGGAGCCAGTTTTGACAATGGGTTAACATCTGGTGATTTCATCGTTGTTGTTTATTATTACTATTTATTTCGTAAAATCAGTTCCCTCGGGCTCGGTTGAAAATTATGCACCAGTGTGTTTTGTCCAATTATTTAAGATGGTGTACTAGGTTTTTAAAATCCAAATAACCAAATGACGGGATTTCCATCAGATTGAAGGAGAAGGATGCAGGGTGTACTTATATACTGTAAACTTTATACTGTTTATACTGTAAACTTAAAAAAAAACAACGTTTTTTTTAAATAACAGTGTGAGGTTAATTGAAAAGGACATACTGACTGTTCATATATAAAAAGCTATGGCAATATAGTATGCAGCATTCCATACAGTAGTCAAAATGGTCCAATGAAAACCAAAAAAGGGAAGGATGAAACACAAACATTTATTATTATTAGGGCTAGGATAAAATAATTCAAATTATAAATCATT
>NC_137191.1:9387852-9405352 GCF_960531495.2 Zeus faber
TTATTAATACCTACTGTCACACGGACAAACTGTGTCCCGTCTGCTTCCCTGTGAAAGCGGGCGAGGGAGCGAGACAGCGCCAGAGAGGGAGAGAGAGAGAGGGAGAGAGAGACCTATCTTCCCCGGTGCCTCTTGAAGACACGTCAGATCCATAATCCATCCTCAACGCGAGGATCGATAGGAATGTATGGCGACGCGTCGATGTGTTATTAAAATAAATAAATAAAAGAAAGGTTGAACTTGTTACTTAATTGAACTTGAACTTAATCGGAGGCTGGAAGGATGTGGACGCCCCCGGAGGCGCTGGTCCTACGTCCCCACGCTCCCACGTCTCGAGTGACAAGTCACATTATGCGGAACCATTGGCGCAATCACATTTGTAGCCCTGTGCAAAAGGGGTCTTGGCACAGTGCGTAATCATTTCCATCCCGCCACTTCAGTGATGATGTCCCTCTCCCCGCGGTGGACGTCGACGCGTGGGAGCTTGTCAGAAGGTGTGCGCACCATGAAACCTCCTGGTCGCTGTTTGCTGTTTATTCACCGAGGAAAAATTTACGTCTCTGCCCCGGATTAATTGCTTATTAGCAAGGGGTAGCGTCTAAAGAACATCTGCAAGTTCTACAGACTTGACAACGCGTCTGGTGATAAGTGGGGGTGGCAAACATCTCGCTGGTCCCGCTGGAATGAGCGGGACATAGACAGCCCCTGCAAAAAAAAATAATAATAATAACAACATCTGTTTTCTTGTTTAAATTTGGCACCTATGAAACCGTCCTCCCCGCCGAACAATCTGCAGCCATTCGTGAAGTCATGTTAAAGAAGCTGTGAACGTGCAGCGACATGGGGCGTGGCCGACCTGGCTGCCGACTCGTGGAGGAGCGACTCCTCCGTGAGTCCCCGGGATCTTTTTAGTAGTTAAAACGAAGGTCACCTCATGTTTCCCTCTCACCAAAAACTGTGCTCTTGTCATCCTACGTCCACAGGACAGAGTTATTGCAGCAGTTCTTGATGATTTAACAATTAATAAAGGGTTGCATTGCAGACTCACTCTGTCCTAGAAGCAATGGCACAAATACCCTGTGTTGTATGCCCAGCATGCTGACAGCACAGGTAAAAAAAAACAAACCCAAAAAACGAATGTTACCACAAGCAACCGTGCTCTTCAATTTTGTGATTTCTCTTCCTAAAGTGAGTAGCAGAGAGTGGCCATTTTAAAAAATGTTCTTCCGTTTTCCCAAAAGTCGGGTGTACTTCTCACAAGCTGATCACTTTTCATAAATCCTCCACTCACACCGACACTCCGCCTCCACACGGATCTGAAGGGTTGTACAAACACCAACAGGGATTCCAGCCTGACAAAACTGTGAAACATCTCGTAGTGACTTGCCGTCAGGGCACCGTCACGGGGTGCTGTCTGGTGAACCCCAAATGCAGGACACGACGGAGGCTCGGGAGTCGGTTGCAAAGGGATCAAGGGGTTTATTGCAACAAAAAAAACAGGCGGTGCTCAAAACCGGGGGAGATCGGCTGGCAATCCGAAAAGGGGGCGAGCGAAGGGGTCAATCCAGAACCCCGGAGGCGGCGCCGCGGACACGGCCAGGCGGGCAAGGACGCTGGGCAGCCGGGCGGAAGGGACGAGACGATCCGACGCCGCGAGAGCGAACCAGACCAGCATATGGACAGGCCTGGACCGTCATGATGTCACGATGCTACGATGTCACGGAGCTGAACAGGATAAGTGACAGGCGGCGACCCGAGTTGCCGCAGAACGACAGCGAAGCAGGGCGAAACCACGACGACTTGTTCTCTTTTCACGTCCTACGCTTCCTTTATGCTTTCCGTTGTGGCGTCGATGGCTCCGGCGTGCTACTACGACGCCCGCGTCGACCTTGGGGCCGTCTCACGCCCTCGGGTCGTGTTGTGGGAGCTGGATTGTGTATTAATTGAATTCGCCTCACGCAACGTTATGTACCTGCCAATCATCACCACAACAGAGTGGTTTATTATATGGTGTAATGATCGTGAAATGGATACTTTCCGTGATAAGTGTCTACTCTTTCCGGCAGACGGGCGGCGTCTTTCTGGGGGGAAACCGGACCGATCCAGCCCAGGACCCGAGGGAGGGGCCACCGCAAAGGGGGCCGCAGCCAAGAAAAACCCCCCCCGATTGCATTAGTTAACAAAAGTGTTGCCGGGAAGAAACAATAAAAAAAAAAAAAAAAAAAAAAAAAAAACATAAACAGCTCCTTGACATGAGGCCCGCGAGCTGCTTCCGGCCCGATCAAATTACCAGACCAGGACCCACTTTTTGTTTCATCAAAGATGTATAGATCCCCGCTCCAAACCCCCACCCCTCGGCACAAGGCTAAACTGCGCCGATTTGAATTCTTCGGCAGAACCCGGCAGCTTGAATAACAACTGGATTGATTTGGACACGCTTGTAATAACATTCTGTTTCCCAGCGCCGGGGACGAGGAATGAGCCTCCCAGGCCCCCCTCATCTCATTTGTTGCAGCGTTTGTTACCGATTTCCAGCTCGAGGGGAGATCAGGTACGGCTGACCGAAACCTTTTTACAAACACAACCCGGTTAGTTTGTCCGCGCATCCGTTGGTCGTGCGCGCGCACGCACACACAGGTGTGCGAGCGAGCGCGCGCGCGCACACACACGCACACACACACACATACACACACACGGGAGAACACACACTCCCAGGGTTGGAAAATATCGATTGGAAGTTGTGTTTTCATTAGGAGAAGGTGAGCGGTAGAGTGCCTGGTCCGGCGAGGAGGAGGAGGACGAGGAGGAGGAGGAGGAGGAGGAGGAGGAGGAGGATGAGAAGGAGGTGGAGGAGGAGGGCGGCGTTAATGGGCAGCATGTGAGAGGGGGCGGAGGTCGGCCTCAGACAAGCCTCTGCTTCTCCCATTTTCTTCTCTCCCCCTCCCACGCCTCTCCTCACGCCCTCTCTCCTCGGGCCGCAAATCCCTTCCTTTGTATCTCCCTTTCTTCTCCCCTGCTATCAAGCACCACCCACCCGCCTCCGCCTGCCCCCAGCCGCCCACACCTGCGCCTCTCCAGTGGAGGAAAAAGTGCTGGAAAGCCACAACGGTGTAAAAGTAGAGATATCTCACGATAATAACTACCTGTCCTGTCCTTGGTGCAGTCCTTGGTGAAAGTGAAAGTCACTCATTGGAATACTACTTGAGGGAAAGTCGTAATGTATCCGATGTTAAATGTACTTGAGTATCAAAAGTAAAAGTTAATGCAGCCAAAAAGCCGGACTTGTTTGTTTTTGTTACCAGCTTCGTTTTTAGTTTTTTTTTGCTCCGATGTTATTTTGGCTGCCAATATTTCCATACTTTTCTCTTGGCAAAGAGGGGCCCGTCATCGGGTAAGACGCGTCTTTCACTCCGAGATACGAAAACATTTGTTGTCCACATGGCCACGGGCGTCGGTCAGTGGCGTTGTCGCCAAAATGGAACTTGGCCCGGGCAGGGTTGCCAGGTCTCCGTGGCGAACCAAGCCATCCCCGCGGAAAAAAAAACCCCAAACCCGCTTCAGCACTTAAAAAATAGTCCTCACTCCACGCCGTCCTGGCAACTCTGAACATTGGGCTCCGGAGCGTTTGTTTACACCTAGTTTGCTGGCTGATCCCACCCATGAACATGAACCTGGTGAGAACTGGCTTCACTCCCATCATTTACCAGATTTCCCTATGATTTTATTTTGCACCGGGCAACGACGGTGCTCAAGGAAAATGTATCGGAGTAAAAGTAAAAGTCGACAGAAGTACAGACACTCCCAAGAGAACACTTGAGTACAGTAAACTACAGAGAGTCGTATTTTTACTTTGTTACTTCCCGCTACTGCACCTCCCAACCCCGCCCTCCCCACTCACGGCCCGCTCCTTCAGTCCATCACTCCCTGACCTCCCCACACCCTCCTTCCACTTCGCCGCTCTGCCAAATCATATTTCATTTCCCTGTCCGTTCCCTTCATCCAGACCCTCAACAAGCCCCTTCTTTGATTCAGCCTTTCCCTTCACCTTTCCACGCTCCGCGCCCTTCATCATCCCCGCTCCCTCGCTCCCTCGGCCCCTTCCGCTCCTCTTCATCATCGCCCCCCTCTTTCGACTCCCATTCCGCAGCTGCCAACTCACAAAAAGGCCGGGGGTACTGTAAATCTGGCCCAACTGCTGCAAAGTGGCCCACCGGGGGACGCTTAAACGCGTAACTCACCTAACCTCGGCCGCGTGCGCGCGCTACCGCGGCCGTGCCCGTGCACCCGGCCATGCACGCTCCCAGACTTCGCGGCCTCAGACGGAGTGGACAAGAGCCCGCGTGCTTATTTATGGCGGTGTATAAACAAAAGTCCAATTTTTACACACAGGCGGACTCACACAGAGAAGTTTAATGGGAGTTGGAGGCTGGAAGCGCGGCGCTCTATGTATAGGCCTGTGTTATTACAGACGACTTGTTTCAGCCGTCAATCAATGCAAGTTGTTAGGTTTGGGAAAAGGGAGAACAAGGCAGGGTTCTGTGTCATGCAGGCCAGGCATCAGACCAGCACTTTCCTCTTCCTCTGGCCCACGCTAACAAGGGCCCACACCCACTGGAGAGTTGTGTGTGCCAGCGAGTCTCTAGAGCTTGTTACTAGGCTTTGTGTGTGTGCCTATGTGTGAACGTGTGTGTGTGTGTGTGTGTGTGTGCGTGTGTGTGTGTGCCCGTGTGTTTGTGTGTGTGTGTGCCTGTGTGTGTGTGTGCGTGTGTGTGTGCGTGTTTGCCCGCATGCATGCGTGCGTGCGCGTCCATGTGTGTGTGTGTGTGTGTGTGTGTGTTTGCATGCCCACAAACCGGTTTAACTTTGCCGTTATCTCGTGCGGTCCAACTCATTATTCGTCCTCCGTTTCTAGCACCGTCTGACGAGCTAAAATATCCTCACTAGATTTCTATATTTTCCTCCTCCCTGTTGCCATGCAGATGACTTGAGCTTCATTACAAGCTCTTAATCAGCGCCCAAACGCAGCCCTGACGCCGGCACGGTGATCGTTGCCTTCAACGTGCCCCGGCGACAGGTTTTAGGAAATAAAGCCGCTCGCCGCCACTCCGCATCAAACGTCCTCCGAGGACGTGGGACTTCACGTGACGAGCTTAGCCCGTCCTCATTACGCCCCTAACGTGCGTCCTCTGTCACGAGGAAGTCACGCCAAGTGGGACCAATTCCATCCGGCCATGGCGCTCCTCCAGCTGGATTCCCTTTCTCAAGCGCGGCAATCTCTGGTCCACAAATTAGCTGTCACTCATCAGCCGGGGAAGGACGTGGTGGCGGGCGAGACGGCGGTCCCCAACAAATCAACCGCGTGTCAATCACGCAGACGGCACACGCACACACACACACACACAGATGAACACAGGCAAATACATGTACACACACTGTGGCTCCGACAAAAAGAGAAAAAGAAACTCTCAAGTGAACGCGGGGAAACGGATCCAGATCGTGCTCGGAGTCTTCCACCAAAACGCCGCTCTGACGACTCCAACAGGGACGCGGCGGCGGAACCTCGACGACTTGCTTCCATTTTCACTTTCACTTTCTTCATCCGTAATTTGTGTCGCCGACGTTTCCGACCTTCGGAAGATGAATCGCGAGGGGCCTCAATGTCCATGGCCAGGGAACTCAATTCTCACGCTCGCGAGTCGCATTGAAGGAGTTGAACTGCATACCAAATGAAATCATCTCGCGGAACATTACGTTTCCTTCAATCCCGTCTTTATCGCCGCGGCAGGATGGTTGTGATGTAAACTACACTCTATTTGCCGTCAACTCAAGAGCTCTATTTTTATCGTCGCTTCCACTCTCATAATTCACCGTGTGGGAAGTGCATTTTTCCGAATGAATTTTCGTTTATAAATAAAAAAAACAAGGAATTATAATCATTTGATTGAGTCATTAATGCATAAGGCGAGAACTTCCACATTTCACAAATATCTAACAAGCGACAAGAGACATTTATTGAAGCTCTATGCTCAACGGCGTTGTGCTGGAGTGATTTATTGCTCATTTTCTTCATAAATTTTTATGCGGATACAGATATGAAATGCATCGAGCGAAGAAGTCACACTTTCAGAGACGCTTTCATCACATTTACATCCGTTAGTGTACACAGTGAAAGATGGTAAACCTTCCATGAGAGCAGGAAAGCAGAAACGAGAGCTAAGGATACCGAACATCAGCACATGTGTAACTAAACCAAATATACTGTGTAGAAAACCCCTGTTGGAGTGTAGGTTAAGACAGTTATAGGATTTTAACAATCATACTTCTAGGACTGTATGACATCATAACTATGACATTGTTATAGACATTTTTTTTTTCTCAAATGCATTGTACTTGTGTTGAATTGAGCCTTCTTTTCAAAGAAACCTCTGAGCAATTTTAGAAAAGAAAATGGATCTGATCAAACTGAAAGCATTTATAATTGATGTTGGTGCCTTTGGTGCCTTTAAATTAGTTTTGTGTTTTTTGGGGGGTGGTTGGTACAGCGTGTGACAGTGCACTTTTTTCTTGCATTTGTTCCAAGCTTTTTGGAATGGCACTTCTTTGAGACACTTTGAGGTGGCAAAGGGATGCGGCGTCATGTTCTTGATGGTGGACGACACCTTTTTTTGCACCTAGATAATTGGAGATTAACAAAAGCTGCGCGTGTGTGCTCGTGTGTGCACGCCTGTGTGTGCGTGTTCGGGCGGGCGCGTGGGCTAGTCCAAACCCAAGTGTCATTGTGCTGATTGCTGGTGAAACCTGGCTGTTCCATTGTGTCACAGTCCACCAGGGCTACGCGCACCTCAAACACACCTCAGCGCCAGTGGCATTCTGTCAGCCAGGGAGCGAGCGAGGGAGAGGGAGAGAAAGCCAGTGGGCATGAAAGAATGAGCGGAGGAAGCCAGTCGGGTCGGTATGAATCAGAAGGAGAGAATGGGGCCACGAGATGATTGGACAAACAAATAATGAATAAATTGAACGAGACACATCACAGAGCCCCGGCGCACAATGGAGGAATAGAACTGAACACAATGCAATACCATTCAATGCAATACCATTCAATGCAACACGACAATGGATGCAAATTAATATACAGTATAATAAAAGCAGCTTAAAATGAGATTCTGACTAATCGAGGGGGGGGGGGGAAACGTCCTAAATATTTCATATAAAACATTCCAGCCAATGGCATAGGTTTAATGAGTTCCATTTTAAAAAAATAAAAGAAGTAAAAGGAACATTGTTTGGAGCCAAAGGACTGTGAGAGCAGAACAGTAATTCATCGCCTTTTAAGTGACCCGGCAGAGCAGACACAGCCTTCCTCGGTCACACAGGTCTCCCCGGGCCGTAAATTTGTCGGCCAACTGTTGACATCGCCTGCAATATGCTGCGGTCCCCCAGTGCACTAAGAGTAAGAACCCCCCCCCCCCCCCCCCCCCCCGCCTCCCCTCCCACACACACCCTAAAATAAACCCATTGGTAGCCAACGAGTCATAAAGTAATAAAGCTCCATGCACCCCACTAATGAAAGGGACGACAGGAGGGAAGGGGAGGGAGAGACTGGGATGCATGAATAACAATCAATGGTCTGACTGGGACGATAGATTGTGTGTGTGTGTGGGTGTGTGTGGGTGTGTGTGTGTGTGTGTGTGTGTGTGTGTGTGTGTGTGTGCATGAGTGTGTGGAGGAGTAGGAAAGCAGATCAATAACTTGATGTGATATTTTTTTTCCAAATATTTTCAGAACTCTACCTGGTGTGAATCGGTGTATTCATATGCACCTCATGCCACATTTTGCCATCTGGGACCCGGCGACACCGAGGAAAAAAAGCAGCGGAACGTACGATCACACCCCCCGCTCTTCCTCTTTGCCTTTCGCCATCCCAAATTCCAATGGCTCATGCCCTTTGGATTGATTTGAAAAAAAAAAAAGAAAAAAAAAAAGAAAAACAAACCCAAATCACATCTATAATCGAATAAGCGACAATGCCTGGGCAGACGAGGCGACAGATGCTCGCGTGCCTTTACAACCAAACCACCCCCAGTGGCGCGCGCACACACACACGCACACACACACACACACACACACACACATTTGCATAGACTGAATGTGTGGCGATGCATTCCTCTGGTTTCTAATCTGAACCCTGAGAGAGAGAAGGGGGGGGTCAAAGCTTTGGCCGTTCCACCTGCTGGGCCTATTGTCTGGGGGGAGGGCGGCAGGATGGCCATGGGTGTCAGTGGCAGAAGTTTAATTCAGACTCGTGACTTTACGGCCATGAAAAAAAACGCAGAGTCTATCCGTCGGTCACGGCGCCGCTCCCTTCTGCTGCGCCGGACCGGAGCTCCGGAGGGCTGAGCCTCAAATCGTCATTTCTTTTTTTTTATTTGTCCTTTCGCAAAGGCTCCACCGCGGGCGAAGCCAAACAAACAGTTATATCATATTTTGGAATATCGGTTTAGCACCTGCTGCACCAGACCGTCAGTTTTTCCTTTAATGGGCTCTTTGTAGCCCGCTTAACTGGTCGAAATAAGCTGCCTCTTGGTTCTTTTTGGTGATGTAGCGTGCCTAAATGTATTAAGCCTCCATCTGCTTTTACTTAGATTATACCCTTCTATACATTAATTGTTTTATTCGGCGCAGTGTTTAACACATTCCCTGGCCCCCACCTTCCCCCGTCTCTTTCTGTTTCTCCCTTCTTCCATAAACTCCGGAGCTGACTTTGTTCTCCAAATGTGATTAGCTCCTCTGGGGCGCGGGAGTAATTGCATTATGTCATTGTGCGCGTTTTGGAGCTATGGAAAGACCGCGCGTCCGTATCAAACATGTTTAAATACAGAGCAGACTACGGTGAAAGATGTGCAAAGCGGGAATGAATGCAAAGGGGTTCTTTTCTTTTTTTTTTTTTTTTTTTCTTTGGTGGTGGTGAATAGAGCTTGAGCGGGAGAATTATATTTCCAGGTTTCTGGGGTCAATTGGGCAACTTCTGTTTGGTGTCCATGCACGTTTGGAATATTTAATCTTGTATTATGTTAAAAGGGAAAAAGTGTTTGTGCAGATGCTGGCTGAATGGAAAGCCTACGTCCGGAGTTTAAGTTGATTAGCCGCTATATGCACATTATATGTCTTGCTTTGCTGTGCTGACCTATTTAATGTGCGTACTTTGCCAGCAGTCGGTCCTTGATTATTCATATTTCTTGCATTATTACTGATGTTCTTGTTTCCACCATGATGCTATTAGGCTCCTGATCATCGTCCAAAATTGCCCTGATGCAATGTATTCGCTTGAGAAATAACTTGCTTTTCACAGCCCACAGCCTAATTGTCCAGATCTGGTTCTAAAGATCTATTTCTGAGTTTTTGTGCACATGTCCATCTGGACGGTTTTGGGAAAATGGACGATAGCGGACGCGTGATTGTCTCCTGTAAAACACACACTCTATCTCTTATAGTTTCAGGAATATGACTTTCATGGAATAGGATTTGCTGAGCTTCTGTGTGTGTGTGTGTGTGTGTGCGTGTGTGTGAACGAGAACGCCTAATAGGCCTATATGGAACTTGGCTCGTTATGGCAAATCCATCCTGCGGGGAGTTTGGAGTGATGTTAAACAGCATCATGCACGGGCACCGCGCTGTACCTCGGTGTGACCAACTCTTGAAAGGCATTCATTAGAGTCCAGCTCTCATTCACAGCGATTTGCCACGCAGCTTTATGTGGGTTTACCCACATCAATGCGGACGGCCACAGATTGCGAGAAGAGGCTTATGTGAAAAAAATATATATATTGCTCCAAAAGAAAAAAAAACAAAAAACGTCTTAGTGCTGTGTGCAGTTGTGTGTCATTCTCTCCGTGTGCACGCATGTGTGTGTGTGTGTGTGTTGGCGTGGGCACGGGTTGTGTGTGTGTGTAAACGTATGTACATTCCCAATGAAGGTGTGACAGTTAAACGCCGCAAAATAAGATCTTCCGTGTAGAGTGGATTACACTAGTCCTGGATTTGCATTCCAAACTGCACCGTCACTTCTCTTTTCTTCCTCTGATCGATGGATTTGCTTTGTCCTTTATTGTTTTCCGTCTTAGCCCCTCGAGGGGGTGGCGGCGACGTTTTTTCATCGGTGGCTGTGGCGGATGTTTGTTCATCCATAACGGTAGTTTGCTGGCCACAACTAAGCACATTTCTTTCCCTGTCGGTGCACTCTTGGAAGCCGCATACAGTATAAAGCATGTACATACACGCATACATACACATACATGGACAGTATAAAGCCGTTTCTTGTTGAGTCCCATCTTATCAAGGTATCAAACATGTGATTTATTTTGACAAAGTGATCTCATGAATTACGGCTTTAAAGGTGCAACTGCTCACATCCCCATCGGAGACCGGAGTGCGGGGTTTATAGGATCCCCGTGTCGGGGCTCAAAGGTGACACGCTCGCGATGGGGTCGAGTGCGCGTTTCTTTTGTCCACCTTAGAATAAAGACGGTGCTGTCTGCGGAGAAACAGGCTTGAAGCGGGGGACCCCGCCATAAACCTTTCTATAGTTTTATGGCTTTGAAAAAAACAAAACAAAACAAAAAAGAAACGACAGGAGACCCACACCTCGCATCTCGACTGAAAGTTTGTCAGGTTTATTGCTTTTTTTTTTTTTTTTCTTTCTTTCTTTTTCACCACACTGCCCGGTGTGAGGGCGCACTCACCGGATTGACAGCGGGGAAAGTGGAGTCCGAAAGGGCGGAGTTTCCCACCCACTTTCTACTCCCTCTCCACCCACCCACCCCCTCCCTCCCTCCTCTCCCTCGTACTTCTCATAGTCGCTCCGCGGTTTTTGAGGAGTCGGTCTCCATCCAGTCGGCTCTGTATGTGGGGATCGTTCCCAGCAAGCAAGCGAGGGAACCATACTGCCAGTGCGTCTGAGGCTGGCTATTTTTGGGGAAGCCTTTGTGCAGTGGAGACAGAGAGAGGGGGAGAGAGGGGGAGAGAGAGAGAGAGAGAGAGAGGGAGAGAGAGAGAGAGAGAGAGGGAGAGAGAGAGGGAGAGAGAGAGGGAGAAAGAGAGAGGGAGGGAGTAAGGCGCACGGATTTCAGCAGCGCTCCATTGGGTCTCCTACTCGCTGGATGTGCGCAACAGATTTGCAGAACACAGTGTTAGAGAGAGAGAGAGAGAGAGAGAGAGAGAGAGAGAGAGAGAGAGCTTTTCTTCCTTTCTTCCCTTTGATGGAAAACCACACGAAGCTGAGCGTTTTTCAGTGGTGACTGTGCTCCCCCCACGGAAAAAAAGAAAAGGCAATGCAATCTCTGACTGACGACGCACTGCGTGTCATAAGTTTGGAGAGGGATTGACGCGTCGCGCACGTCGGGGGCATCAGTTGCACGTTCACACCGCGGCTGAGCGACGGGACCGGTGAAGATGGTGCGTGGACTCTTTTCGGTGAGAATTTGGAAACTTGCGGTGGCTTTGGCGCTGGCGACGCGCGTCGCCGGCAACACGCTGAAGTATCGGATCTACGAGGAGCAGAAGGTCGGCACGGTCATCGCCCGCCTGAGGGAGGACGTGGCCGACGTCCTGTCCAAACTTCCCAGCGCGGTGTCGCCGCGTTTCAGGGCGATGCAGCGCGGCACCTCGTCGCTGCTGGCGGTGCGCGAGCAGGACGGCGAGATCAGCATCAGGACCAAGGTGGACCGGGAGAAGCTCTGCGAGAAGAACCTCAACTGCTCCATCCAGTTCGACGTGCTCACCCTCCCCACGGAGCACCTCCAGCTGTTCCACATCGAGGTGGAGGTGCTGGACATCAACGACAACGCGCCGCAGTTCGCCCGCGCCGTCATCCCCCTCGAGATCTCCGAGAGCGCGTCCGTCGGGGCGCGCATCCCGCTGGACAGCGCCACGGACCCCGACGTGGGTGAGAACTCGCTCTACAGTTATGCGTTGGAGCCCAACAACTTCTTCAAGGTCGACATCCAGTCCAGGACCGACGGGGCCAAATACGCCGAGTTGGTGGTGCTCAAGGACCTGGACCGGGAGATGCGCTCCGGGTATGAACTTCAGTACACCGCCTCCGACAGGGGCGTTCCCCCAAGAACAGGTACAACCCTCCTCAAAATTAGTGTTGCGGACTCAAATGACAACAGCCCAATTTTTGACAAATCTTCCTATATCATAAACCTACCAGAAAGCTCACCTGTTGGCACCCTGCTTATTGATTTAAATGCCACTGACGCAGATGAGGGGACTAATGCCAAAATCATCTATTCCTTCAGTAGCCACGTATCCCCGAAAATAATGGAAACCTTTAAAATAAACCCCGACAGCGGTCACCTGACTCTGATCAGGCGTGTCGACTATGAGAGCGTCAGCTCTTATGACATTGACGTGCAAGCGCAAGACATGGGGCCAAACTCCATGCCTGCGCACTGCAAGATCCTCGTCAAGGTGGGAGATGTGAACGACAACAAGCCGGAAATCAGCATCAATCTGATGTCGTCCCAGGGGAAGGAGGATGCAGCCTATATATCTGAGGCGTCTCCTCTTGACACGTTCGTGGCTTTGGTGAGGGTGGAAGACATGGACTCTGGGCTCAATGGCGAAGTGGTGTGCAGACTCCACGGCCAGGGATTTTTCAAGCTGCAGCGGACTTACGAGAACAACTACATGATTCTGACCAACGTTTCACTGGACCGTGAGAAGCGGTCAGAGTTCAGTCTGACTGTGGTCGCGGAGGACCGTGGCACACCCAGCCTCTCCACTATCAAACATTTCACCGTGCATGTGACAGATGAAAACGACAACCCGCCACGCTTCGAAAAAGGCCGATATGAGATTTTCAAGTCAGAAAACAATGCCCCCGGAGCATATCTGACCTCTCTGGTCGCCACTGACCCCGATCTGGATGCCAATGGGCAAGTGAGCTATTCCATCTTGGAGAACTCTGTACACGGGAGCTCCATTTCCACCTACGTCACCATCGATCCGTCTAACGGCGCCGTCTATGCACTACGCACGTTCGACCGTGAGGACGTCAGCCGCATCTCCTTTGTTGTTCAGGCCAAAGACGCAGGGGAGCCACCGCTGTTCAGCAATGCCACTGTGGTTCTCAACATCCTGGATGAGAACGACAACCCCCCGGCCATCATGGTCCCCCAGCTGTGGAACTTCACCGCTGATGTGCCGGTGTCAAAGTTCACAGAGCCGGGCCACTTAGTAACGGGGATCAGGGCGACCGATCGTGACACGGGTGTCAACGCCGAGCTCATCTGCTCCATCGCTGGCGGCAATGAGGAGGGGTTCTTCATCATCGACCCTCGAACCTGTGAGATCCATGCCAATGCCAGTCTGGAGAACTTCCCCCGCGACCACGCAGAGCTGGCCATCGTGGTTCGAGACCAGGGCAGCGAGAGCCTCAGTGCGAAGGCGGTTCTAAAGATCACCTTGTACGAGAACATTGAGAACCATGTCCAGGTGATGGACCAGGGAGAGTCCTCCCTCGATGCGTCCCTGATCATCATCATCTCCCTGGGAGCCATTTGCGCCTTACTCCTGGTCATAATGGTGGTGTTTGCTGCTCGCTGTAACCGAGAAAAGAAAGAAACCAGGCATTCGTATAACTGCCGGGTGGCTGAATCTACTCACCAGCACCACCCCAAGAAGCCCTCTCGCCAAATCCACAAAGGTGACATCACCCTGGTGCCTACAGTGAACGGGACCCTCCCAATCAGAGCTCACCACCGGTCGCCCTCGGCCACGCCCCCCATGGAGAGGGCTCCGATGGGGAGTCGGCAAAACCATCACAGTCGGCAATCCTTGAACAGCTTGGTGACGATCTCGTCCAATCACATCCCGGAAAGCTTCGCCCTGGAGCTGGCCCACACAACACCTCCAGTGGAGGTACAGTAATGCTGAACCTCCCCATTCACCCGCACGCACGCACACACACACACACACACACACACACACACACACACACACACACACACACACACACACACGCACACACACACACGCAGGCACACACACACAGTGAAATTTCACATTTTCTCACATATCCAATTACCGACCTCTCACGACTGTCTTGGCACCCATATATGAGTCAGTGCTAAAATCACCAACAGCTTCATTCTAACGCAGCTGTCACTGCTGTTTGGGCAAATTAGCTTCGTTGCCAAGTCTAATGGTGCCTTTGTCAAAGTTTCCCTGTAGTGTAAACTGACTCTCATTAACAGTGTTGGTGCTTATACGTGTCTTTGTCTTTACCTTGTTTACGCCCCATCACCATTACCTCCATCAAAACCATTACTCATCCCTCAGTCATATCTCTCCATATTCATGTAGCCTCACTGCCCTCCACTCTATTTTGTTCTAATGTCATCCATTTTGTCTCATCCATTTTCAATAGCCGCCCCATCATCCATTTTGTTTGCTCACCCATTATGTTGTTTTATGTGTTGTCTCTTTTTCTCTGTTTCCCATCTGTTATTCATTCCCCTTTGTGTTTCTTTTTGTTTGTTTTATTTTATTTGTTTTGTTATTTTGGATATAGCAAGTCTCACAGCTTCTGTCCATGCTCCATCAGGGCCAGTACCAGCCCAGACCCAGTTTCCGTGGCAACAAATACTCCCGCAGCTACAGGTAACCCCCCCCCCCCCCGCGCCCCCCCCCAACAACAACAAAAAGATAATATTAAATACAATAACGAAATAATTATTGTTTTTTGATTTACATCACTTTTGAATCACTCGTTTTTTCCATTCTGTATCACGTGTTCCAACAACCTGTTGTGAACTTCAGCTGTTTAATCAATGTGGCTATCATTGTTAGATTTTAATGTATTCCTCATTTCCCAGTTGTTATCATCACTCAGCTCAATGAGGTGTTGGGCTCATTTGTCTAAATGTCACAGTTAGTTTCCTTCTGCTTCTCCGCGGCCTGCAATCCAGGATTTTAGCCATGTTAATATTTCAGATGAAGATCACCGTTACTATTTTGTTTTTGTCAGCATCACCTGGGAGGATACTCGATATGTGGCAGAATAGAGATTTATTGGTTTCTGCAGCAGCTCTCGCCATAGATTTATTGATGAGGCGTACCTGCACGTGGGATTTATGGGTGCAGTCTTACCTGGACGTTTTATAGATTCATAAAACAGCCTAAAGTTGTGTTTGATAGATTTCTTCCTTCAATTTCAGTTGCCTCTCGGCCACATTTCAAAATTCAAAAATCCATAACACTGACAGCTACCCAAAACAATATTTCATTCCACATGGATTTCATGAAATCTGTTTAATATTTGCGGGGTGTAAACCGATGTAGGAACTATGGAACTCACACTGATGCAGAAAAAAAAAAAAATCTGAATCGGTTCCTTTGTATGTTGCGTGTATGCAGGTATGCACTACAGGACATGGACAAGTTCAGCCTGAAGGACAGTGGTCGTGGGGACAGCGAGGCCGGCGACAGTGACTATGACATGGGACGGGAGTCCCCCGTGGACAGGCTGCTGCTGGGGGAGGGTTTCTCTGACCTGCTGCACCTGGAGATACACCACAGGCTCCACCCAGGTGAGACGCTCAGGCCTGTCCCCAACTCTTCCAACCCCCCGAGAGGTTCCTCAACCCAGAACAGTTCCACACAACGTCCTGTCTGATTTACCTCGGTATCGATCTACATGATTCAGCCTGCTCTCGCTGAAACACTTATGTGCCAAATTAAATTGCTTTGATGATCAAGATTGAGTTGCAGTCATATGACATGCAATGCTTTTCATCGGATTCCATTCTTTGCAAACTCAGTTCATGCCGTTTTCCCACGTTCATCTCAAAGCCTCGTGCCTTTGCCATGATTTAACTATCAAATCCAATCTCATTTAACATTGAGCACATGCTCTTCAAGCCACAAATGAATCGCAGCAATTACCAACAATCCACCTAAACTGTACTGGTCAGAAGAAGATATATGCTGCATTCGGAATGTCACACTATGTGCTACAAACTAAGGACAACTTCTCTGATATACAGTAATTGTAACAGAGTTGCTCCACTTGTTTCAGCACTTTGCGGTTGATGACGACAATGCATAGGGGATACACTTTCCAACATTGTGTGCAGCGTTTGCATACCACAATATTTTACTGGATATAATATATCATCCCGGTACTTTGAGCATATCATTTGAGCTTTCTATGGTTTTGGAGTCACTCAACACGACTACGTCATTATATGCCCCAACAGACCGCACCCAGCTAACCCTAACCCTAAACCTAACCCTTATCCTACATCAATACACCTACCGTCACGGTGGCTTCAGCACCGTGGACAGCACCCACGGTCTGTCCACAGTCCATTCCGACCACACCTAGTTACCCCTACCCCTACCCCTACCCCTACCCCTACCCCTAACCCTAACCCTACCCCTAACCCTACCCCTACCCTAAGACCCCTACCGTCACAGTGGATCCAGCACCACGGACAGCGCCCGCAGTCTGTCCGCAGTCCGTTGAGACCACACCCAGCTTTCTCTCCGACAGCGCCTGCCCACCGTCCATTACTTTTCTGTACACCTGTCTATACAGCCACTCCATTCACCCTGTCACCAACACAATCCCCATTGTGCTCAGCCCCATTCTTTCACACAGCCCTCATTTCCATGCTCGTTATCGCACCCAGAGAGGTTGCTGCGTGCCACAAACCGTGTTTGTACGTGCATAGGTGATTGTGTGTTTGTGTGTGTGTGTGTGTGTGTGTGTGCATGTGTAGGCATGTGCGCGCGCGTGTGTGTGTGTGCGTTATCTGCCCCTAAGATAGAGTTGTGTCTGTAAAATCCTCCCTGGAGCGGAGATGAGTCGCCTGTCACTCATCGGTATGCGTCTCAGGAAGCTGTTTTTTCTCCCTCCCCGTTTGTTCCCTCTTCTTGCTCTCCCTTTTCTCCTCGCACTGAGTGACAGTGGTGTGCTTTCATGTCTGAACTGAGGAGAATTCACAGTAATTGCTTTTAGAATGATGTTTTTTTCTCTCTCCCTCTGTCTCTCACTCTCACTCTCTTTACTCGTTCCCCGCTCCCTGTGTCTTTGACTGTGCCAGGCCTCTCTCTCTCCCTCTCTCTCCAGCCCCCCTCTCTCTCTCTCTCTCTCCCCCTCTCTCCCCTGCCTGCTCTCTCTGTTTACTCCCTGTCCTTTGCATTATTATTATATTATTTCATTTTATTGCCATGGAATAGGGGAGGAGTAGGAGAGGAGACAGTTTCCTCTTTGTTGGCTGCTCCGTCTCCCCCGCCTCCCTCGTTCCTGATATATTACACAAAAAACAGTTTGGGGGGTTAGGGGGGTGGGGGTGGAGGGGGGGGGGGGGGTGCAGCTTTGTATTGATTTATACCTCCTCCCTCTTCTTACCCCTCCTTTCATTTAGTCTTCCTTCCCTCCATTATCATGAGTGGAAGTATGAAAATAGGGGTGGGAAATGAGATAATGTGC
>NC_137191.1:9420352-9422852 GCF_960531495.2 Zeus faber
CGTTCATTTTGTGCACACGTGATGCAACTGTATGTAAAGGACCGTATATGTATAGGTACTGTAAGCGGAAAAATACACACACACACACACGCACGCACGCACACACACACACACACAGAAAAACATGCCCTCGATGGCCCTGAATCGAAGGCTTTCATTTGGTTCCTAAGCCCGGCTCCTTCCCGCTTTGATGCCGGTGTCTAGTCATCTTGTCATCAGCTCTGACTTGTATTTCAACCCCCCCCCCCTCTCTCTGTCTCTCTCTCTCTCTCTGTCTCACTCTCTCTCTGTCTCTCTCGCTGTAGGACTCTGTTAGTGAACAAAGTGTGTTTGTTGTATTGTCGGCAACTGTGAACTAGAGAAAATGTTAAAATAAAGAGGCTTTAAAAATCAAAAAAATTCTCTCTCTCCCTCTCCTTTCTCTCTCTCTCTCTCTCCCTCTCCTTTCTCTCTCCTCTCTCTCTCTCTCTCTCTCTTCCCTTTCGCTCCCTCTCTCTTTTGGGGGACGCTGGGCGCTACTTGCCCCCTCAACACTCCGAAACACTCACTAAAATCTCTTTCCACCCTCTTTCAACAGCTCTTCATCCTTCTCTTTTTGCCTTTCCTGCCTATGTGCAGTTGCTCCTCATTTTCTCCTCATCCCTCACCTGATTTCTCCACGCCCCGTACCTGCTGCCAAACTCTCTCTCTCTCTCTCTCTCTCTCTCTTCTTTCTCAAACTCAATTTAAGAAAGAATTCTCCGAATACCCTCTTACGGACCATTTCAACATAGCACTTGCACCTACTTTTGTTGTCATTATCGTCGTTGCTTCTTTCTGTTTACTGCATTGTCTATTTGATCTTAATGATTAGTTTGGCTTTTTCCCGTTTCATCCGTTCCATCCGTTCCATCCGTTCCATCCGTTCCATCCGTTCCATCCGCTCCATCCGTTCGTTCTTTTTGTTCCCAACGCCTTCACTGCTTTAGCGGGTCTCTTTTCAAAACAACGTCCTCCTTGAGTTTGAGTATGAATGTGGCAAGGGCCAAGGGAGGAGAAGAGAGGTTTTCATCCCGGCCCCTCGATGGGTTTTACAGTGTTAATGGTGATGTTTTTCCTTCCCTTAGCTTTTGTTCGTCGCCCAAAAAACGGCGTTGGCGCCTTGAAATCGCGAACCCACCGCTCCCGGCCTATCTTTAATATTCCATTTCATGATTCCTCCGTGACATTTTCCAACCCCCTTCCGACACGTTTGTATTTTTCTGTCTTTCCCCCCCCCCCCCTTTTTTTAAATAAATCAATCTGTTCTCTGAGGGAAAACAGGCTGACAGGGTTTAGGCCGCGGCGTTGGGGTTGAAAAGGAGGAATTAAAATTTTAAAGACCGAAGTCAAGGCTCTAGAGAACGGGGAGAGCCGGAGAGTGAGAGAGAGAGAGAGGGAGGAAATGGGGGGCGAGAGAGCCAGAGAGAGAGAGAGAGAGAGAGAGAGAGAGAGAGAGAGGAGATAATTGTTAGCTATGCAGTTTAAAGTGAAGAAAAGAATAAGCATTGATTAGAGCGCTGGGGCGTTTAGCTGCCAGCTTTCTCACTGAGGTATGCGTTGCCTACGCGGGCAAATGTGTTCCAGTTCTCCAACGATCTCCGCTCAACCTCATTAGAAACGAGGTTATCACATGACGCTCGTCCAATGTCCTTTAAAAATACATTACGCTGGAGCGTGGGAGGAAGGGTGCGTTTGTGTGCAGGGGTGAGCAGAGAACGCACACGGTCCCTGGGCGTCTACGGCGTTTCCTTCGCGTGTTAGTGCTCGTTCCAATCTGTGGCGGGGGGGGGCGTCAGCGGTGTCGAGGATCCGCTCGCCGAGGCTCCCGCCCCATTACGCCGGGGAGCCAGGAGCCGAGGAGCGACGCGCTTCGGTAAGATAATTACAGCGGCCGCGGGATAATAATATTATTATCATACCAGAGGAGACAGGTACTGCGGAGGAAATGAGCAAAGGCGTTTTCGGCGCCGCTGGAGCCGCTGGAGCCGCTGGAGCCGCTGTGCGGTTCCGAGAACTTTTGAAGGGACCTTTCTTAGCTCCTACTCCAGGGCAGGGACTAACCGGCACAAGAGGAACCTTCAGTGACGTAAGTGCGCGGTGATTGGTCCCTCGCCCCCGGCGCACTGAGGACAGTCTGCCCCGGTGGGGTCACATGGCTCTGGGAGAGACCGGCCCGCGTACACTCATCATCATAAAAAAAAAATTAAATACACATTTTAAACATTAAAAACTAGTATTTTTATTGTACAGGTATTTATTTCTTTTATTTTATTTTCCGTCGTTGACTGAACAAAACAAAAACTCCAGGCGTGCCTGTACCTTACGACACTCGGAACAAACTTTCAAATGACGTCTTGTGGATCCCAGAGGAGTGGAGATTCAGCAACTGCATCGCTTATGTCTCGCCTCAAATCTGTCCAGAAACTGATTTTGGTGGACTGATGAGGTGAAATACGTCGACGTTTCCGGAGTAAATTCA
>NC_137191.1:9427852-9435352 GCF_960531495.2 Zeus faber
ATGTATTACCGTGTTTCCTCGAATAGTGACCGAGGCTTTTATTTACCCCAACTGTGGAAGTTACCAGGCCCATATTGGAAGCAGGCTTATGTTAGAGGCAGGCTTTTATACCTATTTCACTCTATTTAATGAGTATATTTTATTATATTTAGTATGAATTTTAAGTTAAACTTGAGTCTGGGTGCCATGCCATGCAAACGCATGTAGGGTGAAAAATGAGAGGGTTAAAAGTCGCACTTGTGGTGTTAGCCGATGGAGCAATTACAGTTTTCCGAGTTGGCCTTGAACGCCCCACTACCTGCTTGGAGAGCTGGACAGTGACAGCACTCAGACCGGGCCACGTGCCCGAAGAAGCCGTGTGGGTCCGCTCCGAGCATTAGGAAATGGAGTAAATTAAATACATCTACAATTTAAAAAAAACACTGTTTTTATTTGCTTTGTTTGGGAGCGGAGCTCCGCACCGGAACAGCGGCGCAGCTCCGATTAGATTTTTTCCCCCGGTCTGTGTTTGAGGCAGGCCTTTTATTTGTTTGTGTAGACCCCGCCCCAGCATTTATACGAGGCCCGGTTTCTAACTGACTACCGGTTTATATTTAAGGAAATATGCATTATTAGATACATAGATAGATAGACAGATAGATTAGATAGATAGATAGACATACAGATAGACGGATAGACAGACAGAACTATAGAATTAATGAATTATATGAACTATAGGGTAAAACTAACACTTAGCTGTACACAATGAAACGTGGCAGGTTGATGATGAAATGAACCTGAACATTTCGAGCAGTATGAAACTGAAAAATGTAAGCGGTGTAAACCTGGAGAATTAAATCAATAAAAAGAGTCGGAAGAACAAACCTACAGTAAACACCCCAAATTATATTTTGTGCTTTACTTCTACATATGCACTGCTGGAAAAGTGACATTAAAACAATACAAACCCAAAAGTATTGTTTTAGTCTCGCCTTTCAAGCATGGCCCAGGTAATGGCAGGATGCTGGCAACTTAAAACTTTACCGTTTTTAAAATATCTATTTACACTTTGCTGCTGTTGTTGTCGTGGCGGTGGTTGTTGCTTTATCTTTTACAATGATTTGAAAGGCTGATGTGGCCTGTGATGGATGGCGATCCTCTCAGAAGCTGTTTAATAAATAGAGCCCGCGCGCGGCCGTAAAAGCCAGAGAAGTGCTATTGAACAGTTAATCCCATAAACCTAAAAGATTACTGTACAGGCCACGCCAGCCAAAGCAACAGGCCATTAGCTCAAAGTGCCTTCCTCGTCTCTTTAAATATCTCCTCCTTTCCATAATACTCCATCCTGCGCCGCCACTCTTCCACCGGTGGCTTCTATTTGTCTTTTTGGGGTTTTTTTTGGTCTCGTCCACACGTCCTGCAGAGGGATATTTCTGAAACCCCGATTCCTCGAAAAAAAAAACCCAAAACCTGTCCACACTAACGTTGCGCGATGAACTCTCGCCGTCGACGCGCGGGAAGGCAATTTTTTATATAAGCGCCAGTAGGGGGCGATAATGCATCACAAAACCAGAGAAGGCGGCGAGGCTTTTAAGCCCCTGGTGGAGGCCGGGAGAACGACGCGACGTGGCTGACGCAGGTTGACGTCCTGACGTCCCCGTTTTTTCGAGGAGCTCCGTTGTGCAGCCTCCACCCGGCTGCACGGGAAACGGAGCTTCGAATAAAATCCCCACCCTGGGAGGACTGCTCCAAGCGCTCCATCACCAGCTCCCTGAAACGTGGTTTTGGTGTGGACGGGAGGCCAGGACGCAGGGAAAATACGAAAATACTTTCAAGAAAGATCTGAATTCTCCCCTTCCTCTTGTCATCATCATCATCATCGTCATCGTCATCGTCATCGTCTTCATCATCATCATCATTGTCGTCATACTCGTCATCATCATCGTCGTCATCATCATCATCATCATCATAATCATCATCATCATCATCATCATCATCATCGTCATCATCATCGTCGTCATCATCATCATCATCGTCATCATAATCGTCATCATCATAATCGTCATCATCATCACCATCATCATCATCATCATCATCATCATCATCGTCGTCATCATCATGATCATCATCATCATCATCGTTGTCATCATAATCTTCGTCATCATCATCATCATCATCGTCGTCATCATCATGATCATCGTCATCATCATCGTCGTCATCATAATCGTCGTCATCATCATCGTCGTCATCATAATCGTCGTCATCATCATCGTCATCATCAGCAGCAGCTCTCTCACTCTACCTGCTGCTGTGTGTGTGTCTCCAGGGGAAAAACTCTCTTGTTGCTTCTCAGGTCGCTCCCTTCCGCCAACATCCCTTCATCCCCTCATCCCTTCATCCCCCAATCCCTTCATCCCCTCATCCCTTCATCCCTTCATCCCCCAATCCCTTCATCCCTTCATCCCTTCATCCCCTCATCCCTCCATCCCTTCATCCCCTCATCCCTTCATCCCCTCATCCCCTCATCCCTTCATCCCCTCATCCCTTCATCCCTTCATCCCCTCATCCCCTCATCTCCGCATCCCTTCATCCCTTCATCCCCTCACCCCCTCATCCCTTTATCCCTTCATCCCCTCATCCCTGCATCCCTTCATCCCCTCATCCATTCATCCCCTCATCCTCTCATCCCCTCATCCCTTCATCTCCCATCCCCTCATCCCTTCCTCCCCTCATCCCCTCATCCCGCTCATCCCTTCATCCCCTCATCCCCTCATCCCCTCATCTCATATAAACTGCCATCCACCATTAGGCAGCACTTTGGAAAACAGTAAATTCCAGCCAACGCCAGGCAAGAAAACTGAGGAGAAACATGGCTCCCAGTAGACAACAACCTCATTAACCGGAGAGAAGGAAAGGCGACGAGAGACAGAGAGAGAGAGAGACAGAGAGAGAGAGAGACAGAGAGAGAGAGAGACAGAGAGAGAGAGAGGAGGCAGGGCAAAGGAGATAAGAAGGAACGTCTCAAAATAAGTCATGGGCAGATGCCACGACTCGCTGCTATTGAATTAAAGAAGACTCGGAGGGCAGGGAACGCGGAATTTGGCACTTTAAGCCTCTCCAAGGCCCTCCAGGACCACCCCTCCTCCAGGTTGGATATTCAGCACATTGTCTGTATGCAGATTCAAATCTCAACCCTGGCTAGGACACACACACACACACACACACACACACACACACACACACACACACACACACACACACACAGACACACACACACACACACACACACACACACAGACACACACACACACACACACACACACACACACACACACACACACACACACACACACACACACACACACACACACACACACACACACACACAGACACACGCACACACACACCCACACACACTCAGACATACAGACACACACACACACACACACACGCACACACACACCCACACACACTCAGACATACAGACACACACACACACACACACACACAAAGACGATCAAAAGCTTCATTGGAGCCAACGAAGCGAGATTTAACAATTAGATATTTCACTGAGCTCATGGACGCCGCCCACGCGTACACAAACTCACATGCAAACAAACACGAACGGTGACGGACTGGGATCAAAAAACAGGCCCTGGCCCTTTCAAAAGAGAAGCGCTTTTCTTAAACCCCACACCAACCCAACCCAAATGTTGGCATCAAAAGCTTGAGATGGCGATTTGCCGGATAAAACCGTGAGTGTCAAACGGCAGCTATCCTGATGGAAAGTTTGGAGGGAACGAGCTACTAGATGGTTCCATTAGTCTTTGGCCTCGTCAAAAACTTCATTTTCTGCCTTCTGCTGAATTTTTATGCATCAATTTGTGCCTTTTCTTCTTCAATTAATGGTGAAATGTCTTTATTATTGTAAAGCTTAGTTCATGTTTTCACTGGTGCTGACAAATGGAAGCTACGGGCCTCCACCAGAGTCTCTTCTGGTGATTAGATCAGTTAATGCTATTTAGACCATTTGTCTTTGTCTATTTATCGGTGCTATGTAATGTTGTTTGATTAGTTAAAACGGACAAACAAAGGAAACAAAATAACATTGCAATGCCTGCCTGCGCAGAACACACCGTGCACGACAGCGTGCGCACACAGCACCACTGATGTCATTTTGGAACCCGCTTGGACTGATGAGCATCAGGGGCAGGGAGGCTACCAACTGTAAATGGTCAAGATCTAGAATGTTTAGGAAAGTTGTCAGGGCGGAGCATCAGCTCATCGAGCGCTCACCACTATTTGAAGGTCACTCGGCGAGCCTTGTGCTGCGTGAAGTCACCCACAATGCACCAACTTCTTCACCCGGTCATTTTCAATTGATAACATGGCCGATCCACTCAGTCTGTCCTGTCCCATTGTGTCCTCCGAGAGTTTTAATTCGTTTTAGTTTGGAGGATGAGCGCTCGGCAGTCGCGGCGGTGACGGGTCAGAAACTGTTGGATTTGGAGGCGATTCGCTCGTACGTCCCCATGTTGGAACGTTAACTGTGAGCCTGCAAATAAAACAACTACTCATGCAACACAACATTTCAAAATTATTGAATTCATTTAATGTTTTTATTTGAGTCATGATTGTTACTACCAACCGTGACCATAATTCCTATGTGACTCAGGTGGTATATTTACAATTGAGTGCACTGATTGGAGGTACGGTAATGCTTTAAAGGTGACATTGTACCAGGGCTCAAACCAATTATTATGTTAATACATGTTATGGGCCCGCCCGGCACGCCAAGGGGCCGCGCGGCCCGTGGTAGGGCGGCCCTTCTGGCATTTGTTAAATTGCCAGATGGTCTTTCCGTCACTGTACACGACCCCTAAGGATAAAGGAGACATTGAGAGGTGCACGTAATTCTATTATATGTCTTCTTTTTTTTATGTATTTGTTTTGCGACGTTTGCACGCTTGATAGATGGAGAGACTAAAAGAAAAAGACAAAATAACAAATTAGTGTAAAATCAACAAGGGAATTTAGTCCCCGTGTTATTTTTTTCCTGTTTATTTATTTATTTGTTTATTTGTTTGTTTATTTATTTAATTAATGTATTTATGTATGCATTTATTTATTTGTTTATTTATTTGTTTGTTTATTTATTTATTTGTGTATTTATTTATTTATTTATTTATTTGTTTGTTTATTTGTTTATTTAAATATTTATTTATTTATTTGTTTATTTATTCATTGAGTAACAGAGATGAGTGGAGGTGGATGCTGGTGCTGGGTGACTAACCGGGTGGATGGATGAGGCGGAGCGGCTGGATAGATGGATGGATGGATGGATGAGGGATGGAGGGATGGATGGATGGATGGAGGGAGGGAGGGAGGGAAGGATGGATGGATAGATGGATGGAGGGAGAGAGGGAAGGATGGATGGATGGATGGAGGGAGGGATGGATGGATGGATGGATGGATGGGTGGATGGATGGAGGGATGGAGGGATGGATGGATGGATGGATGGAGGGAGAGATGGACAGAAAAAATGAAGAGAGCTGGGAGGGATTGGGGGGCAGGGACATACCTGTCTTCAGTGCCGTCCTCCTCCTGGATGGCGGGGGCAGATAGGTTCGCTGTTATCTGTCTTCCCCATCTGTGTGTGAGGGAGGGCGGGAGGATTGAGGGGGATACATGCACGCACACGGACATGCGTCACGCTGACACACGTGCACACCTAAACACACACACACACGCGCGCACACACACACACACACACACACACACACACACATACACACATACACACACGCACACACTGGGCAGGACTGGGCGGCAGCCACTGGTGCCTGGCCATATCGATTGGAGCAGTAACACAGTTATTTCTGCAGCACTGTCTCTGACAGCTGTCCCCCATAGCCTGAGGGGGGTGCGTTGTTAGAAGGGTGTGTGTGTGTGTGTGTGTGTGTGTGTGTGTGTGCGTGTGCGTGTGTGTGTGTGTGTGTGCGTGTGCGTGCGTGCGTGCATGTTGGAGGGGAGGTAATGGCATGAGGGATGTTACAGTGAGTGAGTAAAATTGTGGGGTTAGCATGGAGGTGTGGCGGCTTATTCATGTATATAAAGCCGGGAAAGGAAGTGAGTGAATAGAAAGATGGAGAGAGGAGGATTAAGGAGAGAGAGAGCGACAGAGAGAGAGAGAGAGAAAGAGAGAATGACAGAAGACGGGAGAAAAACCACGGGAGAGGCAGAGAAAAAGAAGAGGTCAAGTGAGACACAGGCAAGTTGGGAGAATGCAGCGCGAAGGGATAGATTACAATGCAGAGCAAAGGAGGACGAAGGGACGAAGGTGGAGATGTGGTAACGGGCGGGTGAACCGAGGGAGGCGGGGAGCGAGGGAGGGAGCTGGGGGAATCCTTTGGAACGGTGGGGAAGCAGAGCGGGAACAACATTAAAGAAGATGAGCCACCGCTAAAAATGAAGAGAAACAGAGAGCATGTGAAGACGGGGGCAGATTGCTGGAGACAAAGGGAAGAGTAAGAGAGATTAGCCCCACAAAGGAAGGCGAGGCAGGGAAGCAGGGGAGGAAAAAAGAAAAGAAAAAATCTAAAAGACAGTAAAAAAAATTAAAAAATTAAATCCTGGAGGGGATGGAGGCGTCTGTCTCGTCAGCAAATTGTACCAGGGCAGCAGGTGTGTGTGTGTGTGTGTGTGTGTGTGTGTGTGTGTGTGTGTGTGTGTGCATGTTTAATGTTGTGTGTGAAAGTTGTGGGTTTTTACATCAACATTGGGGTGTAAAGTAACGGAGTAGAAATACTTTCTTATTGTTCTTAAGCTGTTTTCACTTTATTATTTCAATTTCTAGCAAATCCGTTTTACATATCTGAACTAAATATTTGGACTGTAATTTTAACTGTAACATTCTCCCTGAGAATGCTTTGTTGCTTTTGTAAATTATTTTGGCTATTTAGCTTTTTTTCTTCTCCACTTTTCATAATAAACCATCAGAAAATAAGCCAAATAGTCAAAATGTTTATTTTATAAGAACAAATAATTTAATTTTTTAGCTTTATTTCTTTGGAAATGCTAATCTTCTGTAGAAATGCACCAATAATCACCTTGACCAATTCCTTGTACATGTAAATGCTCCTGGTGGAATAAACTCATTCTGATTCTGGTTCTGATTGTGGAATACTTGATTTTGATTGGCTAATAGCAACAATCAGCGGTCAATATCTCTAAATAATGACCGCTGATCTGTTAATAATGTCTGTTGCCACGGGCAACAACTTCACTCGGATCCACGTTCCTTGTATCACTCCACCTACATGCTATTTGCTAACACTAGTGGGTGGCACCATCTGCTGACAATACATAATAACTACAACGGAAAATTTGCCGAGATGAATGCGGACGCCGATATGAAAATCCCAAATGTCCCATTCAGCATGACACATTTCACGCTACATGCAGATGCCCAATTTTAAATTAGTAACAGTAAACAGGTTTGTCATGTCATTTTTTTTTTTC
>NC_137191.1:9440352-9450352 GCF_960531495.2 Zeus faber
CAGGTGTGCAAACACTGATATTCATATCTAGTTAAATTGTCTCTGGGGTGTATGCGAGGGTATGACCCTATATCCCTATTTTCACCCAACCTTGAATTTAATAGACCATTCAATGGAGAAAAAGTGAAACAATTATTCCAGTATGAACCAGTAATCTTTTATTTCATGCTAGTCACAACTACAATGAGCAGGAAAAAGCAAAAAAAAACTGGTTGCTATCCGTGTATGAGATATCTGAAGGACCCCTTTGGAACTGAATATAACTGTATAATATTAAATGGTAAACAAACTCTCTTTTGTTTCTATCACTTGTTTCAGTGTTGTTATCAGATATTCAATATTATCGTTGATGTTTGTATCACTTAAATATGACTCATAACCTGTTTTGGCTTGGCAATGGAAATATTCACTCCGCACTCTAAATTGAACTTGGAGCTGAATTTGAAAGAGAGAGAGAGAGAGAGAGAGAGAGTCAGGGGAAAATGAGTGGGCAGGTGTCAGACGTGGCCGGGCTCCTGTTTAATTATTTATAAAATGATGTTTTTTATAGATCTGTTTATCCCAAGAGATATCATCAAAATACTTTTCTTTCCCTTTCCTGCAGAAACACGTGTTTTTAGATCTTTCTGTTCTTCCTTTTCTCGCCCGGCAGAGCTTGGGATAAGCGCGAGGCGATGGGGGCCATCTTGGGCTTTGGTCGACCTGGAACGATTCAAACTGCTTGTGCCAACGCATCCTCGAGGCTGACGCTGCAAGGATGCATGGAGAACGTGTTTGACGTGTAGGACAGGGCATTTCTGTGATGCGTATGTATGTGTGTGCGTAGACGCATGTTTGAGTGCATGTGCATATGCTTCTTGGCGCTTGCATCACGTACGTGAGCTTGAGCACTGGATGCAATCCATGGAAAAAAGGAACTGACCCCAATCCCATCTCCCATGTGAACGTGGAGCATTCCAAAACCTGATGCCTATCATCCTAAAATCCCAGCAATTGCAAAATACAAACTCTCCTTTTTTTTCCCCTGTATGCTGTCGGCGTATATCCATCAACAAACTCTCTATGCATGTGCAATCTGTTAAGGTTCTAGAGGATTTCAATGTGTTTGGAGCAGATATTTTGCCACTGAGGACTTGTCCAAACGTATACAATTTATCTGAAAACACATTTTTCCCTCCTCCCTTTAAATAAAAAAATCTCTGTCTATGTGAGCATGTAAATACGATTTGAAACGCTCACATAAGCATTCCAGGCCAGTAGGGGGTGAAAATATCTCATAAATCTCGATGTTTAAACTTTTAGTGGTCTCAGCGGTCACAGCGGTCATCGGCCATTGCTCGTAGGTCCCCGACGTATGCACAAATGTGAAAGTTGAGGTCATGACGTCAGTGTTTTCAAGGCGCTCCGTTTTACCTGTCCACACGAATACATTAAAACAAAATGAGGGACTCCACAAGACCTCTGAAGGTGTCCTGTGGTATCTGGCACCAAGAGGTTAGCAGCAGATCCTTTAAGTCCTGGAAGTTGTGAGGTGGGGCCCCCATGGATCGAGCTTGTTGTTCGTGCACGTCCCACAGATGCTTGATCAGATTGAGATCTGGGGAGTTTGGAGGCCAAGTCAACACCTTGAACTCTTTGTTATGTTCCTCAAACCATTCCTGAACATTTTTTGCAGCGTGGCAGGACGCATTATCCTGCTGAAAGAGGCCACTGGCATCAGTGTACTCAGAGAGCATCAGCCTAGAACTCTTCCCATAGTGCATCCTGGTGCCATTTCTTCCCCAGGAAAACAACCCCCCGCCCCCGGCCATCCACATAAAGTAAGAGAAAACATGATTCATCAGACCAGGCCACCCTCTTCCATTGCTCCAGGGTCCAGCTCTGATGCTCAACTGCTCATTGTAGGTGCATTCAGTGGGGGACAGGGCTCAGCATCAAGCTGTGATGCACTGTGTGTTCTGACACCTTTCTAACAGAGCAGCATTAACTTTTTCAGCAGTTCGTGTTACAGTAGCTCTTCCGTGGGATCAGACCAGACGGGCTGGACTTCATTCCCCACATGCATCAATGAGCCCATTGGTGCCCATGACCCTGTCGCTGGTTCAGCGGTTGTCCTTCCTTGCACCACCACCACTGCATACCAGGAACACCCCACAAGACCTGTCGTTTTGGAGATGCTCTGACCCAGTCGTCTGGCCATCACTATTTGGTCCTTGTCAAAGTGGCTCAGATCCTTACGCTTGCCCATTTTTCCTGCTCCCAACACATCAACTTCAAGAAATGACTGTTCACTTGCTGCCCAATATATCCCAACCCTTGACAGGCGCCATTGGAGCGAGATGATCAATGTTATTCACTTCACCTGTCCGTGATTTTAATGTTGTGGCTGATCGCTATAAATATACAGCAAGTATATACAGTATCAGTACAGTTCCTGCACCTCTCTCCCTAAACCTCCCCCCCCCCCCCCGCCCCTCTCCTGTAAAGCAACCTTGGGTTTTTTGAAAGGTGCTATACAAATTTAAGTTTTGATTATTATGATTATGATTATGATTATGATTATGATTATTATTATTATTATTATTATTATTATTATTATTATTATTATTATTATTATTATTATTATTATTATATATGTGTGTGTGTATACATCTAAATATACATCAAAATAAAATATAAATAAATATAAATGCATCTAAGTATAAATAGTGGTAATTGAGCAATGGCTGGCGGAACATTATGTCACCAGCCAGCGATCCCATCACACCAATCGGCTAAAATTGAGGAATCCTCCCAACATTTTTGCTCCTGTAATTGATCAGCAGATTGTGCACGCTTGCCATCCCGATCCCTACAAATATAGCTGCTATGACAACCCCACAGCCGTCAAATATTTAAGTGTCTTATCTTTCTGGCACTTTCTGCTCTGACACTTTTTGGGATCTGAGAGTGTTGCCATGAAAGCAGTAGCTGCGATTCAGTTGGCTCTGCCATTGTTGATGTTAGTGTTATTATTATTATTATTATTATTATTATTATTATTATTATTTTTATTATTATTATTATTATTATTATTATTATCATAATTGTATTATTATTTACTACTAACTAAAATTATATTTATGAGTGTTTATCAAAACAGTATATTCCCCACCCTCCATCCTCCTATAGATTTGCACGCACCTTAGAAGAAAAATATATAGATATTGTATTATTCATTAATTTGTTAAAGTATTTATTGAGCCAGTCATTCATGCCTCTTATTCAATCATAGTCTTAGGACAGAATCTGTGCTGACAAGTGCAGATGAACGAGCTTCATCATCACAGCTCCATGCTCTGTATTGATACGGCTCCTCTCCTGCTATTGGCAGAGCGGTGATGTGCACCACGGCAGGCAGCGAGCAAATGGAGCAGCATCTGCAGCCCGTGCCCATCGGGGAGCCTAAAACTACTCATATAATTACAATTTATGAACAGACGCTGTGACATGCATTCAAAACCATCGATTCTGCTGTGTGTGTGTGTGTGCGTGCGTGCGTGTGTGTGTGTGTGTGTGTGTGTGTGTGTTTGTTTTACTATACTTGGACTATGCTACAAACCTACAAACCAAATAGTCAATTTGCAGACTGGTATAGGTCTACAAATTGACTATTTTTTGGTTTAAAAGTGCACCAGAAACATGGGACATTACCAACCAGGCGTATTGAGTTCCGGACCTCACTTTGATACCAGTACAAGAATGTGTGTGTGTGTGTGTGTGTGTGTGTGTGTGTGTGTGTGTGTGTGTGTGTGTGTGTGTGTGTGTGTGTGTGTGTGTACAGCTCCCCTGAGGAAAGGTAAGACAGAATTTAGCTGGTTAATTTTTCTGCTGCTTTGGCATATCCGAGACAGATACTTTGAGGCTTTTTGCATAGGGCCGTGCGGCGCTGTCCCTGGTGCTGAATTGAGCGGCGGCGCGATCAACAGAAGCGTTCAGCTTCCTTACTTTCCGTGGTTGGAAATAGAACTTTTGGCCCTAATTCCATTTTTTCCATTGTAGCAATCCAAAGAATAGAAACGACAGGGAAGTGAAGTTTCGGTGAATGAGAGAGAGAGAGAGAGAGAGAAGAGAGAGAGAGAGAGAGAGAGAGAGAGAGCTGCATGAGAAGAAAAACAGACAGAGCGAACCAATCATCTTTTTGTTGTCTTTACTTCATGACCTTGACGCTGTTGCCTATAATTCTGTTGATTTTCAGATTCATCTCTCAGTGGTTTGAGTCGTTCATAAATTCTATTATTTTGAGTCTTGAAGACCTACGTTCCGAGTTCTCCGATTCCCTAAATTGTGCCAGGACACCCATGTTTAATACTGAGTTCACCACTGCTGTGAAATAAATGTATGATTTGGTTTTGAAACAGTAGTCTTGTCTTTTCAGAGGCTATTGCATGCAAATCATTCAATTTGATTAAATCTACCATCGGACCAATTTTAGGCAGTGACCTGGCAATTTGCCCCAAAAATTCCTATTTCATATTATGGCCATGACGCACATGGAAAAGGGAAGGTAGTGAATTGTTCGGATCTAGTCAAAACACCAACATATTGCTACCCACGGGATGAAAAATATGCAGACGGATAACCTGCTGTTTTACTATATAAAAAGATTTTCCCCCTCGCCATTTTGAACTGCCCCCTCAGTCACTTCATCCTGGCGTCGGGCCTGGATTGCATGCATGCAGGAATGACAGGGATTTGCACCCGCAGCATTTGCGGCAGGAGGGGGTTCACGGCTCGTCGAGCACAGCCTGATCTTTTGGCATATCCGAGAACAAGGATGATGGACACAGACACTCACACACACACACACACAGACCCCAACACACACACACACACACACACACACACACACGTGCCTGCTAGGGGCGAGCTGGTTGACATTCACGTTGCACTGATAATTCATGAGTTCATTCTGCATGAATCTCATGTTACTGGCCGAGATTGACGGAAGACTGTAGAACCAGGTAACATTCAGAAGATTTTCAGCAATCATTATCAGTGTGTGTGCATGTGTGTGTGTGTGTGTGTGTAGGGGGTGGGGTAGGGTGTGTGTGTGTGTGTGTGTGTGTGTGTGTGTGTGTGTGTGTGTGTGTGTGTTTGTCTGTGGATGCATGCATGATTGAGAGGGAGAGAGAGTGAGATATGGATATAGAGACTTTAGTAGCATTATTTCCTGTCTACACCGGTGCATGTGTGTGTGTGTGTGTATGTGTGAATGTGTGTGTGTGTGTGTGTGTGTGTGTGTGTGTGTGTGTGTGTGTGTGTGTGTGTGTGTGTGTGTGTGTGTGTGTGTGTGTGCATGCATGCATGATTGAGAGGGAGAGAGAGTGAGATATGGATATAGAGACTTTAGTAGCATTATTTCCTGTCTACACCGGTGCATGTGTGTGTGTGTGTGTGTGTGTGTGTGTGTGTGTGTGTATGCGTGTGTGTGTGTGTGTGTGTGTGTGTGTGTGTGTGTGTATGCTCTCTCCAAACGGTCAGGGACATCAGCCATGGCTGATTCATATTCACAGTGTACATTTTGGTGTCACGCAGGTAATAGTTTGTGATGCTTGCTGGATAATTGAGATTCACGCTGAGCGCTCGTACTCGTGGCACCGTCAATAGACAGATTGGAGAGAGGAGAGATGTGGGCGGGGGTGGATGGAGGGATGGAGGGAGGAGGTGGGGGAGGAGGAGGAGGAGGTGGAAGAGGAGGAGAGTCATGGCTGTCGTCCCTGTCACTTCTTACTCGGAGAGGGATACCCTCGGGACCCACGTTCAGCCAACCAAAGAACGGCGAAGGCACACACACACACACACACACATACACACGCACACACACACATACACACGCACACACACACACACACACACGCACGGACACACACACGCACACATGCACAGTGGGATGTCTATATCAATGGTCCGTGGCTGTACCAGCTGACAAGTGGTGCAGGCCTGCCACGCGAGGCCCGCATTGTTTTTGACAAATATTTGCGAGCTGTTTTGGGATTTGCAAGTCCCTCATTATCACATCGGAGCAGCGAGTTTAAAAAGGGCCGTGGGTGGAACTGAAACCTGCAGAAAGGCGATGAGATTCCACAAGAACCGGAATCCGCCAAGCTGTGCAGAAAACGCGCAAGCTCGCGCTCTCTCTCTCTCTCTCTCTCTCTCTCTCTCCGTCGCTTTCATTATTTTGGTTTATTTAGGTCTCTGTAGGTTTTTGTGACAGAATTCCTTGAAACTCACAAGGTCTCTCCTCCCCTTTGTCCTTTATACTGTCTCTCTCTCTCTCTTTCTCTCTCTTTCTCTCTCTTTCTCTCTCTCTCTCTCACCCTCTCTCTCTCTCTCTCTTTTTCTCGCTCTCTCTCTCTCTCTCTCTCTCTCTCTCTATATATATATATATATATATATATATATATATATATACGTATATATAATTCGTTTTTATTTTCAATGTAAAATGTAGGTCTCCAGTTATAAAGAAACCATTAAAGATGTCTGAAAAGTCGCAAGCTCTCTCTCTCTCTCTCTCTCTCTCTCTCTCTCTCTCTCTCTCTCTCTTTCTCTCTTTCTCTCACTTTTGCTGCTGCTTTATAACAATGACTGACACACAAAACTTGTGTTCCTCAAGGGAGGGATTTCATGCTCGCAGCATCCTGATTTACTCTTCTGGGATACACAATTACGAGCACACGCACAGACTCGCATGAACTAACCCTTCTGGGGCCGTTGGCTTAGAGCAGTTCGATCCGCCCATCCCAGAAATCCATCTGAACAGCATCAATGTTTGGCATTCCGTTAGAGCGTTTTATTTATTCATTCGCTGCACTCCATGTTTCCATCCCTCCGTCCACGGCCTCCTCTGTCCTCGCTAAGGGGAGATTTCGGGGCAGCGATGGAGACGTGTCATCACCTACTGGAAATGCTGTTTGCACCGATCGTGCTTTCATCAAACCGCCGATGCCGACTGGGTTTTTTTTTTTCTTCCTCTGGCTTATTGAAAAACACATCCACGGACCTTTTCCCTCCGATTCATAATGAATTTGGCGCGGCGTCATCCAAAGTTAAGACAGCTGCCAGATTCTTGGGAGTCATTTTTGATCGGGGCTTGATCGCTTTGATGAACAAGTAAGTGACGTGGCTAAGACGCGCCTGCGAAAATATTCCATTTTTATCACGTTTACAATCTGAAGAGAGTCAATCACGCTTTAATCTGCCTCCCGCCCCGCCGCACCCCACCCTACACATCCAGACTCCTATTACTCATCTTGAAATTATCTTTTATATCACTATTTTTATTTCCTGCCTTCTCTTTCTTTAAGTTTTAATACGATGGTTATCCCATCACGGCTCACAATGCAGGTCCCTCTTTATTCCATAAGGAAGATATGAGGATTTAACGCTGTCAAAACACATTAAAAGTCCGATAAAGCGCATGGTAAACATTGAACTCAGACAGCGATTCAACCGGGGGAATCACATTACAATGACAGATTTTATCTTTGACATTAAGTAGGGATGTCAACGAAAACTTTAATGAAGATCTTTTATTTTATTCAGTTGGGGCAACGTTTAGTTTTTTTTTTTTTGATCCAGTTTTGAAGGCCATTTAAGCGAGACAGCATGACGTTTAGTCTGTTTTTAAAGGGATGAGTGTAGATTGATCTGGAAACTCGTTGTTTGATATATCGAGGCATGATGGCGATGATGATGATGATGATGATGATGATGATGATGATGATGGCATCTTAAGTGGTAGCTCATGAGATTTTTTCCTTTTTTAACGCCCTATGTGTGGTTTTTCTTTGCAGCTTTCTAGGAAACAGCCATTTAATGTATCTGGGTTATGTATGTGCTCCTCTATATGCTGTTTCTCTTGTTGGTGGCGGGGTCCACCTTTGGTGGTGGTTGTGGGGAAAGAAAAAAAACAAAAAACAATTGGTCAGAATCATGCGTACTTCCGAGAAAGCGGGAAGGAAAGTAAGTTGGGGCTAAATGTTGAATGTCTTAAATCCGCCCGACACAGACGATCTCAGGTCTCCAAAATGTCACGGCGGCAGACCTCCGTTGTGCCAGCGATCCAGGGCGTGGTCGCCAGCACTGCGGCGTCCCCGTCAAATTTGCCTCCCTGAAATGGGGGCCTCTGGGTGGGGATCGAGCACTCTCCTTGATGGAAATGTATTCGTGACCCGGCCACCTCACATTTAGCATAAATCGATGTGAGCTTCCTGCGAGGAGCCGGCGCTGCCCACAGGTGCCTCCGCTTCCCTTAAGAGACGGGGCAGCGGAGACAGGAGGTAATTTGTCGCTAATTAACTGTCAAAAGTACGTTTAAACAGTCGGGGAACATCTGACAGACTACTCGTGTTTACTCTTTCGTTAGCACGGGTAACAAACAGGAAACTAATGGAATCAAAGAAACTCAAATTGCGGTTCATCATCCGTTCCCTCATCAGTTACCGAGTTCCGTTAATGGCTGAGTCACGCTACTCGGAGACGGGAAAGGCAAAAGTTTCCAGCGCAAATCTGTCCCGGACACATTGCAGATAATAACAAATCTCCCCTTTCGCTTTTTTATTATTATTATTTTTTATTTATTATTTTTTCCTCCGCTCGGTGGAATTTGCACAAAAGATGGATGCGGACTCGTGCCCAATCCGACCGGCGGCGACGCGCGGGATATTACTACGGACACAAAAGAGCGGCAAAACAATCGTGTCTCCGAGCCTCATTACATTCCAGTGAAAGCACCTGGACACCGAGGCCTGGACCGGGCTCTCGGAGTCATGCAGTATAAACGGGCAGATGTGTTTGGACCTTGCCGGTCGCGATCCCGCAAGGCGGCCCGCGCATGAATGTTACTTCAATACAAAGGGTCGTCGTGAGCAGGCATTCCGGAATCGTTCGTGTGGGGAGGGCACCTGCGTACGTGTGCGCATCGCACCGCTGCCTCCCAGCGAGAAGGCTCGGGTGGGTTATCTCTCGATTAGGGGCTGTTCTGTGTGGAGTTGGCGTGTTCTCCCCATGGCTCACACGGGGTTTCCTCCTGGTAACATCAGTAAGGTTGAAATTGGTCCCCCGGGCATCGCTGTACGCTGCCCACTGCTCCTGGCTGCCCCGCCGGAGGAAGGAAAGGCCATGAGCAATGAGTTTCACGGCCACCATTTGAAAGAGCGTGTGTGTGTGTGTATGTGTGTGTGTGTGTGTGTGTGTGTGTGTGTGTGTGTGTGTCGGTCGGTCGGCCGCGGTGGCGGTGTGTCTGCCGTGTGACGAATAAAGAATCTTATCTTCATCAGCCAAGACGAGCGGAAAGGCAACTGGAGAAGGGCCACGGAGATATCGGCCGCTGAGGCGGGCGGCGGGAGCGTGTGATCTGGGGGGCGGGCTTGGAGGTCTTTCCGGGCCGCCGGGGTCTGTGCTCCCCAGCTCGCAGCTCCGCTTACCGTAGCGCTCGCGCCCTTCTCTCTCTCCTCTGACGCCGCTTTCATCATCCCTTCTTCCTCCCGCTCCACCTGCTCTCGCTCCGTCCGTCCGTGAGCCTGGTTTTCCCTCCGGCCCCTCCCGCGCGGCTTCTACGTGTTGGTTTTTTTTGCGCCGTCGGTTCTCCACACCGTCTCCCCTTGTTACCACGTCCTGACTGAGGCGTGCTCTTTGCTGCTCCGCACTGGAGGTCTTCACCGGTCCCCCAAGTCAGACCCAAATCCCTCGGAGGGGGATTCGGGTCGGGAGCTGGGAAACTCGACGGAAACCGGAACCGATTTTCTGGATCCGAACAGATCCTCGTTTCCAGATCCGGATTTCTCCCAGCATAGCCTGTCGGTGTGGGAACCTGAAACCTGCACGGGTACTTGGGTTGTCGCGTTTGGATAGAGCCTCCGCTAGAGCCTCCGCTCCCACACCTATCTGTTGAGCACCTGCACTGCCACCTCTCTCTCTCTCTCTCTCTGCCGCGGGCCCCTGCGGCGTCGTAATT
>NC_137191.1:9455352-9467364 GCF_960531495.2 Zeus faber
GTGTGTGTGTGTGTGTGTGTGTGTGTGTGTGTGTGTGTGTGTGTGTGTGTGTGTACAGGCTTGTATGGTAGAAGTGTGATGCTTGGGGATGTTTCCATTTTAATTTTAGGTATAGATGCACTAAATGGATCCCTGGAGAACAATTGATATGTGCTGCAATGCTTAAGTGTGTGAGTGTGTGTGTGTGTGTGTGTGTGTGTGTGTGTGTGTGTGTGTGCGCGCTTGGGCATGGCTGTGCCTCATGCTTTGTGTCATCAGCTAGGAAACAGCTTGGTGTTCAGGTGAAGCCACCAAACCGGGCATTTCAATTACTTTGTAAATTCCTATCTGTGCAGCCAGCGCAAACAGAGCGGCACATCAGTATGCAAGATGGGGCCTTCACCGCAGATAAACTGGAAAGGTAGCAAAGTTGGGACACTCGTGGTTTTGTGTTTATATGTGTCTGTGTGTATGTCAGTGTGTACGTGCGCACGCGTGCATGCGTGTGTGTGTGTGTGTGTGTGTGTGTGTGTGTGTGTGTGTGTGTGTGTGTGTGTGTGCGTGTGCGTGTGCACATTGTCAGCATGGGCCTGGTGAGCAGGTTGTCAGCCTCCGTGGCATATGGCGTGCACCCGGGTGATGAGCGAATCTCCAAAGAAGCCCTTATTGTGGTGCAGTGTGTGTGTGTGTGTGTGTGTGTGTGTGTGTGTGTGTGTGTGAGTGTGTTTACGTGCATTCTAGGGTGTGTGGGTGTCGTTATGTCAGTGTGCTGCCCCCCCCTTCTCTCTCTCTCTCTCTCTCTCTATCTCTCTCTCTCTCCCTCTGATGACCATCTGTGCCCTGCTCTTCAAAGCAGACCTTTCCACCCGGCCCCAAAGACAAATGAATTATTAAAGTGCTTTTCCAGGTGACAACCTAACCATTTGTTACTTCCTCTCTGGCGGGGGCAGATGCAGACTTGAGGAAACAATCACCGATGGGCGTACACCCACCTGACCCGCCATTGGAGCTCGGCAGCGTCATTCGACTTCGCTTTCCCTCTTCCCCCCCCCTTTTCCCATTCCTTTCCCGTTCGCTCGCTCGCTCGCAACTGTGGTGGCATTTTTTTTTTCCCTTTAAAGACAATAACTCTTCAGCCCTCGTGTCCTTTTGTCATTATCCCATCTCTGTTTTTGCCTGTCAAATGACTGTGGTTTATGCAGCCGTCATTCAGCCTCTCTCTCTCTCTCTCTCTCTCTCTCTCTCTCTCTCTCTCTCTTTCCCTCTCTCTCTCTCTCTCTCTCTCTCTCGCGCTCCCTTTCTCTCTCTCTCGCTCATGCTGCTTTTGTCCAAAGCAAAGTTGATCTCCCTCCCAGCCCAAGCCTGAGGGACTACGGCCGCTTGAGGAAACCAATAAGGTTGATTAAGTGATGACAATATAATTACAGCAATGGCAGAGGCACAATCAATCTCTCACTTCCTGGAGAGGATAAATGAGCTGGCCTGGGTCATCAGCGTACGAGGGGTACAGCTTCACTCTGCTAGCACGACTCGGCGCGAGGGGGAGGGGGAAGAGAGAGAGAGGGAGAGAGAATGTGTGAGAGAGAGAGCGAGGGAGCGAGAGAGCGAGGGAGAGGCGGGGGGGGGGGTGAAGAGAGGTGAGCAGGATCTGAGAGTTAGAGGCAAAGACAAGGCAATGCATAAAGATTCTCCGTGGGGTCATAGGAATCTCTGTTCTCTTTGCCCATCTGTTTCAAATATACCTGATTAATTTCCTCATCCTGCTCGTTTTTCAACAGCACACTTCCTTTCCTTCTGCAGGAATAATCCCTCTTCTCTTGTGTTGTTGTTTTTTTTTCCTTGTGCTCGTTTACGTGCGGGTGGGCTCAAAAGGAAAAGTAAAATTGTCGAGGTCATATGGTTCCTCTGAACTGCTTTGCTTTGTTTGTTGCTCTTAGCGTCTGTGCTCTGTTCGTTCCTGCTCTTTTTCAGTTGCAGAGTGAACGCCCTTGTTGAGTGGCAGGTGTTTTGGCATCCAGTCAACCCCATAATAACTAGCAACAAATCTCACACCCTAAGTTCATGATCCCACACCCGTGATAACCCCAGGGACATGCAGATGCCACACTGGTGAAAAGGTCCAGTAAATGTTGTCATCATTCTTTCGATTCTTCAGATCTTTGACCAAATGTATATTTTTAAGAGCAGAAAAATAGCTATAGCTGGTTTCTGTGGTATAGTAAGTAACCTGAGAGCCGACCTCGTCCCCAGCTGTTTCCATCATTGAATCGTCAGCCTTCAAAGGCTTCAGACTTTCAATCTATCGACTTCCACATTTAATTTTAAGGAGAGGACCCCAGAGATTGAAAATTGGAAGATGTTTGAAGGTTATTAAAATCTCAATGGAATCAGCTAGAGGCATTGGGTCAGGTCTTCCCTGAAGGTGTTGGGCTGGATTCATTGGGTCAGGTCTTCCTGAAAGGTCTCCAGATAGAGAAACTGGACCAGGTCTCTCAGAAAGGTCTTCATCTACAGGCATCGGAGCAAGTCTTCCTGAAAGGTCTTCTGACAGAGACATTGCACAAAATCTTCCTGAAAGATCTGGAGCTGGATACATTGGGTCAGGTCTTCCTGAAAGGTCTCGAGATAGAGTAACTGGACCAGGTCTAGAGACATTGGACCAAGTGTAATGAAAGGTCCTCATCTAGAGACAATGCACCAAATTGTCCTTAAAGATCTCGAGCTGGATACATTGGGTCAGGTCTTCCTGAAAGGTCTTGGGCTGGATACATTGGGTCAGGTCTTCCTGAAAGGTCTTGGGCTGGATACATTGGGTCAGGTCTTCCTGAAAGGTCTCCAGATAGAGAAACTGGACCAGGTCTCCCTGAAAGGTCTTCATCTCGAGACATTGGACCAAGTCTTCCTGAAAGGTCTTCATCTAGAGACATTGGACCAAATCTTCCTGAAAGGTGTTCATCTAGAGATATTGGACCAAGTCTTCCTGAAAGGTCTTCTGACAGAGACATCGTACCAAATCTTCCTTAAAGACCTCGAGCTGGATGCATTGGGTCAGGTCTTCCTGAAAGGCCTCCAGATAGAGAAACTGGAGCACGTCTCTTTGAAAGGTCTTCACCTAGAGACATTGGACCAACTCTTCATGAAAGGTCTTAATCAAGAGACATAAAACCAGGTTATCCTGCCAGGTCTTGGAGTTTTCTGTTCCAAAACACGAGCCCTGCCTTGTCGCTATAACTCTATGTATTGCTGACTTTCAACTTTCAAATGTCAAATTTGGATCTTTTCCTACATGTCACATCTTGACCCTTAAAGCGCTCTGCTCATACTTTTGGGATGAATGAATAACTTATTGTGATGCTGTAGCCAAATTCTTACAAAGTAGGTGATATATGTGGTACAGCTCCTTTACAGCTTCCCAAAGCACCTGGCCCAATTTACAAGCTTCCATATATAGGTTTGGGTAACGGTTATTACAACCCATATTCATCTGTCGTAAAACAACAATCCAACACTTGTGTTGGTTTGTTGTTTTATTGGCTGTTTAAAATAAGCAAAACACATTCACAACTACAAAGAGATGAAGTAGTAATATAAGTACATATGTTTATTTTCGTTTAAAATGACCGAGTGTAGATTTAATGGCTGTATGTCAAGTCATGACAGTGATCATCAAAAACAAGTATAGACGATAATCAAATATGTCAAATGCGTACGGTGGCTTTGGTTTGGTTTAACATATGATTATCTTCAAAAACTTGCCTCCTATTTGATTTTTTTTTGTGTTTATTTTTTGATTTTGCATAAGAAAAGAATCAGGTGCGTCGGGTGAGCGCCATGCAAGCATCTTTCATGTTGAAGACACAGGAAAACTGATAGTATTTATGGTCAGAGCAGATCTGGTCCGTCCCTCTTCTTTGAAGGCAAATTAACCGCTCTTAAAAAGCCTTTGTCAGGGCAGAGAATCAAATAATCATTGGCAGCTTGGTGAATATTTTATCATCTACAAAGAGAATATTTATTAAAGAAATAATCTACAAAGAAACAGATTCTGCCATCTGTCTTGCTTCATGCGATGGTGAATAATGACCAAGAATATCCACAACTCAGGAACAATTTGCTCTCCCTGAGCGTTGTCCTCATCCTCCCATTCAAAGCTTTCAGGCAAGTGCACACACGCACACACACACACACACACACGCACGCACGCACACACACACACACACATACACACACACACACACACACACACTCGCACGCACGCACACACACATTCAAACTTTGCACATGTGCTTGCCCTCAGTACCTGTTTTCATTCCCTCACTCAATTAGTAATGTTTCCCCCAATTTCCTGTTTTCTCTCTCTCTCTCTCTCGCTCCCTTTCTCTCTCTCTCTCTCTCTCTCTCTCTCTCGCTCCCTTTCTCTCTCTCTCTCTCTCTCTTCACCGGAATGACATAATGACTTGCGCTCGTACAACCCTCGCCATTAAAATGTATTTGTCGATACGGATGCTTTCATTCCGCGCTGACACGCTAGACCTTGCATAAACAATGACGCAACAATTTGGAAACGGTGGATGAGCGGAAGAGGGGAGGAAATAACCGAAGAGCAGCGCTCATCCATCTCCCCTCTTCCTCCTTCTCCTCCTCGTCATCCTCCTCCCCTGTCAGTCTGTGGGGAGGAAGGGCTTAAGTACTTTGGAGCTGGAGTGTCTGTCTTTCACACATCAAACGATTTGTTTTATCCGCTTCATTTTCTCCCCTTCAAACCCTGCGCTGCCTGATAGGGCTTTGATGATGAAACGTAGAGGACATCCATGAATTATATCTGAATTGGGATGCACAGGGCGCCGTGCGTGCGTGCATGCGCGAGCATGCGCGTGCGTGTGTGTGTGTGTGTGTGTGTGCTCACGCGCACGGGCTTGTGCGTGCACACATGTTTGTTTCCACCACAACATTGTAATTTGGGAGCCCCCCCGGGAGGAAAAGTGATGCCAACAGCCCCGCCACCTGTGCCGCTCCAACAGCGACGTTCCTAGTTTACGTCTTTCTCTCAGTCTCCTCCTTTTTTGTCTCTTTCATTTATTGTTTTAGGACTCAGCCCCTCCGTCCATCTTTGGGTCTCTCGCCTTGCCAGACGAGCCAGACATGCCAGACTCTTTTATTCCGCTCACCTCTCAGGGGACAAGTTATAACTATGAAAACCAATGTAATGTCGATGGGTTCATGCTCATTAATATTGCTCATTAATAAACTTTCAACTCTTTCTACACATTTAGAAGTGGATGAAATGAGGGTTTGAAATGGAGGTCAGGAGGGGAAGAGTAGTTGGACTAACAGCTAGGTTTGTAGTTGGATATTCCACACATAAAACCTTCCTTTGTTTTAAACTGCATTGAGGAGAACATGAAGTAAAAGTACCATAAAAAATAATATTAATAATTATTATTATTATCATAATTATAATTATATTATTATAATTTTTATAATTATAATAATAATTATTATTATTATCATCATTATAATTTATTTATTTATTTATTTATTTATTTATTTGTTGGTTTGTTTGTTTGTTTGTTTGTTTGTTTATTTTTTATTTTTTATTTTTTAAATTAAAATTGTTATTGTTATTGTTCGGGAAAAATTCTCAGAATTTTTTAATCTAAAACTATTTGAAACAGAAGAATAGCAGAAGCTATGAATTCAGGGAGGTCTCGTTTGAACCGGTAGCCACAAACATCTCCTGGTTTAAGATTCATCCAAATTGATCCACAGAAAATGAGGGGAAAACCGACCAAATCTGGGCGAACATAGTCAGACACGGTCTAATGCATTCAACGCCAAAATATGTCCAACCCAGCTAAAAGTACCGGGAACACAACATTGACATAAGCTATGAACACGGTTCAGTACAGTTCAGCACTGCATCACCCGATCATAATTCTTAAAACACCGTTCTTCAGGAATATTTAAATTGAACTGCAGAAGAGAAACTGGCAGACGTATGTGCATGTTGATTGGTCCAGACGTAAGTCCAAGATGTTTGTTTTGTTTGAAACTTGTGATTCATTTCTCAGAAATCAAAAAACTGTAATACGCACCTAAAATGAATAAACTGGACCCTTGTATTGCTGCCTGCAGCTATATTTATTATAACTATTATTATTATTATTATTATTATTATTATTATTATTATTATTATTATTATTATTATTATTAATAATAATAATATTATTAATATTATTAATATTATGTTGTTATTATTATAAATGAGAATAATTCTTCTTCTTCTTTTTATTATTATTATTATTCATAATAATAATAATAGAGATAAAAATGATGACGATAATAAAAATAATAATAATAATAATAATAATAATAATAATAAATAGATAGATAGATAGATAGATAGATAGATAGATAGATAGATAGATAGATAGATAGATTGATAGATAGATTGATAGATAGATAGTAGATAGATAGATAGATAGATAGATAGATAGATAGATAGATAGATAGATAGATAGATAATAAATAGATAATGAAATTATATATATATTAGTGAAAATATATTTTGAAATATAGCATAAAACTATCACTGACACTGAACACTGTGGGTGTTCTTCTGTTATCTACAACTTTCATCTCTTTTAAATGTAGACAACAGTTCGGATGTTTTTACAAGTTAATTCCTGAAAAATGGGAGTGTTAATTCATAATTTCACATCACCTGCACGGGGATATTTCTGACCCGATCAGAATCACATCTATGTAATTTGAATATGGCATGACAGAAGCACTAACCGCTGATAAGTACAAATCTGGCTTCAATTAAACCGTGCAACAGCTGAAGATGCTGAAACACGTGTTGTGATTTGGATGAGAGTCACAGATACACATATGTCGCCTTTTTCCCCAATTACTTCCAACATGGTAAGTATCATATTTCGTTGCATATGCTGGAGACAACCAGGAAGTGTGTTCTTCGCCAATGTTAATTTTAGCACAGAGCCGTGCAAAATGTCCAATTGGCCGATATGGCACGCCGAGCCACAGACCATAGACATTGTTTGAGTCTCCAGGAATTCTTATTTTTTGCCTTTGGGAGTTTTTTCTTTGTTGCCCTTTGGGGAGCAAGGAAATACTCAGCCTGTCCTCAAACTGTCCTCTGAATATGGGCTTGTCAAATCCTTTTAGACCAAACATACATTATATGCAAGTATAAATACCCAAAGAAAGTGATACTAAAGCAAGTGTCCCTAAGTCAAATGTAAATCAAATGTACTTGAACAATGGTGATGTTTGACAAGTTAATTAAGGTTGATGGCCTTAAGAAATTTGTTTTTGACCCTACATATTAAGTAATATTGTAAATTGTCTCATCTATGAAAGAACAGACTAATGTGCTCACACAGTAGATGAAATAAAAAACACTTTGCTGCCCTTGAAGTCAGATGTCAGATTATCTTGGAAAGTTTTGTCTGACTTCAGACCGTTAATTAGTGAAACGGTCACCTTTTTCCCTGCCCTCACTCGCCACAGAAAGATGGAACGGACTTCCATCGGGTTGCCAGGTCATGCATAAATTCAGCCCTGGGACTGCTCAACACCCGACACAGAGCTTTTGAAAGAAAACTTCCCCAATTTGATACGTAATGCCCACAGCTGGAAATATTGCCATAATTGCGACCGGAAAGCGGGGAAAAATTAATAATTAAAAAACAGTCTGAATTTGCATCGGTGAGTAGGGGAAATGTTGGTTGAAAATGACTCCTTGCCGCGATTAATCTTACCAAATTAACAAAGTATTAGTTAAAGTACTTATTCATTAACAATGTCCGCAGACAATATTGCGGCGTCGGCGGACGTAATGCGGGCCGAGGCCGGGCCGTGCGAGGCCGGGCTCGGCGGTATCGCTCGCGGCTCGGGGTTGCTGAGAAATTAGCTTGGCTGGACTCTGCCGTGACTGATGTCGCCCGACTTTAATATTTGTAAATCAGGCCAATTTTAATGTCTGGCAGACGGCAAGGAGGTGCTCCGCCGTTTTCAGCTTGCTAATTATTTCCTTTCACGTAGATGTTAATCATGAAGGGGTGTCGATAGAGTCATCGGATCACCCGGTCTTAAACCTGCATCTCTGCCTTCTTGCCAGCCTGTACATCTTGGGAGCAAAAACTGTGAAGTCGATGGCCCATTTATCACCGAGCAACTCAGTACTGAATCACAGCCTCGTCTGCCTTCCGTCTCCACTCTGCCATGCCAGTACACGAGATGATATGTTTATTATCTTTGATTCAACCTTTATTCAACCGGGGAAGCCACCTTGAGATTTAATCTCTTTTTAAAAAAAGGCCTCTGGCAAAAAAAAAAAACCCCAAAAAACATTTTTTTGTAAACTGTAAAAACAAAAAAAATGACGGAGGATTCAAATAACGTTGAAACAAAAGGGTGAAGACATTCGACGTCACTGATATTTGGTGTGTCTGATTTACACTTTGCATTTCACCTGGATAAAAAAAGTTTGACGGAATGAAATGATTCTCGTGAGAATTTAATCCGTGACTCGGAGCCGAAGCGACTCTTCTGACTCGTTCCACCGACTGAATCAAATGAAACGACGAGTCGAGAACAAGTGAACAAATCTTTTTTTCACGGAGTCGGTCGCAACGAGCCCGATCCCCATAGAGCCACTGTGATGTACTGTGTGGCTCACTTAATAAAGTGGTACGCATTAAAAAGAAAAAGTGATATTACACAATGGGATAGCAGAACAGTTTTAGTTCAGTTTCAGTTTTTTTTTTTTGGCGGGGGGGAAGATTGGCACGCCTAGCATCGTCGAGCCGCGGTGAGGAAAATAAAAAGAAAAAATTCAGCCAACAGAAGTAAAACGGCAGCAGTGGAAGGACCAGCTCATACGTCTGGGAGCTCGCGGCGCATGAGACAGTGCATCAGCACCATGAGTCACCGCCCAAACCAGAGCTGCCTGGCCCCGAGCCCTCCGCGCGTGTCACTGCGGCGCGCCTGAAATATCACGGCGCTGCGTCGCGTGTTACATCGACGTGCACAAAATCACAAAATGTCTGGAGCGGCTCCCTCTCTCTCCCTATCTTTCTCTCTCTCTCTCCCTCTCTCGCGCTCTCTCTCTCTCTCTCTCTGGTGTGACCTCGTTCCTTGTTCGGCTGAAATCCCATGATCAAATTCATGGATCGCCTCAGATTTAGGCTTTGGTCTCTCTCCCTCTATCTTGCTCTCTCTCTCTCTCTCTCTCTCTCTCTCTTTCTCCTCTCCCAGCCCCCATTCCATCGGAACATCCCTCACTCCGCACACAATTTCCGTGTGAAAGCGTCAGGGATTTTTGGGCTGGTGCATTGTAGGTGCTGGAAAGTAGAGTGAGGCAGGAGGAATCTGTTCCCGGGTCGTCCCTTTGACGAATTCAACCGGAGGAGCCAGCGGTGTGCTGTTATATATGGACGGGCTGAATGAGTTCTCCCACATGCTACCCACCTCCCACACACACACACACACACACACACACACACAAACCCAGCCCTGTCTCTCCCCCGTCTCCCCCCTCTCCCCCGTCTCCCCTGGCACTGAAATAGGATGGATAATGTTTCATTTGTCAGGCCGGGCGCTGAGAGCCCTGCAAATTATCAATGGCGTATGCGTGAGAGACATGTTAAGGTTAAGTAAGATTTCTCCCGGCTCTGACAGGACGGAAACAATAATCCTCGTGGGGAACCGAGAGGGGGACTTTTTCACTTTTTTTTATTTTTCGCTTTTTTTTTTTTCGTAGCTTTGCCGGGACATTTTCTGTCAAACGTGTGCAGCGACGGCTGTGTCACCGGAGTACGGTCATAAAAAAATCGGATACATGTAAAATCGACCTGAAAATAAATACATGAATAAATAAGTAAATGAATAAATAAATAAAAATCAAAGTTCAAAGTTCAAAGTTCAAAGTGTACTTTATTGTCAATCGTACCATGCAACACGAAATTACACAGGGGATCAAAATTGCGTTTCCCCATACTCCAAATGTGCAAGTCATATTTGTAACATGACTTGTCACATACATATACATACTTTCATACATATATGCAGTGAAATGTAATGCAACGCACCCGGTTATAACACACAATATGTCCTAGGGAAAAAATTCTTTCTAAAAGACAAACTAACTGACTCCAAAAACATAATACAGTAAGTCGAATACTTATAGAATAAAAAAAAAAAATACAATAAAATAAAATGAAATAAAATGGAATAGAAAGAGGGAATATGCTTATGTATATGGAATAGGCAATTATGTATATACAGATATGTGCATTAAAGTGGCATGTGAATAAAGTGAGGTAGTGTTTGGGATAATACAGCACAGTATACAACAGTACGGCGCAGCAAGACGGCATCACGAACAACCCTGAACAGTGACACAGTATGCAGTACAGTATGCTACATAATAGTACAGTAAGGTAGTGGAGCCTATTTGTGTGGCTCATTGAGGACCCCTGGTGAGGTCAGCATTGACAGTTCTAATGACTTGCGGGAAGAAACTCCGTCTCAGTCTCTCTGTTCTCGCTGTGTGACTGCGGAGGCGCTTGCCTGACCGCAGCAGCTGGAACAGTCCATTGTTGGGGTGATGAGGATCCGTCATGATCCTGCGGGCTCTGCTACTACACCTCCTGGTGTATAAGTCCTGCGGGGGGGGAGGGTAGTTCCAGTGGTATGTTCAGCTGAAGTCACCACCCTCTGCAGGGCCCGCCTGTCCTGGGCAGTACAGCTCCCAAACCAGGCAGTAATGTTGCCTGTCAGGATGCTCTCCACTGCTCCACAGTAGAAGGACTTGAGGATCCTCACGAGACCCGGAATTTCCTCAGCTGCCTGAGGTGGTAAAGATGCTGCCTCGCCTTTCTCACAAGAGTGTCTGTATGTACAGTCCATGTTAAGTCCTCTGTGATGTGGACTCCCAGGTATTTGAAGCTGCTCACCCTGTCAACAGAAGTCCCATTAATCACCAAGGGCGCGTATGTCCTCGATTGTGATCCTCGCCTAAAGTCCACAATCAGCTCCTTAGTTTTGCTGACGTTCAGGTGGAGGCTGTTGTCCTGACACCAGAGTGACAGGTCAGCCACCTCCTCGCGGTAGGCCTTCTCGTCGCAGTCGGCAATCAGGCCCATGACAACGGTGTCGTCAGCAAACTTTATGATGGTGTTGGAGCTCGACCTGGCCACACAGTCATGTGTGTACAGGGAGTACAGTAGTGGGCTGAGGACTCAACCCTGGGGGGATCCTGTATTCAGGGTGAGGGAGCTTGACATGTGCTTCCCCACCCTGACCACCTGGGGGCGGGCTGTGAGGAAGTCCAGGATCCAGGCACACAGCGGAGCATTCAGTCCGAGCTCCTTCAGCTTGACAGAGTCTGGTGGGGACTATGGTGTTGAAAGCTGAACTATAATCAATGAACAGCATTCTCACATAGGCCCCCTTCTGGCCATCCAGATGCGTGAGTGTGGTGTGCAGAACCTGTGAGACCGCGTCATCCTTGGATCTGTTCTGCCGCTACACGAACTGCAACGGGTCCAAACTGTAACGGAGTCTGTTGCCAGACTCGAACCGCGCATAAAAGGAGTTCAGTTGGTTGGCTAGGGAGGCGTCCACACTCGTGGCTGGGGAGGAGCTTCTGTTGTAATTCGTAATAGTCCGCAGCCCCTGCCACAAGCAGCCCCTTCAACAACTTCAACAACCGCTGGTGTTACACCAGCGGTTGTTGAAGGAGAAGGACTCGGCTGGAAGTATGGCTTCGTCCAGCACCAGTGGGTTAAACCATGTCGCCGTCAGACAGTTCCTCGTGTCTCGCTGGAATTTAATCCTCTCTCGAAGTTCATCCATCTTCTTCTCCAGGGACTGGACGTTGGCAAGAAGCATGCTTGGCAGAGGTGGACGGTAAGGTTGCGTCCTCATTCTGACCCAAATGCCGCCTCGTTTAACTCGGTGCTTCCTCCGTGGACCCGCTCGTGGAACAGCGGCTCCATTTTG
>NC_137191.1:9467564-9537564 GCF_960531495.2 Zeus faber
GTCAACCTAACGGAATATAACGAGTCTGTGACAGGCTATATACACAAATGCATGGACGATGTGACCGTCATCAAAAACATCACTACAAGAGCCAATGACAAACCCTGGTTCACCAGGGGGGTATGTGCACTCCTGAGAGCACGGAAAGCTGCCTTCAAGTCCGGGGACAAGGACGCCCTCAGAGCTGCTAGGGCCATCTTGAACCGGGGCGTGAGAACAGCCAAGCGTGACAGAAAATCCAATCACACTTCACAGACACAAAAGACCCCAGTCGCCTGTGGCAAGGCATCTAGTCAGTCACCGGTTACAGGCCAAGAATCTCGGTGTCCAGGATGTTGCTGACTACGAGCGATTTTTCAAACTTCACCAGATTCTACAGCCAGGCGTAGATGGTGCTCATCATGGCGTCCATGTCCAAAGCAGAAATGACATCGTACTGCTTAAAGCCATCTTCACCGTCTTCAATCTTCAATCCAAATTAATTCAAGAAAACGTCAACGAAACCTTCAAGATGCCTGAAAAAATGCGCCGAGAGGTAGAGGCTGAGACCTTTGCCTTTCAGGCAGAGATTGCTCAGCTGATGTCCCTGATCATTAACACCTTCTATTCCAACAAGGAGAACTTTCTTAGGGAGTTGATCTCAAATGCCTCTGATGCTTTGGACAAAATCCGCTACGAAAATGACCTACATTAAGAAATAGTGACTTTTAACCATTACTGTATGTACAACTGTGGTTAATTTTATGCATACAATTTCAGTTTGAAGTCTTAACTAAAGAGTGTCTGTATATCTATCGATCGTAATTGTATACTCTACAGCAGTGGTTCTCAACATGGGATCTGGGGACCCCCAGGGGTCCTTCAAGAGATTCCAGGGGGTCCTCAGCAAAATGATTTATAGTTAAAATGTCAATATCTATTTTAATTTACAAGACATGAGACAATGTGCAATAATGACTGTTTTGATTATAGTTTCACTGTTCTCCCCTCGTTAGAGAAGGGACACTAACTCATATCTAGCAATAATAATACGTCTGCTGTCATGAAACCTCCCTGATCTCCCAGTATTTATATTTGTTTTCATGTTTTATCTGAATCTGGTCATTTCCTCATTCCACGTCACTAACCTCCATGCCCTTTCAGATCTGCCCACTTCCTTTTGCTTCGCTGTCACTCCCTTCCCTTCACCTGTTTTCCCCTACCTGCAGCCCATTCCTTCATAACTCCCTCTGTTTAAATACTATACCACTTCCCTTTGCACCCTGCCAGATTGGCTCTTGCATTAGGTTGAGCTTTCCCACACTACTACCTGATTCCTGTACCTTCCATCCGAACATCTGCCTGATTCCCTGGACCCCGATTCTCCGCCTGATTCCCTGGACCCCGATTCTCTGCCTGTTTCCCTGGACCCCGATTGTATGCCTGTTTCCCTGGACCCTGATTCTCTGCTTGTTGCCTGCTGGATATGTCTGCCTTCTCTGACTGATCACCTGGTTTATGGGTTCACATCCGCCTCGGTGAGTGTAACATCTTCTCAGACTGGGCACCCAGAGTCTAAATCGCATCAAATTAAACGGTCTGTGCCCTAATTAGTATCAAAACGGGGGTCCTTGATTAGAACAAGGTTGAGAATCCCTGGTGGACATTTATGAATTACTTGTGGCATTAGCACAGAGAAATTCACGGGAGATTATGATTCATATTCTTTTGTTTGGCCGAACAGAACAATCAGATTTTAATGGAGACGTTACCTCCACTGCTCCAGCTCCTTCTTTCGTGCTCTCTCTCTTTCACAAACTAATGAGTGAGGTGCAGGTGGCGCTACAAGGACAAAAGCCGCGTTTCCGCCACAGGAACTAGGAACCTTTGGAGGAACTCGGTGCGTTTCCATCGCAGGGACCATGGTCCAAATTCAGTTCCAGGGACAAAGTAGCAGGAACAAAAAAAGACAATGTCGCATTTTCATACGTTGACGAATTTGCTTTATCTTCACGGGTCTTTGGACCGCGGTGGAAACGCAGACAACAACAGGCTGAAGGAACCTTTGAGTAGGAAAAAATGGTTCCGGGGACTAAAGGTTCTTGGTAATTTGGGTGGAAACGCAACTTTATTTTGGTCCGTTTTCGATGTAAATGTGACCTTTTGCACTGTGTTTGGTTGATTCCTTGGTGTAGTGATGTATAGTAAATGGGTGTTTTTATTTCCCTTTGGGGCCTTTTTTCCTACACACAGTTCTCCAAACCTCAACAAAGGACCCTTCTTTTTCGATGAAAGGAGACTGATCAAACATAAATACAAATGATTGCTTTGTTGTTCAATGGCTGTTGACTGTGTTCTCAGCTGAAGAGACTACCCTCTGCTGTTGTTTTGTGTTGGCCAGCATGTTGTGCTGCCACTGCTGTATCAGAATACAGAAGGACCCAGTGGACGCAACACTTTCTTTTCACACTTTCCTCACTTATCCAGGCAAATTGCTTTATTTTGTTTTCCAGTACGACACGGTCGTTGCCACATAAAAACAACGCGGGTCACTTGAGCTCCGTGATTGTTTCTTCCCCCTCTAGCGCATGTAATTTTCAAAATGCCCTCAAATGGACACCCCGTCATTGTTTACTTAACAATCCTACTGTTATCCGACGATCGATTCTTTCTACTGTAAGTATTTGCACATTTCACTTCCAATAGTTATAGTTGTAAATGCACAGCAATTTATATGCTGTAGTGCTTTTCCAATCTTGCGACCGCTCAAGGCACTTTACAAACACGCGCCGCCTATTGTGATACATGAAGAAGTACCATCTCACCCAAAAACATCCATGACAACGTGCACGCCACAAACATGTGCATCTGCTTCAAGGTTTCCAGCGGTGGCGGTTGCATAACATGTAAAGGCAGCATCGGTTGGGTTAGAAATATAATTTTGGTCAATGTGATCCATATCTTTGTCTACAATAAGTTATTTGTGTCACAGACTATTTTGACTCTCAAATTAAATCGTTTCGGTTGGGAATGTTTCCTCTGCCAGACGTTTCTCAAAATCTGCTGTGTCAAGATAGATGAAAAACGATTGAATTTTCGCGCTTCTGACACATTTCTTGGTGGGCCTCTTCTTCATTTGGGTTAAGGTACAGAGCTGTAAGATAGTAATATCCAACATTCCCATATTGTCAACATTAACGGTATGTTCTGGATTGTGTTTTGGAATAAATGGAATAAACAAGTGGACATTTTTGTAAAGCCTTTTTTTGTTTTGTTTTACATGAAGGTGTTATAATCTCTTTAGACTGGAATACGCAATTCTAAAACACTGAATGTTAGTACACTGCTATCTAACAGAATGGCACAGAATGGTTCATATTGTGGATTTCATTTTCCAATGGGAACAAGGAGACAGAGGTTGCTTCTGCATCTAGGGTCCATAACGACATGTGCTGCTGCCCCCTCCGCACTCTGTGTGTGTTCTACTAGTCTTTAACCCAACTTCTTTAACCCGTTTATCTTTGTTTATCACCTCCATTTTGCAGCAAAGGAAGGGCTTGATATTCACCATGATACAACTAAATCTGTAGCAGCAATGGAGAATGGAACAAGTTCACAACTTAGTTAGCACAAGTAATGTAGGCAGTAAGCCACATCTGTGCTCTGCTTTGTATTTGCAGCAATTCTTCACAAGATGACGAACCCCAACGCCGAGAGAACGGCCGTCAGCTGGTTCAGCCTCATCAGATGCTATGATTTTCCAGGGAGCTGCTTCGACATCTCATGCTGTGACTGCATTTTGAGCGTATCCCCTCGGCATTACGAGACAAATTATAAAACAACGAATACCCAAAACAAATGTGTGAGCAGAGTCTCAACTCACAAGGGTTACCGATAATTTTCGGTTTCCTGCCTTCAGGAAGATTCAAAGAAGGAGATTCAAAGATGGCGGAGAGATGTGTGAAGTTGTGGATGCGGCTCAGACAGAGATGGAGGGAGAAAGCGAAGAAGCAGACGAAGAAGCAGACGAAGAAGCAGACGAAGAAGCAGACGAGGAAGCAGACGGACCGATCCAGCGCAGGACAGAGGGAGTCAGAATCTGGAACTCTGGGGCTGTGATGGCATAACAAAAAATTTGACAAATCTGTTTAAATCAGTCAATGTCTGCTTATTTATGAAGGTTTTAAGCTGACAGCTGATTGTGTTGAAATAAGGCAGCATCATCGAATGCTATAATAAATGGGCCTTTGTGTTAAAAAACATTTAGTCTTTTGCATTGAGAACGCTACATCATATCTCTATCAGACTTGAATATTAAATGTTATTCTAATGAAATTGTTCTCATAAACATAGCTTTCGACCCATTTACATAAAGGGGGGAGGGAAGGCTACGAGTTAAGGAAGAAAAAAAAGGAGAAACTGGGAAGTATTTATTTAATTTAATTTTTTTTACTTTTAAACCGCTGTCGGAGCTCGGGTCGACCGTACACGGCCCGTACACGGTTCATGCCCGGCCCATACACAGCTCAGACTCGGCCTCATGTACCCAGGCCCATTCTGAGCCGACGGACGGAATATAATTGGACAGTCATCGGTGATACCCTGGGTGCTCTCTCTCTCTGTCTCTCTCTCTCTCTCTCTCTCTCTCTCTCTCTCTCTCTCTCCACATTCTGAACAGATGCTGATAAATCCTTGCCGGATGGATTAATCAAATCCCTGGCTTCTCAGGTGGTGAGTGCAGGCAGCGAATGGCCGCCGCCTCGATACAAGAAGACGCCGAACCAACCCTCCGCTCCAAGACTGGTTCCACTCCAGCGATCATCCAGACAAAATAATTACTTGTACGCCCCCAAAAAATGGGAAAATGTATTAACTCCGGCTGAGATGGTAGTTTCGATTCATCTCGGCTTCTCCGGGACTTTTGATCATAAAGACCAGCGGCAGCAAAGTCGCACAAGAACCCGCAGCTTCCGGCAGCGACAACCTTTCATCATTTAAATTCTATTTTATTTCTTCCTGTTTTTTTTTTAGTTTTTATTGTGGACATTTCAAGTGGCTCCAATTGTCCGTCGAGGGGATCTCAGATCTTATTTCAGCAACTCTATCAGGAGTTTAAAAAATATGAAATAATGAATAAATGAATAAATGAAGAGTTCTATGTGACACCAATCAGGAAGTGGGGCCTAATGTGCTGAGAGGGAGGAAGATGTCTGAGTGTTGATCAAACAGCGCGCTGGATGACTTGAGAGGCTGGAAATAATTATTTTTAAAAAAGAAAAAAAAAAAAAAAAAGAAAAGAGAGAGATTTGAGATGTTTCCACCATCCTCCATGGGCTCCTCTCATTACTGCTCCATGCAGCGGGCGAGGCGTCCCCCTCCCTGGAAGTGAGCTGCCATCTCCAGCTGTCACCGTCCAAAAGATGTGGGACAAAACTCACCCTTTAATCAGGATCCATCACATCGTCTTTAATCAACTCAACCGTCCAGACCACGTCCTTCCATTTTCCCCGTGTATATACTTCGTACTTCTTAGGTCTCATCCCCCTTTTTTTGCAAATCTAACTCCTCATAGTTTAAAATAATATCATGAACTTCAAGCAAAAGGGGGAGTATTAAAAAAAAAATAATAATAATAAAGTCACATACAGGTGATTTTAACGTGGATTAACGCGACGTGATCTCGCACATGTGTATGAGGTCGCTCAGTGATCATTTTAAAATTGATGTTAAATGACGTTGTAGTTAAAGCAAAAAAAATCCAAAAATCCCCACCAAAACCTATATTTATTGAAATAAGTGAAATAAAAATGATAAACTGAGAAAGTAAACAGTGGCCCTGCTCTTTCGGGAACACCTTAATACCTGATCCTATCGTGTAGCTATGACTAACTATTACTTTTTGTGCTGATGTAGACTCAGTTAGTTATAAGTGGTGGTATTGATGTTATGCACTGACAATATATGAGCAGTAACAATATTGCACTAACATAAGAAACAAAATAAAATCAGAAATAATTAAAATAATTACTAATAACATAACACAATGAATTCATGTACATGTAAATGTGCAAATCTAATGGTCTAAAATATTCAGTGTTTTCTAATCACATAATTTTTCACATCATTTTTTATTATTCACTGCAGACACAATGCCATGCGCACAGGGTTTGGGTCTCGGAGCGAGCCAGATAACACGGACACAGGAACACGTCCTGTCGCTCCAGCTTCTTTTTCCCTTCATGGTTACAAACAGCAGGTGGGATTCTGAGAAGTGCCGCGGTCGTGTTCCAATCCACATCCTCTGGCTTTTATCAATCTTTTTCAGATTTCAGTGTCCCAGTCACGGTAATGGAATAATGTCTGAAGTGCGTGTCAGAAGATAAGTTATTACGAATGATATTATCTGATTAAATCAGAAATGAGCTTGAGAATGAAGTGAATCAAGCTTATTAGCAGATGGTACAGTATATCTAAGATAATAAATGGTACATGGTATTATATATTCTTATTCTTTTTCTTATTCTTATTCTTATTCTTATTCTTATTCTTATTCTCATTCTTATTCTTATTCTTATTCTTATTCTTATTCTTATTATTATTCTTATTCTTATTCTTATTCTTATTCTTATTCTTATTCTTATTCTTATTCTTATTCTTATTAGAGGAATAAACCTCTTGAATCTTGAATTATTATTATTATTATAATTATTATTATTATTATTATTATTATTATTATTATTATTATTGCTAAAATAATATAAATAATATGTTTGTATTTTATCCATCTGTTATTAAATAATAATATATTATTTGTTTATTTCATATATATATTTTACATTATTAGGGGTCAGGCCTGTAGGAATTTTAATAAAACAATCTGGATCATAAACTTCGGCAGAACCAACACACACGGTTTATGTCTTGTTTGAGCAGGTTTGTCACAAACACCTCGTGGTTGAAGTTTCATCCATATCGATCCACATATTGAGCACAAATTAGAACATTAAACAACAACCAAATTTGATTTATATCACAGTCCAATGCATTTCACGCCGAAATATGTCCAACCAGGCTAAAAGTATCTGGAACACACTCTAACACTCTATGATTGATATTATTTCCATAGTTCCCATTACTTTGCAGGATTAAGGAAAAATACGTCATAAATAAACATTTCACCACGCCTAAATTTAAAAAACTTCTTAAAAGAAGTGTTTGTTGTACTGACAAATTCTTCCGTAACAATTGTAATGACAAATTAATGTTAAAGTTCCATAAATCTGGTCTGCATTACAATATAGACAAGTAATCTATTGAACAGAATTTTCCAATTGTATGTAATTTGCAGAGAAAATACAATCAAGAAGTAATTACAACTCACATGTCTTTATACACTTCTAAAATTAAATATATGTATTTATTGTTATTGTTAAGTAAATTAATTATAAAAGTTGTTTTTTTTCTTGATGTTGATGTCCAAAAATAGCCGAAAATCTAAGACAACAATGAAGCCAGTTTTCAAAAGTCCAGTCATCAAGGTCAGTCACAATATTCAAAGAAAAGTAATGAAGAGAAATACTGTGAAAAAACACTAATGGAAAAACTTTTAATGTACCTGTTGATCCCCATACGTATGTGTTAAGAGACTGATTTCACCAGGATGAATTACAATGTAGGGACTCCACAAATAAACAATGTACAGCTATGAGTTTAACAGCAGTCCTTTAAAACACTATTCTGAATGTTTTCACATGGACACATAATGACCTAGACGATGTTTTTATTCAAGGAAATAATATTTATCAGGATATGAAAACATCTGGTAGAGTAAACGATAATGTTCGAGGAAGAGATTGTATTGCAATAACAGAATTGCCAATAAGACAAATTACATTTAATACAACAATCAAAATAACGTATGCAGACCCGTTTACTGGCTGCATTGGTGTAGATCGCTATGACTCTGTGTTTTATAATATCGCTATGCCAATTGATAGAGCACTGAAAAAAAATCAATGTTAAATAATAATGATGGATGTTTATGAACTATTTCGGGAAATACACATGCAATTGTCAAGCAGGGATCGTGGTATGAAATTGTGGATTCACTAGGTTCCTGATAGGGCTTAATGAGTATGACTCACTGAGTAGTTCTGTGGCTTAGTACAACAACATTGAATCTGTCTGTCGTCATTTCTGTCAGGGTAATGATTCCTTCAGCCAAACTCAACGGATATTTGAAATCACTGGACTACAGACAGATGTTATTGACGCACAATGACAACATCAAGTAAGAGAAAATTGCGAAACACCGGCCAGCAAAAGCAGAGATGAAAGACATGAATTCCATCCCAAAGACACTGTAACTAAAATGTTCATCAATTAAAAAACTCACTAATTTACTGACGCTAATGACCCTACCGAGAAGGTTTTAGAAAATGAGGACATAAAATATAAATCTATAAATTGTAAAGACACTGAAACTAAATACAATGTGTGTCATGAAGAACCACAACAAACACATTATAATTTAATAACAAATTCATATTCACCACTAATAACTAAAAAACAAGAATATAAATGTATGAATACTTCAAGTATGGCTGAGACCACTGAAGATGAAATCAATTTAAATTCAAATGATGTTATTATAGTAAATTAATCTGACAATACTAACTTTCAATTCCTGCCTTTGACAATACATAGACAAAATAAACTCTGTTTAAAATCTAACATTTCACATTCAAATAGAACATTTAAATACAGAAAGCTTGAGTAATGAGTGACCCTTGTGAAACCAAATGCATTGTCTCTGATGGTAACTGCTTCTTTAGAGCGAATGAAGTAAATCACAGGAAAATTCGACTAATGATAGTGAAACACATGAATAAAAACAGCAACTTGTGCAGTAGTTGTTCAAGACACGAGTGGTTACCTGTAGAACACGATTCACAATTATCACAGATTAAATCCGTTAGAAGTTGGGCTACCAAAGTTGAAATTCAAGCAGCAGCAAATGTACTCGGTGTACATACAGTAAATTCACATACTGTATAATCATAACAAATGGTTGAAATATTGCACATCAAAGCCACAATTTAACATGGAAACAGAAATTTACTTGAAACATACCAATGAATGTGATTATGAAGCTGTTACATGTGTCTAATGTCGCAATACAGAATATTGTGCTGCTATGTGCAATAAATCTACTAAATATGAAAGAAAAATGAAGGTCAGTAGACCTTCTGCCAACTGCCACAGCTGCTGCCCGGGCGACATGTTCTTAACACTGATGAGCGTACGCGACACCACCTCACTCAAGTCTCGCCCTTTAAAGCCCTCCATCCGCCCCCGGGACCCCGTCACCTACCACGCCCAAACCCCGACTTTCCTCCATCCAAAGGGATTTCCGCATTCAGGGAGAGCATTTAAATGATAATTAACACTTAAGCCCTGAATTATAATGCGATCCGGCTAAAGAAGACCTGGTGTATGTGAGACCATTTTGAGAGCACAATACCCGGGCAGCGTCCAGAGAGACACGGACGGACAAGACAGACAGACAGACAGGCAGACAGACAGACAGACAGACGGACAGACAGGTGGGCGGCTACTTCCCGGGCCCCATGAATAACAACGAGCTGTGGAAAAACGCCATGGCCCCACTCAAGGAGGTGTCAGGAAGTCAAGTGGGTTTTGTGTTATCTCCTCGTACTTTCAGCTGCCTATTAGCATAGCTATTCAGACCGCACAGCCCATGGCCCACAATGGGAATAGTGAGGGGAACCCAATCACACACTCTCTCTCTCTCTCTCTCTCTCTCTCTCTCTCGCTCTCTCTCTCTCTCTCTCTCTCTCTCTCTCTCTCTCTCTCTCTCTCTCTATCAGTCTTCCTCCTCTGCTTGCGCCCTCACTCCTAACTAATCCACTAAGTCCCAAAGGGGCTTGGGAGTCGTTGAGTTCTGAAGTGGCTTTTTGTCTTTCGTTTTTTTTTTTGTTTTTTTTGTGTCGGGGAAGCTGAAAGTCCACCTGCCCCCAAGAATTTCAAGAGGGTAGTGCGAGACGACCGACTTATGTGTGTGTCTCAGTGTGTGTGTCTATTCTAATTCTTTTGTCCCGGAGCCCTTTCTGGAAAACTTGAGCAGGTGAATTCTTACCCCTCAATTGGGGTCCGAACACTCATTTTCTCAGACAAAGTGCGACCTCCAAAGGGCATCTTTCTGAGCCCGGCAGTCAGCCTGGGGCCGTAAGGTCCAATAGCAGCCCTGCATCCTGTCAAATTGCTCCGGAAAAAAAAAAAAAAAAGGAAAAAAGAGAGAGGTATTGAACCGGTACCGGCTTCCTCTTTGTAACTGGCCCTGGATAACAGGGACGGATTAAATGTGAATGGAAATTCTGTCCAGAATATGAAATAAGGGAATAAGAGATTCCCGGTTCTTTTGTTTTTAAATATTGATTCCAACGCACCTCTGGGTTATCCAGTCAAAATGCCTTCTCAAAAAACACAGAGGAAGTTGAATGAAAAAATATCCAAGCCATTTGTGAAAGGGCAAAATGAACCCCTCTCCACCGAAAGCAAAATGGGAACAGTTCATACTCAAACTGGACGAAAGCGATCAAACACTGACACATGAATCCTTGGTCGCCGTGTATCTTTCTTGATACCGAGGTGGAACGTCGTATATGGATATTTGTCCGCACCAACAACAATCTGTTCATCCGCAAGAGAATGAATCAACGATTTGAAACGCTGGCGTAAGCACAGCAAGCCGGCAGGGGGACACGTGAAAAAACTTGGCGTCAGACGGCAGAACCACATGGGGGGCGTGCAGCGTGACGAGCACCTTCATCATATTCGGACACGACAATGTACGGACGCCGTTCCTAAAGCTGGAGGGACTTTCGAAGCTTCAACTTTCCGAAGAGAACAACACAACGGGCGTCGGCCGTCGCCAGCAGGTTCCTGACGCTGGTGGACGTCCTGACGTTGGCATTTTCAAGAAGCTCCGTTTTTACTTCTCCACATGAATACACGGAAAACGGAGCTTTGAGAAATTCCCTCCCAAGCTTTGTGTCCCTTGACCTAAAATGCCGCTTTCCTACCGACAGGAGGCGGAAACGCAGAGAAAATACCATGTTTTCAAAAATATACGTGTGGACAAAGCCTAAATTCTACAAGTATTTCTACTTGTCAAAATGTTATCGGTTTGCTGTAACCTTTTGTATCTTCATGTTCAATTAATAATTTTCCAATAAGGAATAAAAATAGCGAAACTACAAATAAAACACAGCTGTGAGTTAAGCGGCGCCTATGAAGGCCCTAATTCAATCGCCGAAGGTAAATGTGAGTCTCCACAGGCGCGGTAGTCAAGGGCGAAGCAAGATAAACATAATGAGTGTGGCCATCGCTATTATTTTTAGGGGCCTATCGATCGCAGCCTGTTGCCCTTAATGCATAATAAAAACTCAGGCGGGCAGGAGTGTGACAATATATATCCATCCCATTATTTGCTACAGTACTGTTACTCCAAGGGCTCCGCTGATCCCGCTGACCCCAATCACCACCGATTCTCTGTTCCCCTTTCCTGTTCCCGTAGAATCCACGTAGAGCCCCTTCGGTTGCTCTATGGCATCGATTCCCACTCTCACTTTTCTCTCTCTGCCTCTGATGGCTTCTCAATAAGTGCATGGATCTATGATTGATTTTACCATAGGACGTCTCCTTACAGTCATTATGGGGGAATTTTCAAAGGGCTGTAATAGAATCTGATGGCTCTGAGTGTTCACAAATCACTTTCCCATTGACCCGGAGCCGGAGCCAGATTCAGGTGCCCTTTTCGACAAGTCGCTCATTAAAATCCTGCAATAAAATGTCGGATTTTTTTTTTTTTTTCTGTGATTCCATTCTGCAACATTTCATGGTCAAATGTAAGCATAAGCATCCATACAGTGGTGGAAAGCAGCAACGTAGAAGCAGCACTTTTATATTGTGGGAGTGGGGTGTGGTTTGGCGGCATCTGCAGGTGGGGAGCCAGCACATGTTCAACCGGCAGGGGGCACAGCTGTGGGAGATTGAGATAATTAGCAGTCTTACGTGAGGCTGGGTCCCACACCAGTACCGGGAGAAATTGCTGGAGTTTCAAAAAGAAAGTCCCTTACTTTAATTTGGGCATTGAAACTGTCGATTTGTTGTGGCGGAAAAAATAATGCAGTCGAGGACTTCATACTGCATTTTTATTGCAAACCTGGTTCCTAGTCCATCAATTCATCCCGTAAACACAAGAGTCTGGTCACATATGTACTTAAGTAAAGTCCTTGATGAAGTATATTCCCTTTCAGGGGCCGTTGACTTTTTCTCAAATACATTTCCAAGCAAATATTTATACTTTCAACTCATTAGTTAAATTACATTATATTATAGACTGTTATATCAGGACACTGGATATGATTGAAGTATGTACTTTTACATCTTAATACTTTAAGGACCTACAAGAACAATTACTTATATACCTATACTGAAGTAGAAATATCAATGCGGTACTTTTACTGGAGTAATTTTGTCTCAGTATGTTTGTACTTACATTTGTTTATTTATATATATACATATATACACCCACGGAACAGCACTTAAGCACGGCCCCGAGGAGCATAAACCAGTCCCAGAGAGCGTGAGGGGACCCTGCACCTCCGAAGTGCACACATACAACCCTTTCCATGTGCAGGCATAAGACGACGCAACCGCAGACGAAGAACCTGGGCCTTGGGCGCCAGGGACGGACCACAGCCCCACCTGGCCACAAGCCCAAAACTCCCGCGCGCGTAGCCGAGTGCACTCGGTGCAGGACACGCCGATCCCCCCATCCCCCCAACCCCTCTTGCCGCAGACAGCCAGATATGTGGGACCTCCACCACCCCTGGCACCCGGGGCACCCACCGCAGAGAAGCCACGCAGCGGGAGAAAGGCTGACAGCCGCCCCCACCACCCCAACCCACATCCACGAGAGCAAGCAGCCTCCAAGGGGCCCGGGAAAGCACGCAGCGGCGCTCCCCGCAGCCCTGCCGGGTCACAGCACGCACCAGGGCCAAGCTGAGAGGACTCTAACGCAGCCGGCAGGGGGCCCACCCGGTCGCCACCTGGCCGACCACACCCCCACGCCAACAAACCAGTCCCCCCCATCCCGGATATCCCAGTGCTCAATGCGTGTTGTTGGTTGAATGATGTTAAAATGACGGGGCGTGGGGGTGCGAGTCCCCCAAGCCTGTTGAACCCAAATCACTCGCACCCCTGGTGCCCCGCAGACCCTGGTCTGGTGGGGTGTTGTTTGGAATACAATTTGTGTGGGAGTGTATGTGTTCTAAGCTGATATGACTGGTTTTAAAATTGCAGGACGGACGAGAAGCACGTCGGGGCAGGAGCGTGACAGGCAAGATCGCAGCCGCCCGCCACATCCCCACCCACATAGCTCGCACCCCACCCATCCTGCAAACCCGAGGCCAATTGAGTGGTGTATGTACTGAGTTTGAGTTGTTGTTGTTGTTGTTGTTGTTGACGTACTCTTGAGAAAAAAGTACTTCTTCGACTACATTGTCATTTTTTCTCACTATGTCTCTCCCTCACACTCTCTACCTCTCTCTCCCTCTCTCTCTCTCTCTCCCTCTCTCTCTCTTGCCACAGCCCCTTCTTCTCCTTCTTCCCTTAATCCTCAATCCCCTCCCTCTTTTCCCTTTCCTTCTCCTCCATTTGCTGCTCTGGCGCTCCGCTCTGGCCGATGCCGTGACCTTTTTAGCTGCTGCTTAATCAGATTAGCTCCTATTAAGAGCCGTGCACCGCTGATGACTCTTTCATGAGGTAGCACCCCAGTCCCACGGGGGGAGACGGACCGGAGGCACACGGAGAGAGAAAGAAAGAGTGGGTGGTCGAGGCGAGAGAGAGAGAGAGAGAGAAAGAGAGAGAGAGAGAGAGAGAGAGAGAGAGAGAGAGAGAGAGATGGAGGGAGGGAGGGTCAGAGGGACGTGAATAAGAAGTCAACGAGAGCCAGAGAAAGGTCAATCGCTCGAGTCGGTAATGGGGTGGTTGTGAGACAGAGACAGAGAAAAGTAAAAAAAAATAATACTATACCTGTCAGTGGAGAGAAACCGAAAATATATGGAGACGATGAGGTCACCGGGAATAGATAAGATAAGAAGGGGTCAAGTCGTGGTGTGACTGATATTGGTCGTATTATGACAGAGGTCTGAGGAACAGAATGTAGGAAGACATGATTAATTACTAACATTATGATACGAGTGAATATAAGTGAATATTACCCTCACCTTAATGTCACTAGTGTCAGATTGAGAGTGGAAATGGTTATGGTTTTTTGACGTGTGTGTGTGTGTGTGTGTGTGTGTGTGTGTGTGTGTGTGTGTGTGTGTGTGTGTGTGTGTGTGTGTGTGTGTGTGTGTGTATGTGTACATATGCTGACACTGTGATTAATGCAGTGAAATTTCAGCATGAAAAATAATGCCATGGTGGGCAGTATTAAATATCATATTGTCACATTTTTGTGTTTGGTGTGGTACAGATGTGTAGATAAGTAGAAAGATATATATATATACTGTATATCCTATATATATACAGTATATATATATATATACATACATTGTATATCCTGTATATATACTGAATATATATGTAGAAATGATGTAAATAGAAAAATTGATACAAATATGTAGATATAAGTACATCATGTATATGTTCAATGTATGTATATCAATGTATATAAACTGTACACTGATCAGTCACAACATTAAAACCACTGACAGGTGACGTGAATAACATTGCTCATCTCATTCCAATGGAACCTGTCAAGGGTTGGGATGTACAGTATTAGGCAGCAAGTGAACAGTCAGTTGTTGATGTTAATGTGTTGGAAGCAGGAAAAATGGTCAAGCGTAAGGATCTGAGCCACTTTGACAAGGACCAAATTGTGATGGCCAGACGACTGGGTCAGAGCATCTCCAACACGACAGGTCTTGTGGGGTGTTCCTGGTATGCAGTGGTTAGTACCTACCAAAAGTGGTCCAAGGAAGGACAACTGGTGAACCAGCGACAGGGTCATGGACGCCCATGGGCTCGGTGAAGCTTGTAGGGAGTAAAGTCCATCCTGTCTGGTCTGATCCCATGGAAGAGCTACTGTAGCACAAAATCCTAAAAAGTTAATGCTGCTATGTGTGTGCGGCTGTGCAGGCGCAGACAGGTCAGAGTGTCCATGTTGACCCCTGTCCACTGCTGAAAGCACCTACAATGGGCATGTGAGCATCAGAACTGGACCATGGAGCAATGGAAGAAGATGGCCTGGTCTGATGAATCATGTTTTCTTTGACATTATGTGGACGGTCGCGTGCGTATGCGTTGTTTACCTGGGGAAGAGAACGCACCAGGAAGCGCTATGGGAAGAGGGCAAGCTGATGGAGGCAGTGTGATGCTCTAGGCAATGTTCTGCTGGGAAACCTTGTTTCCTGGCATTCATGTGATGTTACTTTGACACGTACCACCTACCTGAACATTGTTAGGCGACTCAGAGCTGTTTTGGCGCCAGGAGGGGGACCTACACAATATTAGGCAGGTGGTTTTAGTGTGTGTGTGTGTGTGTGTGTGTGTGTGTGTGTGTGTGGGTGTGTGTGTGTGAAAATGTAGATATAATATAAAGAATTCAAAATACGTGGATATAAGTCAATATAATGTAAACAGAAACAAAAGGGTAGAAGGGCGCAAACATTTTTATAGAATAATTTTTCAAAACTCTCATTTCAGCGTTACTTCCTTTCTGAGGACAATTGGTGTACGTGAACCGAATGACCAAACACATTCTCATTCAAGTTTAATTTTCCTCTGGTCATTTCCTCATGCCATGTCACTAACCTCCATGTCATTTCAGATCCACCCACTTTCTTTTTGCTTGGCTGTCACTCCCTTCCTTTCTCCTGGTTTCCCCTACCTGCAGCTCATTCCCTCCTTAGTCGCTCAGTATAATACCAGTCCACTTTCCTTTGTTCTCTCCCAGATTGGCTCTTGCATTACGCTGAGCTTTTCTGCACTACTACCTGTTTCCTGTACCTTCCATCTAAACCTCTGCCTGCCAAACTGAACTCTTGAAACGCTCGCTTTATTCTGTCTCCATTATAACACGACTCAACAACCCTGCAGCGGCAATCAGTTTCAATAATCCGGTGGGTGTGGCTCTAAGCTGTAGAGGGCTGGGCCCAAGAAACACTTTGAAAAAAAAAATATATTATTCTAATAATAATAATAATAATAATAATAATAATAATAATAATAATAATAATGATAATAATAATAATTTGAAATAAATAAAGCATCCCGGAGCCCTTAAATCCACACAGATTTTTGCCTTAAATATATATATATATATATATATGGCTGTATATAAGGCTTCCAGCTTCATTATGAATGTGTAAATACTTCATCCTCACCGCAAACCGCACCTCACTACCTCCTCTGACGCTACCAAAAAAGAGGGATTATTTATTTTTTTATCAATGGCTTTGGGTGCGGCGCAGAGCCAAGCATATTTCTTTCATAACACACCTTGACATTTCTATTACGGTGCCTCTTCCCCTTCCTCTGCAGGTGAAATATGCTAGTCAATCCTATGCTAATCTTTCACGTCATTTTTTCCTCCTTTTTTTTAGCAAGTTTCAAAAAGCTCTCTAACTCTTCTGGGTTGGTTTCGGCATTAGCGAGGGCATGACCGGGGGCCGGGAAAATAGACGGAACAGCATAAGTCACGGTGCGTGTGTGTGAGTGTGTATATGTGTGTCTAATGTATGTATGTCCATATCACATGGCTAGTGTGTGTGTGTGTGTGTGTGTGTGTGTGTGTGTGTGTGTGTGTGTGTGTGTGTGTCTAATGTATGTATGTCCATATCACATGGCCTTTGTGTGTGTGTGTGTGTGTGTGTGTGTGTGTGTGTGTGTGTGTGTGTGTGTGTGTGTGTGTGTGTGTGTGTGTGTGTGTGTGTGTGTCTAATGTATGTATGTCTATATCATATGGCCTTTGTGTGTGTGTGTGTGTGTGTGTGTGTGTGTGTGTGTGTGTGTGTGTGCCTGCGTGTGTGTGTGTGTGTGTGATGTACAGTACCATCCAGTAAATTGAACCGGCTTGGGCGTTTAATTTAGAGACGGATCAATAAATTGATATACGGTGTTGGTTATGGGACTTGACTCTGTCTGTCATGAGGTGTATGTCATTGTTTTATCGACTGCATTTATTGCATTTTCTGCTGCCATCCGCCGTATCCCCTCCCACTGGATTCAATTAACATTTACCTGCATCCTAATCAACACATTTCCCTTAATCCTCCATGATTTAATAACCAGCCAGACATCCAGAAGATACCAACAGTCATATAAGCCCCCCCCCCAGTTCTGCATTCCCACAAATGTCAGGTGCGTGACTCGACAAATTACTCAGTAGACAGAGTCACTACAAAAAAAAAGAGAAAATTGGCTTGAAATATTCTGGGGTTTTTTTTGGGAGAAAATACACAATCCTCCCTGAGCCCAACGTGTGTAAACTTTGTCCTTTGATAGCCACGAACAAAAAAGCAGCCATTATTTTATTTATTTCCGAACCGTTATAATTATTTGTGCGTTGGGAGAGTGACATTTTTTAACCGTCTCTGCGCTTATTGCCCGGGCCCCGAGATTAGAATCAACCCGTAACCAGGGGCGACGAGCGGATCAGAGGGCAGCGCCACTCATTGATGTGACAGGCCTTGCGCCAGAGGGGGCGATGTGGCCACATTTACCCCCGCGCGCTGACAACTGCAAAAGGTATCACACATATTGTTCTAATGAGGAGCAGGCTGGTAGTCCTCTGTGTCCTTCAGTCAGTGCTGGGGGAGGAACGGGGGGAGGAGGGAGGGGTGGGAGGGAGGGACGAGAGGAGGATGTCAGTGTGGGGGCGCTGATTGGTATGTACTGTCACAGGTGTAAAGAAGGTGTCGAAAAACAATCCGATGTGACGGTGACAATCTGGGTTGAAGCGAGCGGGGCAGGCGTGAATTACCTGCGCTATTTACAACCCTTTGCTAAACTGTGTGTGTGTGTGTGTGTGTGTGTGTGTGTGTGTGTGTGTGTGTGTGTGTGAGCGGGGAAAGAGGGGGAAACGCACAGCCTCGCCCATCTGTATATACTGTACGCATATACTGTGTATATATTATACATATGATTTTTTCAACATTTACATTTTCTTCTGTTCCAATTCTATCCTCGTTTTGTGTTTTTCTTTGTTATTTTCCATTTGCTTTTAGGATGTAACAATAGTTTTCCCTGAGCAGACAGAGAGAGAGAGAGAGAGAGAGAGAGAGAGAGAGAGAGAGAGAGAGAGAGATTATGGAATATATCCTCAACAGGGCATACTTAAATAGAAAACCGGGGTCGCTTGTGGCAATTATCTGCCGGTGCTGTGTGCAGTCGGAGTTGGACGGGCGCCTGTGGACATGCCGAGACAGACCCTGTATTGATGTTCAATAAGCACTTTGAAGATCAAAATGGACAAAAAAAAACCAAGTCGGTTCGTGCGATCTTGTGACCAGTGCAGCAACAGTGTCCCTGCAAAGCCAGCCTGTCTAAATACAGTATATAAAAAAGTGAATGGTTCACAAAGAAAAAAACATCGGGAAAAGTACCACTTCTGATGCAGGCCGCCGGCAAGTGGGGCTGACATCAGGGGCCGAGGTGGTTGGCTAGATTTTGGCCCCTCTTTAATTTTGACATTGCTTCTCGACTGAACGGGCCCCGCTGCCAAATCATGTATGTGCATTTGCGCGGCAATGTTTCATCCCAGTGATATTTTCAGAAAGCCGCCAACGCGTCCCATAAATCACAAGTATCCGCCGCCTTTATGCTGAAGCGTTGCCAACAAAAAATATGCTCACAGCCGTTGATTCTTGGGTGGATACGACCATATCTAGTGTCATTTAGCGTAGAAATCACAGAAAAAAAATCGACAAACAGAAGACTAATGGCAAATTATTTGTATTTATCCTTTACTTATTACTAATGCAATCATATAAGGCTTGTGTGCCATTATGCTAGTCAATGTAAAACACAATATGTACTTGACCTTTGACCTTAGCTTACTCAGGACTCTTACTGGACTCGGTATGAGCCACAGTGAGTTCCAGACACATCTGAACATTGCATGTTTCCCCAAAAGCAAATTGATAAATTGTTTGATTTAATTTCGATTTAATTAAATTTAAGTATTTACTCTAGTGATTTGCTATCATCATAGGAGGGCATGAATAGCTAATTCATTTACAATTGCCTTGGATATTTTGAATAACAATAGCATAAATCAGACTCACTAAATCAGTAGGCTCCGATTACGTTATCAAAATTTTGAACTTTCTAACCATTACCAATTAGCTTAACACTTCACAAGTTGTTGGTACTGGATAATTAACCTGCCAATATACACTACTCACAAAAAGTTAGGGATATTTGGCTTTCGGGTGAAATTTATGGAAAATGTAAAAAGTTCACGCTACAGTAATATTATATCATGAAAGTAGGGCATTTGGGTAGAAACATGCAATGGTGATTTCCTCATCTCAAACAATTTATTGAAACAAAAGCCAACAACAGTGGTGGGTTTACCACAACAAACAATGTCAATGTCTCAATAATTTCTCATGTGGCCTTGAGCATCAATTACAGCTTGACAACGACGTCTCATGCTGTTCACAAGTCGACTTATTGTCTGCTGAGGCCTGGCACCCCACTCTTCTTGAAGGGCGTCCCTCAGGTCATTGAGGTTCTGGGGTACAGAGTTACGAGCCTCTACACGGCCACTCAGCTGATCCCATAGGTTTTCTATGGGATTCAGGTCTGGAGAAGGTGCAGGCCACTCCATTTGAGGTGCCCCAGTCTCCAGCAGCCGTTCCCTAATGATGCGACGTCAATGAGCTGGAGCATTGTCGTCCATGGAGATGAAATTAGGCCTGTGTTGTTCATGCAGGGGCACAATGACTGGATGAATGATGTTATTCAGGTCGTATGGACTTGTCACTGTACCATTCACAAAGTGTAGAGCAGTTCTGTATTGACTAGACACATTATTGCACTGTATTGCCCACACTGTAACACCACCACCACCAAAGGCTCGTCTGGTGACAACAGTGGCTTATGCATAGCGCTCTCCTTGAGGTCTCCAACATCGTTGGTGGCCATCATTTCTGCTCAACGTGAATCGACTTTCATCAGAGAGCAGCACTGAGGCCACTGGTCCCTCGTCCAGCGTCAATGCTCCCTGGCCCGTGCAAGACGATGATGGCTGTGCCTGGTGGTGTGGTCAGGTACCCTTGCAGGTCGTCTAGCACGCAGACCACGCTGATGTAAACGGTTTTCAATGGTCTGACGTGACACTTGGGTGCCTCTCACCTCCCTTATATGTGCCTGGAGTTGAGTGGCATCATCATCCGGTTCCGCAGGGCACTGTTCACAATTAAGCGCTCATCAGTGTGGGATGTGGCCCAAAGACGTCCATTTCTATGCCTTTCTGTGACTCTTCCAGTCTCTGTATCTCTGTTGCAACCTGCTGATGACACTCTGTGACACTCTAAGCTCAGTGGCCACTTCCCTCTGACAACATCCTGTTTAAAGCCTCGCAATTGCGAGGTACTGTTGATCAGTTGTTAGGTGTCGTCTTGGTCTCATGATGTCAACATGTGAACAGCTTTATGAAGAGGACTTTAAATACCAATTCTAATTGAACCAGGAAATGTATTGGTCGATTCATGGATCAAACACCTGTTGTGAATTTTGCCGTTCAGCTCCTTGTTAGAGAACAGCAAGTTGTGCAAAAAGTACTGAAACATTGAGCAGTTGGATGTGCAGTCAAAAGTTTAGAGAAGGTCAAATTAAGTTCACCTGTAAAGGTTATAGTGCATTTTAGGTTCATCCTGAAATTTCACCTGAAAGCCGAATATCCCTAACTTTTTGTGAGTAGTGTATATGTTATTTCCTTTTCTATGGTTCTAGGAATCAAACTCCTCCATCCATTAAATGTGCTTATACAAAATCATGTGTAAATAACCCCCCCCGTCTTTCAATATTATATCTAAAACGTGTATTTTTTTGTACTATTATGAATTCCCTGTGATGAAATGAAGGGGAAGGCAGATCCCAGTCCATCTAACAACTTCACACACTCATCCCCTTGCTTAAGGCAGTAGCATCATAAATACACAATCACTGTGGGTGCCAAAGTGAGTATTTCACTGGGGTTATCAAGTGGGCACCCTCTTTCACCAATGTTTCAGTGAATTAGACCCACTACACCTCCATAAGTGTCCACAGTTAGTGCTGGCATCCTAGAACAACACCCATTCACACCCACGTCCTTCAGCCTACCACTATTCCATGAGTACGCTCACAGTGACAATCGTTAACGTCCCTGTAAAGCAACAATAAATATGTGTTCTGAGTTTGTCACACCATGGAAAAACGTGTTATTAACCACCGAGCCAAATTTTAATGATTAAAAAAGTCACCAAGTATATAATCACCAAGTATAGAGGTTTCAAAACCGTGAAAAAAAAAAAGGCAGTTCCCTCTGCTCTCAGGACGGTGAAACCACGCCCAATCCCGAGACAGGTGCAGTCTTTCTCAATTTTCAAATACTTTCCTACTAATCCAATACATACTGGGAATTGTATGTTATACAAATCTAAAATCAGAAAATCAATAACGGGCTGTTTTTGGTTATTTTGATTTTGTTGTGAAGTTAACATGAGAAAATGGGATATTTGATTCGGGCTCCCCCAGCTACGTGCACTCCCAAGAAGCGGGGCCCTGTCCTGCTGTCCCGCGGGGCTCTGTTCCGAGTCCTTGTGTGCCTGGGGAGAGCCCCGCTCAGAACCTCCCTCCCCTGGCTCGCGTGGAGCCGGGACAGCGCCCCGCTGTCCGGGAGCGCAGGGGATTGGGGAGCCACCGCTCTTGGAACACAACGGTAATGGAAATAAGGAGACCAAGCTGTCATGTACATTCTGGCATCCACGGAACATACATTCGGGTGACGAAGGCGCCATTTTATCTGGATAGCAAACCAGTGTAGGCTGTAGTAAGTCGTTGCGGTTGAGCGAGAGAACCACTGACGAAGGCTCTCTACTCTTATAAAGTGTTCGGGCAGGGCCATGCCAGGTAGGAACGCCTTGTGTTCACCCAGTTGCTACACACTGTGCCTAATTACCACAACCGATAGTTACACAGGCCTACCGAGCACCATGCTGCCACCGATTCCGTACAGGCTTCCTTGGTGGCTACCATCCATCCTTTAATACCACCTACAATAGCTTACAGGCTTACCCAGTGACTGGCACAATTGCTGCCATCTGTTCCGTAGAAGGCCTCTTGCTGGCTACCATTGTATCCCTTACGATCACACTGGTCTCAGATTTAACATCCCAATTGATCTGTTTATTTCTCTTTATCCACAGCCACTGACCAGCCCTTTCAGCTGTTTCAGCCAGCTGCTTTAGAGCTGATCTCAGAGAATGACCTTGAATTCAAAATTCTAAAAGAGGCAACATATTTGATTTGGCCACAAACCAACGGCACCAGATTGTGCAACGTAGTGGGGGTGGGGGTGTTCTCAACGTTCTCATTTTTCCGGAAAGTTGTCATGTTTTTTGTGCCCCCGGAAAGTAGGGGCACAAAAAATCCCGGTATACCCCCTAGTTCGGCGCCCATGCCACAAACCTTCTCTTGGTCTAATGTCTGTCCTGGAACAGTTAACACAGTGAAATGCACAACGTACTCCAAGTCTGAATACAGTACCATAATTGTGTGGACGCAATTATCTGTGGAACCTGGAGTTGTGTGCCAACATCTTTTTAACAGTCCCTAGCCTTACTCAATTTTGCAAAGTTGCAAATACTGTACTGTACTGTCATATTCTGCCCCTACCACGCACTGACAAAATTGTTCTTTTTCGATTATTCGATGCTTAACAGGACCCAAATTAACCTCTCTGCGCTTTCTTTCATCTAAACTTGCAAAACACTTAAGATCTTGGATATGGTGTCACTGTAGACGACCCTGCCTCAGACTTAACCTAGAACCTGACAAAATGAGGTTCAGTGTTTGCTGGAGCAGCACACTACTGACAACATACATATTACATACTCACATATATGCCTACTGTACCCGCTGATTGGGGTTTTGAAGGATCTCCAAGGAGAAACTTAATACGACCAGTCCCCATGCCCCACAAATCTCAGCTAATCTTCCTCCTCTCAACACTTTCCCAATTCCTCCAGCGACCTTGTTTTGCCTGTGAAGCTGCCCTTGCACTCCTATCACCTTCCTCCCGCCGACGAATCTGACCAGCAATCATCTGCCTCCTAGGCCTTTCTGAGGACGTAGCCTTTACTCCCAAGGTTTCCACGCAAAATCTGACCCAAAACCCTCCGTCCACCTGACCAATTATGTCATTATTTTCAAGAGCTCGCCAGGCACGCTGGCCCGCTTCCCTCTGCTTCCGTTTTCTACCTGCGTTCACAAACCAGTGTGGAGGCTCTAACTGCAGCATCCCATAGACGTTGACAAGGGCATCACCATCCTCACTTTGGCCCTCTGGAGGAAACACAAATATCCATTCTTGGAAATTCTTGTGTCATTATAAAATAAACTGTGTAAGGATTCCTCGCAGGTTAAGGAAGGCTGTTCTATAAATACTGTATGTCAAGGCCATACATTTTCAAGTGTTCATACACTCAGAGTGTATGGACATAGATTTCATGTTAACAACCAGAATGTATGGAAGGTAACCTATTCATATGACGGAACATGCGCCGTCCTCAAGGCCGAGTGGTGTGAGACAGTGTACTAAGTGCAGCGTGCAGCACTGAGTGCAAAGCAGCGGCTCGCTCGGAGCCGACCACGCCCACTCTCCACCACACGGACACCGAAAGAGGCTCCCCACGCGGGCTTCATACTCGACGCAACAAGTGTGTGTCGGGCGCTCTTCCTTCCGACGGCGTTGAGCAGCGAGGGGTAGATAATGTTATCCTGCTGCTTTGTTTTAGTTTTTTTTGCCCCCGTTCATTTTTATAGGTCACAGGGTTCATTTGATAGGTCGGACACGCTTCCCCGTTCCCGTTGCTCTGTCGTTGCCTCACATTTCCTTCGCTTGCCCATTGTTTTTCCAGGCATAAAACCCATCCCTTTTCCCCCATTTCTCTCCACTCCCTTGGTTCCGCCAAGTCCTCACATTTTTCCGTTTTTCGTCTTTCTTTCTTTTTCTCAAGCGGAGGCGGGACGGACTTTGATGTGGGCTGACGATGTGACTTGTAGCGCTCGGGTAAATGTAATCATATTAGCGAGTTAACCATGCCACAGCCAGTGTGACCCAGTGACAAAAAATTCAAGCCCTCTCTCTCTCTCTCTCTCTCTCTCTCTCTCTCTCTCTCTCTCGCTCTCCCTCTCCATCCCTCCGTCTCGTCCTCCCTCTCTCTTTCTGCCTTCCTTCTGTGTAGCTCCTGCTCATTGTCTATGATTATCTAGCCTTGGGACTGAGTGGGAACAGAGTCCTTTTGGGAGATATAGTCCTCGCATGTGTGGTTGTATGCGTGTGCGTGTGTGTGTGTGTGTGTGTGTGTGTGTGTGTGTGTGTGTTTGTGCATGCGCGCGCGTGTGTGCGTGTGTGCGCGCGCGCATGCATGTGTGTGTGTATGTGTGTGTGTGTGTGTGTGTGTGTGTGTGTGTGTGTGTGTGCGCATGTGCGTGTGCGTGTGTGTGTGTGTGTGTGTGTGTGCGTGTGTGTGTGTGTGTGTGTGTGTGTGTGTGTTTGAGCTCATATTTGCATTCCGCGTCAGGGACTGGAACGGAAGAGGATTTTCTTGATAGAACAACAATGGAAGAAAACATAAAGTCAACATACTGGAACCCCTACCGACACGTTGCCATTTTTTTCGCCGCGGTTTCCGTCAGAGTGTCGTCTTCATTTCCACAGACAACCATCCGTTTGTTCATAAATACTGTAAGGTGCCTGATAGCTCAAATGGATGTGATCTCACGTTGTCATGGGTCTCATCTCCTCTTCAAAACACCAGTGAGGGACAGTGAAAATGGTGGCGTTTGGTGTGTGTGTGTGCGTGTGTGTGTGTGTGTGTGTGGGGGGGGGTTGTTTTTCGGAGGGCGTACTTCAGCAGAGGCTCCAGCAGAGCCCCGGTTTTCCACAGACGCTGCTAATCGCTCCACAACAGAGCCAACCCGACCCAATGCGGAGGGGGATCACCTGAATGACGGCTTGACCTCTGGGGACTACGACTTTTTCCATTCCATGGCGTGTTTGTTCTTGTGTGTAATATCTGTGTGTGTGTGTGTGTGTGTGTGTGTGTGTGTGTCTGTGCATCCGTGGCAAAGGGGCGGGTGTCAAAGTGACTGTTTGAAAGCAAGATGGGACGGCCCTTGATTACCGCTGATGGGTTCGTTTTAGGAAGGTCAGGGAGAATCGGGAGACGAGGAAGACAAGAGTGTCTGGTGGGTATTTTCAAGAGAGATTAGGCAGCGCACAGGGAGGGAGGAGAGCGAGAGAGCGCGCGCGAGAGAGAGAGAGAGAGGGAGAGAGAGAGAGCGAGGAAGAACCGAATGGAATCCGACTGAATGCATGCGTGAAAAATGCAACGAGGCTACGGTCCACTTCCTTCCCTCCTCATCATCGCTATTTGACGCCGTCCTTCTGTGGGCCCTGGAGAGTGGACGTGCCCACTAGTGCTGAGTTGTCACAAAGACTCTGTCTGTCTGACAGCCCCCTTCCCGCCCCCACGGCTCTCCACAAGTGTCAATCCGGAGACACTGGATGTGTCAGGGGGGAGCCAATATGAGATTTGAAGGTCAAAAAATAGACAAATAAGTGACAGCTGTGTGAATAGAGGAAACGCAGCGCCACATAATTACTAAGCAGCTAAGATTAAAGCCGGGGCCGCTTTGTTTTGTTTCTTTCCGTCGCTTTTCTCCGACGAAGTGACAGGTGCGTTAATCAGATTTCAAAGACGTGGCGGCCGTTTCTGTCAGATCAGAACACGGTCACCATGGAGGGCAACCAAGGAGGACGACGCCGGAGGGCAAAACAACCCCCAAAAACATCCCATTGCCTTTATTCTTGTGCCCACTTTGCATGGCAAAAAAAACCAAAACAAAGCAAAGGTCGTCTTCATCTTAATCCTCAAACGGTGTCACCTCCCCGTGGCTTGAGAGCCCCAGCAGCCTCGCGGGCAGGCTGTGGCTGGGGGACCGCCGATGAGGACCTCAGCTCTCTTTGGTGATTGGTCTCTTTACGAGTGAGTCACGAGTGGAATTCTCACTGGTACGGTTTCATTCGGTCAACATAATTTATTCAGGTGGGGTGCAAAGTGTAACTGTGACCCGCCGCGTGCTAAGCCGACACATTTTGCGGCGCCGTATTGTTGGCTAGACGGCAAAAACAGCGCCAATTCAAAAATTCCGTCAAAAATGAGATTTTGGCAGATTTACGTTTCTAAAGTTGTTTTCTTTCTCTCGACGTATTTTCAAACTGAGTTCGATTTCTAAATATTAGACTCATATTCGAGGCTAAGTGGTCCACCAGCATTTCACAGGGGAAAAAAAGCTACTCAGCCACGGCGCAAACGGCGATCTTACGGTTCCCTTTGGTGCAGACACGCAGAACAACATCATCCTTCCAGATTCTGTGTGGCGTGAAGTCAGAATGTGAAACCGTTCTGATGAAATGAGGCTACAAATGAACAAAAGAAGATCTGACGTCACTTCGGTTAACAATGTTTTTCAAGAAGCAAGGACAAATAAACTCCAGACGCCAGAAAGTTCTCCGTCAAAACATATCATCTCCGTGTTGCTATGGCTGATGAGAAGAGGGCGGCAGAGCTCTCAATCATACCACTGAGCTGGCAGCGTGAGGCAGCGGGCGGCGGGGTGCTCCCAGAAACCAGCAATTCCCAGAATGCAAATGGACGGGAATTGCTCTCCCCTGGTTCTGGGTTTTCATGCGTGCGATCTGAAAAGTGCCACTTTCTTAAAACGATCGTTGTTATCAAACAATTAATGCAGGAAATCTGAATGTTTAGAAGTTACAGAACAATAGAGGGGGCATGCTACTATAGTGAGCATATAACTTAGACCTAATATTAAAAGGTTAACTTGAAATATACATTTCCCAATATTTTATAGAAATGAATGATTAAAACATTATTTCAGTAAAAACTAATTCAACATTACTTGATTGAAGGAGTACAGCACTATCCAAATGTATCCATTTAAAGCACTAATTGTGTTTCTAAAGAGGTGTTTTCTTCTGCAAAAGTCTGGAAATGCTTCTAAAACTTAAAAGTCTGGTTTCCCAGAACTTCAGTTTCCAAAACCTTAATCCTTAACGAGCCAAAGATTCCAAGATGGGAAGCACATATTTTGTGAAAAAAAAAAAAAAAAAAAAAAAAAAAAGGTCAAATTTCGAAACGAGACCCGAAAGTATGCGGTGGGTCACATATACGTAAGTCACAGATCCGGGAGTCCCGACTGGCCCCCCTCGGCTCTTTTTTCGATGGGAACCGGAGTCTCAGACCGGGCTGTGTGACTCGGTGCATTTACCAAAGCTTTTACCCGAGGGACTCCAGACTTCAGAGCCATTTACTGCATCAGCAAACTGTACGAATCGTTTGCGAGTCTTGCGTCACCATGGTGGACCCCGAACGCATTCCCTGCATGGTTGTTCCCACCTTGGAGGTTGATCTTGGTCTGATTATTTCGGGTTTTTTTCCCCCACCACCACCGGCGCCTCAGGTAACAGCCCGTTTAGTTTTCGTTTTGTCTGCTTTTTTTTTTCGTGTCTGTCATGGACTCTTATCTGCGTGTAAACATCTCTGTTTGGAGGTTTGTCTGTTTGTGATTATCGATAGCCCGGGGTGGGTGGAGACTCGTCTCGGGTATGATTGCCGCTGCCTGGCGGCCTAGTGTTTAGAATAATTTCCAGCCTCTGGAGCTGCTGTTTATTTTTGTCAACATTCCAATTACATCAGAGCAATCAGCGCGGTCACAGCCCAGTCGTCCCGTTCCTGCGTCGCATCAGCTGTGTCAACGCCGCTGATCCTCTCTGGCTGTCACAGCGATTGTGACTCTATCACTCAATCTTTGGAGTCACGGTAATTACATTTGAGTTCGACTATGAGGGAATGATAATAAACATACTGTTTTTGTTTTTTCCTTTTAATTTTGTCACCACAACCCCCACCTATTAAAGGTTGAATTGAGTCCCGTGGCTTAAAGTGACATAAGCCAAACGGTGAAATCAACCGTGTCATTCTTCTTTGGGGGTTTTCGGGCGGTGCCGCTCACAAGTGTGTGCCGGGTCGAAAGTTAAACCGCGTCGCCTCGTTCCACTTATCGGTTACAAGGTGAAATCCGGCAAAGCCCCTTCTATTCTTTTTCTTTGTCTTTTCCTATGTATATTTTCTTTGTACAGTTGGCTCTTCTTGGTTTTTTTTTCAGACTTTTAAGATCTTCACCAAGATCTTCATCTTCACCAAAATCCTCGCACCTGAAAAACGTGGAAGCTTAAAATAAGAGTAGAAAATAACCATTAAAATAAACAATGGACTTTAAATATTGTTCTGTTAGGATTTTGTTTCTGGTAAAACAAACTGCTTGGTCATAGTATTGTTATTTTGTTTATTTACTGTGCTTTCCCACATTAATATAATCTACAGTATACAGATCAGGGCCAGCCCAGCTCCGTTAGAGGGCCACATTTGGGCCGTGGGCCCACAGTTGAATTGGCTTGCCTGTATGAAGATCAGGAAATTGCATCACTTTACTGTTATGCCTTTAAGACAACATTTAACTGCATCTCAGGTATAAGAATAAATCCCATATAAATTCCCAGACGATATCTAATCTCATATTGAGATATTGAGAGTATATCTATATATCACCCAGCTCTACATTGGCCTTAATTCTTCAATTAGGGGTCCGGGAAACTGACCAGATAAACAGAGCTCTACTAAATACATAAACAAACCAACAAACAAGCAAACAAATAAACATGTCAAACTAGCCTGGGGGCCTGAACCAGGTACCAGGTAGCAGGCATTCTTCCTCTTTTTATTTTTTATTCCTAACAGTAATCCCTACAGGTGGGAGGGAAGAGAAAATCAGGGACAAGTTAATCACGTAGAAGGCAGGAGGACATGGAGGACATGGGGGACTGGACGCAGGCTTAGAGCGGTGTGTGTGCATGTGTGTGTGTGTGTGTGGGTCTGTGTGTGTGTGTGTGTGTGTGTGTGTGTCTGTGTGTATGTGTGTGTGTGTGTGTGTGTCTGTGTGTGTGTGTGTGTGTGTGTGTGTGTGTGTGTGTGTGTGTGTGTGTGTGTGTGTGTGTGTGAGAGAGGGGGGAGGACAGAGAAGAAGAATAAACGCACTAGGTATTGTTTTAATCCTGTCAGCGGGAACCTTCTAATCCCTTGTTGTGAACATCGCAGTAACAGGTTGGTGTTTTGTCTTACGCTCTCCGGGCTAATCCCCCGTCCACTGGCCCCCAGGACTGGTAGGCTGCACCGCTGGCATGCCTCCATCTTGTATTACACCGGCCACAACACACACACTCACACACACGCACACACACACACGCACACACACACACACACACACACACACACACACACACACACACACACACATAAATACCCACACTCATTCTCTGACTCCAAGGTCACTCAGGACAAAGCCACAACGTGTTATTATGACTCCAACCCATCAAAGTATCAATTAAAATCCATACATTATAATAAAAAAAATTATATCCTGGAGAGCTGTTACTGAAGTCCATTTCCTACAGACGTCAGTGTGGGGGGTTTATCTAGCTCTTTTTCTTTTTTTTTTTTTTTTTTTTTCACAAGGCCCTATCTAGCTGCCTTACCATCTATCTGGTAAGGACTCTAGTCAGACAATAAATCCACGCTATTCCACTAAAAGTCGCCTGGAGGACGCAGATTAGTGGATAGTGTGGCTTAGCATGGCCAAACAAATTTCATTTATGAGAATTCTGATCTCAGGAAAATAAACTCCCAGAAAAATGTTCTCTTTTCTAGAGTTGTAAAGTTGAGTTGAGTGCTGTGGTGAAAAAATGTAAGGACGCTTTTATAGCAATTGCCCTTATTGCTGAAATATAATTTTTTACTATTGAAATGTTTTTTATGTTATATATTTATATTATTATTATTAAAAAAAAAAAATAATATATATATATATATATTTATATATATATATATATATATATATACAATTTTATTTTTATTTCTTTATTTTTGTCGGCAGAGAAATGCACCAGGTTTCACCATGACAGACTCATATATGAAAATATAGTAAAAAAACGTATTCTGATTTGTTCCATAATGGCTTTGACTAAGGCTTTCCGATAAATCAATGAATATACAGGAACAGTCGCGCATCTTTTGGCTTACCAAAATAACTATTTATAAAACACTCAAATACGTACAAATTTCCTTTACATTCAGAGGGTTACAGTTTCCATTTCGGTGCAAAGTAAATGTCAACAATGTTCAGTGCGAGACAGAGAGAAGGAGGCAAAGACGGAAAGAGCGAGTGAGAAGTAAATGTGTAGGAGTGGGTGATTTCCTCCTCCTCGCTTTCCAGCAGCACCAATACAAAGTCCACGGCTGCTCTGTCGCACACTTTAAAGTGCTGTGTACATTTGTCCGCGATGCCTGTCAACGCTAAAGAGAGCAGTGGCGACATAAAGCTCCTCTCACTGCTCTTATCAGAACAATGGTGAGGATTACACTGATCAACCACAGTGCTTACAGAGATTGTCACGCTTTATATCCACTGATAAACACCTTATAGAACCTGAAAACACAAGATCGAAATCTCATCCCGTTCACCATAGCAAATAGGAAACTTAACACCGGCTTAAAACAACATTATGGCATCCAGTGCCTGTGTGAGGATCATGCCCGGGGAGTGCACATACTATACATTTGATGTCAAACAGATCCAAATTCAAGGGACCTGCAGCCATTCTTGATACCCCGACATGGCTCTGCCCGGCGGCTTAAAGTTATGATGTCAGCGGGTCATGGTGGTTTATGAGATTAAGTCCCCGGTGGAAGTCAAACGTTCTTTAAAGGCAGGACAAAGCGGCCTCAGTTTAATTGAGGTCGCAAGTGGGCGCAATAACAATGATAGGCTTTATCATGAAAGGCAGGGAGGCATCATGTACCTTTTTGTGTTGTTCCCATGAACGAATAACAGCCGAAGAGAGATGACTTGTAAGCCGCCCGTTCAACGAGGGAGGAAGAAATGATGGGAGGAATGGATGATCGTTGGGCGGAATGGAGGAATGTTGGACGGAATGGAGGAACAATGGGAGGAATGGATGATCGTTGGGAGAAATGGAGGAATGTTGGGAGGAAGGGATGAATTGTAGGAGGAGTGGAGGAACCATGGGAGGAATGAAGGAACTGTGGGAGAAATGGGGAACGGTGGAAAGAATGGAGAAACGATTGGAGGAAGGGTGGAACGTTGGGAGGGATGACGAATAATAGGAAGAATGGAGGAACGTTTGGAGGAAAGTTGGGATAAATGGAGGAACAATAGGATGAATGGAGGAACGATGGGATGAATGGAAGAACCGTAAGAGAAATGGAGGAACGATGGGATGAAAGGAAGAACCTTGGGAAGAATGGGAGAACGTTGGGAGGAATGGAGGAGCGAATGAAGTGCTGACATGGAGTCACACACAAATAACATCAGGTAAACTAGTAGTGATCAGATTGTCCAGTTAGTATATATCACTTTTACTTTATTAATGGATTGTGGAGACATAACAATAATAACAATCTGAGCCAGCAGGTGACCACCCTCATATAACGACTACAGCTTATTCAGCGGCTGCGAAGGGGAACTTTGTGAATTTCCCCGTGAAAAGTCTGCCGCAGATGAATGGTTTCTTGTGTACCTGTTATATTATGGTTGTTAGGTGTGAAGGCTGTTATTTGGTCATCTTTTCCTCTTTATACCACAGAAAATATGGTTTTGCGTGTTTTAATCCATCACAATTATTATCGAGTATGTACCGTTTATTTTGATAACCAAATATGACCGCTCCAATGTTTATGCATAGCAAACCCCACACCCGCATTTCTCACATAATTCACTAATCCTCATCCATAACTTACACCACCTATATTTTTTTTGTATTTGTGCACTCACCACAGTGGTTGTGTTGTACATTTGTTTCTCATACTCACTACAGTTGTTTGATTATGCATTTGCCCACAGGTACATCTATGTGCAGCTTGTTAACCTACAATATATCCAGAATGCTCATTGCTACCATTTATAAGCCATATGTTATCCAGCATAACCAGTGTTACCACTTAAAGTATTTGATTTGTGCATTTTTGACTTTTTTTTTACATCATTTGAGAGTGAACTCTCAAGAACTTCAAAATAAGGTGTCAGTTGTGTAAATCAAGCAAATATTTTTAAAGCTATGACTTGTTACTGACAAGGGTGTGGCAAACTTTGTTTCTGAGATAATCACCTTTAATGTTTTCCCTCACACTTGGCTTCATTCAGCCAGCTCCCAGAATGAAAATGGTTGGAGGACCAACAGAGCATGGCTACTTCCATATGGCTACTTGACACCCTGCTGAATGGAAACTTGACACCCTGCTGAATGGGGCAATCTCTGCATTGTTCTTGTGTTTTGAGGGAATGTTGAACAGCGTCATCAACACCATCTTTTGTTTTGAAAAGGCTTTCTATTCAACAGTAACAATATACATGTTTAATTAAAGTGAAATTATTAGGAGTTTAAAAGTGCGGCCAACACAACATTTGGTTCATCATTTAATATATAAATGTGTGTATGCCAAATATCTTCAAAGTTCTTGGAGTTATTATTTGGGCTTACCCCACCATACCCTGTGAGAGCCTGTTTGGGGCCTTTTTTCATTTTCTTTTCACCCTTGGCTGCATTTGCAGGTAAACTTGGGAATCTTGTCCGCGATACGATTTAGATCTTAAGCCTACCGCCCCCTGTAATCCATAACAACACAGAGACGAAAGTGTTCACAGACAAGTGAAACCGGATCCTCGTGTTGTTTACGGAAGTGACGTCAGCATTTCTTCTTCGATGGTACACGTTGGTACACAGCCCCTCCACAATGATGTCTCCGTGTGTGTGTAAAAGTAGTACGATTTAGAGGTTGAACTCTATCAAAACGGTTTCACATTGTGAATTTAAATCACATGGAATATGGAGGAATGATCTTCACCCGGAAGGTCGTTTTAAAGGGAACGATCGATCGTCTTTGTTTAGCGCTGTTCAGTGTCTCGGTAAGTGAACTGTCTAACTGGAATATTTAACTCCACGGTTTTGACATTTTTCTACTATTTATAAATCAAACTCGGTTTTGAAGATACATTGGTAGATAAAAATAAAGCACAAAGTAACACGAATCTGGAAAAATCTCATTATCCTTCTAGAAAGGTTTTTTCAACTTATTTGGCTGCTCCTGGCGATTTTAGAAATGCACGAGATATCGGGTTTTGCTTTGGTGGGTTACATTAATGCTTGTTATTCTGTTAGAATGTGACTTTAGAAGTCACAAAGGGGGAAATGTTGAGGTGAATTAGTAACCACACATGAAAATAACCTATTACATGTTATACTAAACCACCAATGCGATAAAAAAAAATTAAGTGTACCAGAAAACATTTTAAAATGTACATTATAATACCAGGAGAGGGAGCCAAAGTCTTCCAAAAAAACGGAGGATCAAATCCAGCTGGAGGCCTCAAGGTCACGTGCCCATATACTGCGCAGCCAAGAATCGTAGAGTCAGCTATTTTCTGAGAAAGGAGCAGCTGTCTGGAAAGTTACATCAAAACACATTATGACAAGACCACGAGCTGCGATTGGCTCAAACCCACAAACAATGTGGCTCATCGGACATAAAAAGGAAACAAAGGACTCACTTAAACAGTCGGTTTCGCGAGGATAGAGAAACGTTGGGAGGAATAGAGGAATGTTTGGTAGAACAGATGAACGTTTGGAGGAATGGAGCAATGATGGGAGGAATGGAGGAACAATGGGAGGAATGGAGGGAGGTTGGGCGGAATGGAGGAATGATGGTAGGAATGAAGGGACATTGGGTAGGGGAACTGGGTGTTAGTTAGATGTGACATGAAATTACAACTGCCTCTGATTTGCTGCTGTTTGTATGGAACAGCGGTAGGGATATGGAACAATATTAGAGTATATTAGGATGCATTCAGGCATTGTCCACATGTAAAGTTTTTTGTTTGGAAGGCTTTCTAGATTTGTTTTCACTTGGATAATTTGTTTAAATGGGGGTCCAGCCCGCGGGGCTCTTGTTATTCCTGGGATTTTTAAGAAGAAGAACCTTTAATTATCACGCAACACACCACACTACAGCACATGCACACACACACATGCTTTGGATAGTGGCCGGTGAAATGAGGCCTCTGTGTTTAACCCATCCTGGCTTGTCCTTCCTCCGGGGCACAGCCAGGAGCAGTGGGCAGCATTCGTGGACACGCCCGGGGACCTGGTGATGAGTGTCCATCGCTGGTCAGACGATGATGTGTGCATGTTTTTGGTGGGGGTCCTTACTGACGTTAGGTGGAGGAAACCCCATGTGCGCACGGGGAGAACATGCAAACTCCACACAGAAAGGCCCCGATTTGGGAGATAACCCGCCCTCAGCATGGTGCCAACAGCTCCCCAGCAAGAATCAAACCCAGGACCTTCTTGCTGTGAGGCAGCAGTGCATTGCACCGTGCCACAATGAAAATTAACCAGAAGTTGAAGAATTTCAGCGTATCTTCATTAGTTTGTGAAGTAAGATCATTGGGAAATTATGAACCAATGCTATACGAGTCCGGTTTCCGAAGTTGCTCATTTGCATTCGGAGGGTTGCGCTGTGTAGACCACATAGTGGTTGCTTAGCGAGACGAGCAGCCAGGAGACGACAGACAGGGGGAGATGATGTGGTTTTCAATTTAAACTCCGAAAATCACGCTGTGTTTCAGAGCACCCGAGAAACTGTAATACGTACCTAACACGACTAAACTAAGCTATATTTATTTTGTTATTTTCCTTTGTTATTTTTATCTTCATTATTTCTTTCTGTACTTTTTTCCTTCCTAAAATTCTCGAGAATTCCCCAGAGAGGGAAAGGCAGTGAGAGGCACTAGATTCGGCTTTTGATTTGTTGACTTTGTACATATCCACCATCTATTTGAGGACTGAGAATAATTACATATTACTGGGTATTAAAGCTGCGTTGTTACCGAATTTCAAGCAAATAGCGATTGAAGTAAATCCAAGAAATGATTTTGTGTCGACCTACGAGAAGTAACAAACGTGTAGTATCGCGGATAATTAATCAACTGGGAAACACAAAAGCAGCGTGATAACCTGCCATGTCTTAGCGAAGGTTCAGAACCACACAAAACTGTTCAAAGATGCTGCAGTCTTTACATTTCCGGCTTCGTTAATGCTACAAATCTTTATTTTTGTGTCTCTCCTAAAAAAAAATTCATTTGTTATTGTCTTTCACATGAATTATGATGATTAATATGATTATTGATGTAAATTAATATTACCTAATATAAAATATATGATAGAAGCATATTATACATACTCAAAAGCATATGGGGGAAGGGGGGGAGGGGGCAGTGGGAGGGGGCAGTGGTTGTATCGGTGTGGCCGTGACCCGCCCCTGTCCCTGCCTTGGCGGCGCCATTGAGCATTTAGCCGGGAAGCGCATGCAGCGGTAGATTGGGGAAATTATTGTCAGTAATATTTATCGATCCTCCACATCACAGGGTATGAGTCAATTCCATTAGCAGGAATATCACTTAATGCCGCTTTAAGAGAAAGAGACATCCTTTTCGGTTCAGGCGCCTCACTGCGGCTATCCCCGATACTAATTGATATTTGAGGACGCCCGTTGGGATCGCAAAATGTGTTATCCTGACATTTTCTACACCATATACAGTACAGACATTGAGATCAGGCAGTCTAACGGCACGGCCTTCGATTTGTTTGCTTTGACGTGAGGGATGACGTCAGACTTTGGAATCATCTCTTCCTTTGACAAAACAAATAGTCAAAAATTATTATTTGTCTTTATTTTTTGCGAACTTTTCGAGACTTGTGTGTGGAGTAGAAGTCCATAATCAGGGTTCTGGAGCGGTTGTTTCTCCCCTATGTAGTCTTTCTCTTGTTTTCGAAGCATGAAATGCTATTATTGTAATTCCTGTGAAAGATTATTTTCCATTTAAATCCCCGCACAACCCCATCTGTAACTTTTTCCCCCCTCATTCCTTAAAAGAAAATAAATAAGCAAATGCATTTTGAGGGGCGGGGAGAAAAGTCTCTATGTGTTATATGAAAGAGATTAGCATAATTTTACAGCGGGATTTCCACAGGCTAAGACTCCAAATCTGTCCTCAAATCCAACTGAAGTGGATTTCATTTTATTTTATGTTTTTTTCCCCTCCCGCTCACCCTCCGTAATGTTTTTCAATATCCCCCACCGTTTTACAAATTTAATTGAGCGAATGTAGTGAAACGGCAAAACAAGCCGAGCAAGGGCTGCACATGTTTTGATGGATGGATTATATGATTTAGAGGGGTTGTTTAACGTCTCGTCGTAAAAGTCAATTAATGTCTATGGCCGATCACAGCAGGCGAGCGCTAATTGTGATGTTACAATTTGCAGCGTTGGAAGAAAAAAAAAAAAAACTTTTCGTGGAGCTCTAATCTAGAATCCCCGCGGCAGAGACAGCCAGGGCAAATTTACCACCAGTACTTTATACTACAAGTATATACAGGGGTTAGATTGGGTTTTTATGTGTTTACCTTTTTTTAAGAAAACTGGCCATTTTTGGTTTTGGTATAGAGGCTTATTGCCATCATTTGCTCAGGTTCTTTTTAATTTTCATCCTTATTATTTTAAAATATATTAATTTTATTTTAAGTTAAATGTGTTGTTTATCAATACATTGTGAATATAGGCAGATTTAATTTTTTTATTGTGTAAAGTTAACTGTTAGGTTATATTTTCCAAATAGTGCCTTTTTCTTTTTCCATATTTTTATTGCGTTGATTTATTATTATTTAGTCTTTTTCTGTTGATGTGAGCTGCTGCCACATTGTCATTTCTCCTCGTCTGTCTGTCTGTCTGTCTGTCTGTCTGTCTGTCTGTCAGTCTGTCTATCTGCCTGTCTGTCTGTCAGTTTGTCTATCTGTCTGCGTGTCTGTCTGTCTGTCTGTTCCTGTTAGGGACCAAGCACAAGGACTTGCAGGTAAGATAAAAATTTAAACAAAAAATGTATTAGCATGACATATTTTAAAAGGGATAATCCTAAGAAAAGTGTAACATCAAAATGTAACACAAAGTAAACTAGCAAGAGATTTTTCTTTTAAAAAATTGAACCAAAATACACGATGACTTGAAACAAACGGACCCGCTTCAATGACACACATGAGGAGTATATACTGTATACGTGCTTCTTCTACGGACACTTGAGGGGAGACAAATATAACTATTTTAACACATAAATCAGGTTCCATGTTAATACTCCTGGGTTCTGGATAATATATAATTTATCTCACAAAATCAATCCCAAACCAAGCAACTTAAATCAACTTAGAGAAGTATAGTCTTGGTATAACTTGGTGTAGTCCAACCCTAACAAGCCACCTGCAGACCTGCATTTAAATCCTCTGGTTTGGCAAACTCATATTTTGTCTGTTCTGAACCTGGTGGGACACATCTGCAGATTGGTGAATTAAGGAAACGTAATTTGGACAAAAATCTAATGAATGTTTAAAACATACTTGAACATAAAGGAGGGTTTACAAGGAGGATGCCATGAAATTCCCCTTTTTCCCAAATTCCCAGGTTTTGGGAAAAGGGAGCCTTCAAAAAACTTATAATTATCACTGCAATGACAGCTCCTGCCAAAAAAAGGCCAATTATTTTGAATGTGACGAAAAGTTTCCACATTTGGAGCTTGCCACCCCATCTCAAGTGAGCCATCATTAGCAAAACCTATGTTGCTCCAGCCACCAGGTCTGGACAAGGACAAAAAATTGGCCCTGACATTTTTTGGCCCAGATGGCCCGCCTGGGGCGGGGGTGTGTAAGAGAGTGACTGACAAAGTCTCCCCGTTAAAAATCCCTCTGATCACGCTGTGGAGCTCTGAGCTACGGCATTTGACACGAGAAACGGAAGGGGAGGGGTGGGGTCTAGTAAAAGATGTGATTGGACCAGCCCAATATCAGTGTCAGTAGGCAAAACAATCCACTGGGCCACACTCCCTGCTTTATGGCCAGACCGCTGGACTACTTATTTATTCATTTATTTTTCAAATTAAAACTTATATCGCCCCAAGGTTCCCCAGTCCACCGAGAAAATGCCCGGCATGCCAGATTTCCAGCCCACCCCTGCCAGGCACTGTTAAATAGTTGTTGCACAACTATTGGTGTATTTACGGTATTATCAATACCACTGGTTCTCAAGTGAGTTATGGTCCACCAGCCTCCCAAATCACAATTTAACTTCTGACTATATACAAATCCCTTGTTTGAGTGTAAGGTGTGTAAAGCCTATGGACTGAAGGAGAAGGTGTGTACTTTGTTTACTTACTTAGGCTTTGTTTGGGTTTTGGCAGCAGTGCTCATGGTCACAGAAGAACGTCATTAACCTGGATTTACCTGAGCCTCGGAAAAAATTGACTCACGAAAACAGCCACCAACATGGCCTCATCTGCACTTAACAAGCCCGGCACCGGTGAGTGGCTTTTACTGCCTTAAGAGCTTTTTGGGGAAATATGTTACAAATGAAAGAGCACCCAAAGGATGGCACATAGAAAATGCACATGACTTCAAGACGGATTGTCATTGGGGAAACAAAGGCCTGATTGACCCGAGACGGTTCACTTTCGACCTTCGATGTTAATAGTTGGGGAAAAGGTCACGTGCAGGGGTGGAATCACTCTTTTAGGCGTCCTAGTCAAATACAAGGCTCGTACAAGACCCAGCTGTCGGATATATTTTATCTTCGAAAGTTTAATAAGCCCGGTTCTCTGCCCCGGTCCGGTAAGGGAAAGTGGTCTGGAGGTTTTGGAAAGGCACCTTGATGTGGCGATAAATCGTCCACCTATTACTTTATTCTTAAGACTGTTCACACTGTTCAACAACTCTGCAAACAGACGAACCGTACAACCCGCTGAGCCGAATACAGTTTGTATTTTAACATCTCCATGTCTGCTTTTTTTCCTTTACCTCCCACCGCAGACCGCCATGTCTACTTCCTTCCTCCTACTTCCTTTTTCTAACCATGTTGTACCGTTTCTCCTCATTTTTTTTTTTTTTTTCCTTAAACCATGGACCGCTTTGTCTTTTTTGTATTATTATTGTTTCTCTATAAGCGTAGACTGCCATGTCGCCTTTATTTTTTCCTCAACCAATAGACCGCCGTGTCCACCTTTCTTCGCCTTTTTGCCACTATGGACCACCATGTATTTAGTCCATGAACGTCAAGGCGATGGGTGTTGTGGTCGCTGTATATGTTTGAATACAGCTAGTTTAGACACTACCAGCACAAATCACTTTTGGCTTGGCATTTCACACACAAGATCACATTTCGTCTGTACTCACTGTCCATTGTGGGTAGAGCTGAGCTGAACATCCATCACAACGATGGCGCAAATGCAATGTGGCGCTGATGTGCCGCTGATTGTTGTAGCCTTGCTTGTTCATGTTTTAATTTCGCTATAGTGACTATTTCACAGTCGAGCATTCTCCTTTGGATACTGTGCATGCATATTAACGACATTACATATAGTTTGGTTATATAATTTTGCTTGCCGTCGTCCATTCTTGTTTGATATAATATATTTCTTATCGATTTTTTTTTTTTTTTCGTCCTCCGTTCCGACGCACAGCCTTGGGAGTTGACCCTTTAATCATTTAACCTGTACGAACGCATGTGAAGAATAGAGAATCTAGAATGGTTTTAAACTGATGGGTTTGGGGCCCACAAAGAAGGCACTGGCCCCCTCTTTGCAAATTTGCCCACCCCCAGCACCCCCCTCTATTCTCCTGAGCTTTTCCTCCGCCAAATAATGTGTGGTCGAAATGGTGGAACCCCTGTACAATATATAACCACTGATATGCAAACAGGAAATAAATTCAAATTATTGTTTTTCCAAACAGCCATGTTGAGTGTAGTCCATCAGTATAATATACAAATGTATATAAATGGTTTGGCATTTTTTTTTTCTCTGAGCGTACCATTGCTTCCTTTACAACTCGTCTGCAAAATGTAATGCCATGTGGTGTTGACGCCTAACACGATAATGACTGTAATCTTTCATCTCATTTCATATCGTTGTACTCAGGATGCTGTTTGCGCCGCATCCACGCTACTTTTATCTGCAACATCTGCCGCTGTGTGCATCGCATTCCCTTATCCTGTCCATTATCTGTGTCGGTGAGATCCTGTGGTATCTGTGGCATGTTGTGACACCTGTAATGTGATTTCCTTGCCTGTCAATGACACCGCATCCAAGTCCTCTACTTTTAGGATTACACGCGCACAGCCACAAAAGTCATCTTTACAACTTAATTATGAGACTAATAAACACACACAAAAAAAAAAACCAACACAAACACAGTGATATATATGTACTTTTCTGTTCAAAGCTTTATTTCACTGTAGCGGGATAGGGACTTATAATTTATATTTGTATTGTAGTTTGGCGCCACCAGATTTTTTCGTAAAAACTGGAAACATTTTATTTGGCTAATGGATTCAGGAATTCAGGAATTGTCACACGATATATCACATGAATGCACGACTTCTTCCTCATCAAACAATGAAAGTTTATTGTTAATGACAGAGTTCTACAATATGGAAGCTCGAGGTAGGAAAAACAAAGTAAAAGGAGATAAAAAAAAAAAAAAAAAACACAAAGGGAAAGAAATGGCTGTTGTTATGAAAAGAGGGAGAGATTGACTGAGAGGGATTGTCTGTAAAGGCACTCTAAGGCGCCACTACGTATTCTAAACATAATAATAGAATAAAGAGATTATCGTCCTGCCAAACCAGCATCGCTTTGCCATGTTTTACTGGAGCTCCGGGGATCACCGTCCAGCCGGTCGAGATCACCATATCGGCTCCGATAAGTCGTTCGCCTTTGTTACCGGATCACCTTGGCTTTTCCGCGGGAACCCGAGGCCACTTCCTTTAACGGCCATTGGTCGAGGGGTTCGTGAGAGTTTTCCTTTGGTCGGGGAGTTCTCGCGGGGCTTTTCCGTCAGTTTAGTAGTTTCAATCTCCGTATTACGTTCATGTCAAATACGTCGCGAAATAAAAGACGAGGCAAGACAAAAGCACACGCGTACATACATGTTTGGAATGCGAGAATCTGACAATACATATGTGAATGAATCTTTGGAATGCAAGAACATAAACGCGTACGAAAAATGAAATCTTTGGGTTTTCTGTCCATCGTCCTTTTTCAGAAAAAAGGGAGTTCGGGTCATGTAAATGCTCTATGCCAAACGGCCAGCAGGTTGTTGGCACGGGCATTTTGGCCGGGGTCCCTTGCTGTTCACAGCAGGGGAGGGGTTCCGGAGACAAAGGCCAGAGATGGCTGTGTCCGCTCGATGGCCAGCTCCAACTGTTAAATCGGTTTGATCTTCCAAGATCATCGCCTGCCTCTGGGTGTCGGGGGGAGAGGGTCATAGCGCCTCTCGAAGTCCAGGCGGCGTCTCGTTGCATCGGCCTGCGTGTGACACGAAGCTGCAGCCTGGGCCCCGTCCTCCTGAGTCAAATCAGACGGAAACCTGTTTGATCACGGACGCCGTGCGACGTCGTGCGGGTTCTAATGTGTTTCTTGGAAGAAGAAACCACAGTGCGGGATGGGGAACATTATGTGTGTGTTTGAGTGTGCTGTGGCATTCGTCTGAAGCCCACTCTTGGTTCCCCCTGACATTGAAGGTGTCTGTTGTTCTCCCCAGTGGCACTGATTGGGAAACAGCTCCAGGCAGCCCCTGGGCTTTTACGCACTCTGCTTAATCTTGTTTTTGCATTCTGTCTCCGTGTGTGTACGTTTGTGCACTTTTCCCTTATGTGTGTGCGTGTGTGTGTGTCTGCGCGTGTGTGCGTGCATGCATGCATGTGTGTGTGTGTGTGCGTGTGCGTGTGCGTGTGCGTGTGCGTGTGTGTGTGTGTGTGTGTGTGTGTGTGATCTGGCCGCCCCCTCAAATTGCTTCATCTTGATTAGCAGCTGCTAACTCTGGAAGGCAGAGAAGGGGGAAGAAGAAACGAGTGAGGGCGGATGAAGGAGACAGTGAAGGAAGCAGGGGCTGGTGGGATTTGGATGGAAGACATGTTGATATACGGTTACTTTCACAACTGGAGGTGGGCTCTATAGAGAGGTGGGTGGGGGTGGGGGTGGGGGTGGGGGGAGGAGGAGTGAAGATAGAGCAGCGAAGGTATGTACTTAGAAATTAATGAAACGATGAGAGGGTGGCGGCTTTGGGTACGTTGGGTTCATGGAAGTAGGCTGACAATGAAAGGGAGACCAGAAGAATAGAGGGAGAGAAGAAAGAAAGGAGAGGGAAAAAAAGATGAAAAGGCGAGGGTGTCTGTGGGAGGGAGGGTGGAGGGAAGAAAAGGAATGACAGAGGGGATAATCGGAGAGAGGTGTGGGAAGGAAGGAAGTACGGAAAGAAAGGACGGAACGGTGGGAGGGAAGGAGGAAGGATGACGGGGAGGGAGGAAGGAAGGAGCGTAGTAAGGAAGAAGGAAGGAAGCAAGGAGGGAAGTGATGGGACAGAGGGCGGATGAAGTAGCGCAGGAGGTGGGGTTGAACGAAGGGATGGAGAAAGGGAGGCGGGAGGGAGGAAGGAAGGAAATTAAGGGTGGAGGAAAGGAAAAGGGTGAAGTTGGCCGGGAGGGAGTGATGAAGAAAGTAAGTAAGGTGGGAAGGAAGCAGTGAGGGAAGGAAGGAGCGAGGGGAATTAACGGATGGAAAAATTAAGGAAGCAAAGAGTGAAGGAAGGAAGGAAGGAAGGAAGGAAGGACGCAGAAATAGAACAGGCAGCCGTTCGAACTCTGTCTTTCAGGGCGTGAAGGTGAAAGGTCTGGATCACTCGTCCTCTTCCTCCTCCTCTTCCTCCTCTTCCTCTTCCTCTTCCTCTTCCTCTTACTCCTCTTATTCCTCCTCCTCCTCCTCTTCCTCCTCCTCTTCCTCCTCTTCCTCCTCCTCTGCTTCCGCCTCCACCTCTTCCTCCTCCTCTTCCTCCTCCACCTCCTCCTCTTCCTCCTCCGCCTCCCCCTCTTCCTCCTCCTCTTCTTCCTCCGCCTCCTCCTCCTCCTCCTCCTCCTCTTCCTCCTCCTCTTCCTTCTCCTCCTCTTCCTCCTCCTCTTCCTCCTCCTCCACCTCTTCCTCCTCCTCTTCCTCCTCCACCTCCTCCTCTTCCTCTTCCTCCTTCTCTTCCTCCTCCTCTTCCTCCTCCTCCTCCTCTTCCTCCTCCTCCTCTTCCTCCTCACCCTTTCTCTCTTTCCCTGCTCATGTGCGTTGATTGACTGGTGTTGTTATCGAGCGGTACAGCTTGCCACACACACACACACACACACACACACACACACACACACACACACATACACACACACACACACACACACACACCAGGGAAGACAGGGTGAGATCGCTTCATTACGTCTGTTTGAACTCAGAAGCTAAAACCTTGGAGCGGCTACGATTCGCGTCCGGGGAACTCCTGCATTTTCGGGTTTTTCTATTTATACAGTGCGTGTGTGTGTGTGTGTGTGTGTGTGCGTGTGCGTGTGTGTGTGTGTATTTTTATTTTTATTTTAAATTTTTATTTTTATTTCGGGTAATCCATCAGCCCTGACTGATGGATCCACTTCCTGTAGGCATCTGTGTTTACACCCCGCCCGTCGGCACCGACATGGGCAGTGATTTCCTGAGAAGGCCTGGTGCTCTGCTTCACACTGAAGGAGCCTCGGCTCTACCGTTTTACTTCCTTCCTTCCTTCCTTCCTTCCTTCCTCCCTCCCTCCCTCCCTTACTTCCTTCCTTCCTCCCTCGCTTAGTTCCTCCCTTCTCTCACCTCCTTTGTTCCTCTGTTCCCTCAGGTAATCCCTTCCTTCCTCCCTTCATTCCTCCCTTCCCTTTCCCTCAGTTAATCCCTTCCTTCCTTCCCTCCTTCCTTCCTTGCTTCCTCCCTTCCCCTTCCCTCACCTCCTTCATTCCTCCCTTTCCCTTCCCTCACGTATTCCCTTCCCATCTTCCTCCCTACCCCCTTTCTTCACTTTCTCCCTTCCTTCCTTCCTTCCTCCCCTCCTTCCTTCTTTCCTTCCTCCCTTGCCTCCTTGGTTCCTCCCTCCCCTGGTCATCACATCCTGACTTTTTTCCACACTTCCTTAATTCATTCCCCTACCCCCTTCCCTCACTTACCCTCCCTCCCTTCTTTCCTTCCTTCCCTCTTTCACCCTTCCCTTCCTCCCTCTCTTAATTGCTTCCCACCCCACCCTCCTCGTTTCCTTTCACCCTACCTCACTTCCTGTCCTCCTCCTTTCCTCACTTACCGACTCCCTCCCTTCCCCCTTTCACCCTTATTTCTCTGATTCCTTCCCTCATCCTCATCATTCACCCTCCCTTTCTGGCTCACTCCCTTCCTTCCCACCTCCCTCCATGCTTCCTTCCCTACACTACTGTGTAACACAATTTTCTTGCTAAATAGTGAGCACCACAATCAGTGAATTTTACAGCTGGTTCGTCATAGGAATAGATGGAGCGCATGGGAACTCCAGTCAAAGGTTAAGGGTCAAACTCAGTAACTGTCCTGAATTGAATGTGTTGCATCTTCAAATCAATCAATCCACATTACAAGTGAACCACAGAATACATATTTGAAATTGCGCTGCTCGGCTGCAGGAACATGGATCCAAATGCCGGCACCCTTTAAACCACATTCTGTAAATGCCTTTATTTTGGTTTCAAAGCCAGCCAGGATATATTTTTTATTTTTATTTTTGGAAATAAACAGCGGCGTTGTTTGAGTGTGCCTTTCTACCCTGTACTTGTTTTACTTTGGCACAAATCACAGGCAATGCAACGTCACAACAAAGGTTTTCAGAGGAGCGGAGAGACCTCAGAGAGCTGCTGCAAATGGGAGACTACTTACACCTCCTATTTAAGACTGTGGAATACACAGGAAAAGACAAAATGCTCATCCCAGACATTGCATTTTTTTAGGGGGCAATTCTAGTTAATTCTAGTACACCTGGTGAGTGAGGACGCATGTTTCTGATCCCACTTTAGAACCCCCAAAAAATGACAATGTCTAACGCACACACAGGTCCCCGGAGGAGAGGGTAGGGAAGGCATTAGAGAGCAGTCTATTCACTTTCATCTCTCATCTCTTTTTAATGCCTCCTGCTTGCGTTCTCATCCTCCGCTCCCAGTCTACTGGCAAAGCGCTGCCAGGGAAGTAGCGGGATCAATCAATGAATCAATGAATTAATCACTCCACCGCTTTTTTGGAAGTGGTCGCTTTGAGATATCAACAGGTACCTAGTGTTATCTGAGGGTCTGAGAGAGTTGATTTAAGAGTGTGCTTAAAGATGACCTGTGCTCCTTTATACACAAGTCAATATATGGTCTCTGAGGTCCCCAAAACATGTTTTTGAAGTTTTGTTTTGTTTTGTTGCTGAAAATACCACTCAGATCGTGCATTCTAGCCATTCTAACATGCCTCTAAACCATTCTGTTGCATCCTGTTTGTGGGAGGCGCCACCCTCCTGAGGCCCCTGTGAGCGGCCCCTGGGGTTTGGGCACGCCTTCCGGGTTTCGCTGTATTTACTCCGTAACTTTCATTGATTTCACCTTATCAGTCCACCAACATCTGTTTCTGAACAAATGTGAGATGAGAAATAAGCAATCCAGTTGCTGAGTATTCACTCATAATACATCTACAAGGCCTCATTCAAAAGTTTGTTCCGACTGTTTGTTGCTTGTGGGGGACACGGACACCGCTCCGCAACGCAGCGGGCCTCTCGGACGCGGGGATGTTTTTGTTTCATGTAAACGTTGGCAAATTAATAAAAATGAATAAACTAAATACACCTATAATCAAACATGCTATTGTTATTGATTTTGTTTGAAGAAACCCACAGTGGATCGCGTGCCGCAACCTACAGTCTATGTGCCACATACAATTTTTTATTATTTTTTGAAATACACAGCAGAATTATTTTTTAAATAATTCCATTGCCATCGTCTGCAGTTCCTTCAAGGACACTCGGTTTTAATTCCTCTTTCATTTAAAAGATTTGTTTGTTGTGTTACTCAAGAGGGCGGTTGTAATTAGAATGAAGCCCTCGTTGACGTCGATCAGAGCAGCAAAGCTGAACGGGGCGTTTCAGGACATGTTTACTGAAACTGACGGCTCACAACAAACTGACTGGGTTGTCTTATTTCAGTGTGTGTGTTAGCAGGCTCCTCAGAGACCCACAAGTATGTGCACAAGCACTGAAAAAGTGAGTTTGGCATAATAGGTCCCCTTTCAATGTTTATGGGTAAACTGATTTTTGAACCTTGATCTGATCGTAATGTGACATTTTTGGTTTCTTAATTGCTCATTTTATTTCAAAATTCCGCCAAATCTGGTTGACATTCACACACACACACACACACACACACACACACACACACACACACACACACACACACACACACCCACACCCACACACACACACACACACACTCAATATCAAATCGAGCGAATGTGAACACTCCCTGGTCCTGATTGACTTTAGCTGTATAATTAAAGGAAAATATTACAAATAATTATCGTGTGTGTGATCTCACTTCACTGCCCTTGAATTTGACTTTTATTCTCTTTCTCCGCCCTGACACGCACACGTACACACACACACACACACACACACACACACACACACACACACACACACACACACACACACGCACACACACACACACACACAACTGACTTCCTGTATGTCCATTAGAAAGTACTCTGCAGCTCCATTCCCTCGCTGGGTGTCACAATGCACTGAGTACTAGTATTTATAATCATGTTTGTGTGTGTGTGTGTGTGTGTGTGTGTCGGGGTGTGGGTGTGCGTGTGCGTGTGCGTGCGGCTGCCCTTCAGCCTCCTCACGCTTCATTTGTCTGTGAAACGAGACCAGAATCTCTCACTATTTGCTGGAGAATCCTGCAGAATTCTCTCTCTCTGAAACCAGTACCGCATCAGTAAGCACTGTTAATGGTAACCAGGGTGTGTGTGTGTGTGTGTGTGTGTGTGTGTGTGTGTGTGTGTGTGTGTGTGTGAGTAGTAATAAAGTAATACATTTGTGTGAGTTGGCTTTTTAGTGTGTGTGGATGGGGAGAGAGAGGGAAGGTGAGGGGGAGAGGGAAAGGGGGAAAGGGGGAGGGAGGAGTGGGGGGGGGTGGGCGAGAAGGGTGAGAGAGGCTCTGGCCTGAAGGTCTCTCTCTCTCTCCCCCTGTGTTCTTTCCTCCCTCCCTCCCTTACTTAGGGCCGACCTTCATCCCTCTTTCCCCTAAATCCCTCTAGTGATAAAAAGTTTGGCTCTTTATAGAGACTTGTCTCTTTGCAAAGTAAGTTAGTAAGTAAGTCTGAGTTGTGAATGGAATTGTGACAGGCTGATCCGCATGCCCGTCTAAGGGATCTCATTCAAGAATTTGTAAGGTTTTCCCTCCATCATTTAAAAAATGAAAAGAGGATGTCTGTGTGTGTGTGTGTGTGTGTGTGTGTGTGTGTGTGTGTGTGTGTGTGTGTGTGTGTGTGTGTGTGTGTGTGTGAATCTGTGTGTGTGTGTGTTGTGTGTGTGTGTGTGTGTGTGTGTGTGTGTGTGTGTGTGTGTGTGTGTGTATATATGTGTATATATGTTTATGTATATATACAGTATGTTTATGTATATATATATATGTGTATATATGTTTATGTATATATACAGTATGTTTATGTATATATATATATGTGTATATATGTTTATGTATATATACAGTATGTTTATGTATATATAAATATATGATATATATATATATATATATATATATATATGTGTTTGTGTATATAGGTGTGTGTGTGTGTCTGTGTATATATATATATGGCAATGCATCCCATCTGAGCACACTAGGATCTGTGTTTGTTTCAGTATCTTGTAAGTTGCCTTAAGTTTACATATAATCCTGTCGTTGTTTTATCAGAACTGAATCCGTGTTCGGTTTCCTGGTTGGTCACGCATTGTTTTGATTCGTTTCATCGTCGGTGACGAAGGCGATCCCATCCAGTCGGGGTGATAATTGGGGAGGTGGCACCATCCGTTACCAATCAGGGGTGGTGTATGCAGACACTGCTGTAGTGAAGCGACGGTCTTTGTCGTGTCCAAACCTGCTGGTGCAAAGACTCAAACCTACGAGTCGACCTGCACGACTCCACCGAGCGACGACCGAGGACGCCCTCATCGGCTAAGTACAAATGATCTTCCCTCACACGCCGTGTGCGTTCAGTATATTCCCCTCGTTCAACGCAAGCGCTCGTCGTGGCTTTGCCAGAAGAACTCACAACCTGCATACCTGCTTCCTCGTGAGAAGACGTTTCCCGCCGCCACCTCCTTCTCCGTCGGACTGTGGAAGTGCCGGTCCGCGGTTTGACAAGGCCATCTTCATTCCTGCCTTTGCCGCCCACTCTGCACTGCAACTTCTGGCACTCAGAGACTTTGATTCGCGCGGAGAACACAGCAACCCCTGCGGCCCTCTCGACCCCCACTTCTCCGTCTCCCACACCTCTCGCTCGCCCGGGCGAGGGGGAGGGACAGGTCGGCCGATCCCTCAGATTTCCCCTGGAAATCCACTCCTCTCCCTCTGCAGTAACGCCTCGTTTCAGTGTCATGCAGTAACCATTACTGATCCTGTTCAAATGTACATTGTTGGTCATCTATCGTCCACCAGATCCACTGGGGAGATTCGGAGCTTGTTTCGCTCTGCAGAGACACTCACGACCTCCAAGCGACACCTGAAGACCCTGCTCATTCAGGAACACCTGGATACCTGATCCTCTCTTAGCTATGACTGGCTATTCTCGTGTCCACTGACTAGCTTTTAAGTTGTGGTTTTGACACAGTGCACTAACACGAGTACTTATTATATTGCACTAACATGAAAAAAAATACTAACTACACTATTTCATTCTGATTCCTTCCAGCGTCTTGCGCTTGTATCTGGTTTAATTTAGAAGCATGAGTTCACGCACTTAGTTCTAGGTCGCGCCGATGGTCGATGTATGCTTTGGTGTAATCTCTCATGTAAGGGGCTTTGGACAAAAGCATCTTCTAAATGATTAAATGGAATCTGAATAACCTACTGAGGTGGCTTGAAGAGCCGACAGCGTTTTCAAAAATCTCATTTTTACTTCCTCCACAGCAAAACACGTGAAAAGGAGTTTTGAAAGATCTACAACCTGGGTGCCATTTTCCAAAAGCTTTAAAGAGCCATTTTCATGCAGACATGAGGCCAAAATATTGGGAGGCGAATTCACAAAGCTGTTGTGCAGCCACTAAACCGGCACAAATAACAGAAAAAAAGCGAGCGTCTAATTCACAAAGCACCGCAGACGCTGAAATGCACCGCTGACTGCACTGCCACGCAAATAGCGCCTCAGTGCTCCGGTGCTATTGGCGAGTATTTAAATGATATTATTACATTTTATTATGCTGGCTTTTGGTGGAAAATTGGCCCCTTTCTATGCAAATGAACCTTGTGCAAACAGCGTCCAATTCACCAACACCGGCGCTAATAGCCACGCCCAGTTAGAGTGAAAATATCACCGGCTGCAGAGACCTGGTGGTAACTGTGCGAGACCAAACGAAAGGCTCCGCTGTGTGATCGTCTGCAGAGAGCTGGTGCAATTGGAGCACATTTATAAGGGGTGTCACGTCCAGACCTTCCAGCGATCGGTAAAGTATGTTTTGACGTTATTATAATTATGCGACGGCATCTGAAGGTAGCGGAACGGCAGGAGTCCGTGGTTTTCAAAACGCACTCCACAAGCAACTTGTTGAAAATGAATGTATTGTACAAAAAAGGCGTAACACACATTGACAAAAACAGTTCTATAATTCCTATTAAACTCAACAAGTATTGAAAAAACAACTAAAAGTGATAAAACTGTCAAAACTGGCCTCGAGCCTGCAGAACCATGGACAGCTCCGGAGGCCGCAGCCTTTCGGGGGTAGCAGCTCGGATAGAGTAAAATATATTAAATCAGCTGCCATCATTTGTAGTTCAAGTTCAAGAAATTATTTGTCACATGGTAATATTGCGATTCAGTGAGAACGAGAATTTCTTCAGTAAACATAAAGATCATAGATTTTATATACGTATGGTTGGGTAGACATGGTTGGGCGGACATGGTTGGATGGACATGGTTGGGTGGACATGGTTGGATGGACATGGTTGGGTGGCTGCGCAATTTATGGTGCTATTAGTCATCGCAATCCATTTCTTTGTCAATTCGCTCCTCAATATTCAAAAATATCTGTATACTGTAGGTGTGGACGAGGCCTCAGTTCAGCCTGTGTGTCGCTGCAGTTACCCGGTCGCGAACCAACGACTCTTTTCCTGGAGTGACTCCCGACTCCCGAGTCATTTTAGAGCCGTTCGGTTACCAATTGGGACAAGTCCTGTACACTCACCAGAGGACACTGTTGTTTGTGTATATGTTTATGTTTTTCCATGTGCATGTTGTTGTTTGTTTCTATGTTTATGTTTTTCCATGTGCATGTTGTTGTCTGTTTCTATGTTTATGTTTTTCCATGTGCATGTTGTTTTTTGTTTCTATGTTTATGTTTTTCCATGTGCATGTTGTTGTCTGTTTCTATGTTTATGTTTTTCCATGTGCATGTTGTTGTCTGTTTCTATGTTTATTTGTCTCACCCGTGGTGATTCTCCCCCACCTGGGGTATTGATTAGTTGTTTTTAGACCCAAACATGGTAAAATAGTTCTCCAAAGAGGGGGTTGGTGGTGGTTCTGTGTAACAAAAAGCTGTGCTCTTGTCATCCTACAGGTCGTCCACAGGACAGAGTTATTGCAGCAGTTGTTGGTGATTAAAGAATGAATAAAGAGTTGCATTGTAGGTTGAGAAGTTGAACTCCACTTGCAGACTAACTCTGTCCTAGATGCAACGGAACAAATACTCAGGTTAAAAAATAACAAAATAAAACAATCGTTCACAAATCTTGCGTCACTTCTTTCCTCCTTCCTTCTTTCCTCCCACATGTACAAAACAAACAAGTGCTTGTTTTCACTCGTCTACGCTTAAAAAAGGAATAAACCTGATTCTGATTGTCAAAAAAATGGAATTTTGACCCCCCCCCCACACACACACACTGCCCTCCCTCCCTCCCCCCCCTCCCGCCCACCCTCTCTCCCTCCCTCCCTCCCTCCCTCCCGCCCGCCCTCTCTCCCTCCCTCCCTCCCTCCCGCACGCCCTCTCTCCCTCTCTCCCTCCCTCCTTCTCCTTCTCCCTCACTTGCCTCGTTGTATCAGGCGCCGGCTCTCGCTGCGATGTTGTGTTATACGCCCAAATAAGAGCCATGCTGCGCTAAATTGGCCGGAGTTCAGTGGGGCAGATAAATGGCTGTGGAGGAGAGAGAGAGAGAGGGAGAGCGAGAGAGAGGGGGGGGGGGGGGGGGAGAGAGAGAGAGATAGAGAGAGAGGGGGAGAGAGAGAGAGAGATAGAGAGGGGGAGAGAGAGAGAGAGTGAGAGAGAGATAGAGAGGGGGAGAGAGAGAGAGAGAGCCTTTTCTAATGCTCACACATAATGACCTGTTTGTGTGTTTATGTTTAGTTTTACAGCCCCGCGCCGCTCTGTGTGTTCATCTGTTCGTCTGTGTGTGTTTGATAATGATACTCCATGAATTATGCATGTCGCGCCAAGGCTTTTCATTCAATTTCAGAGCTTATTCCTCCCCTCCCCTCCCCAAACAGCATTACTGAGGCGGGTCTCTGGGCATTTGGTTGTAAATAAACTCAAACTAATAGACTTCAACTCTGGGCAGCGCCTGTCTGGGGGAGAAAAAAATAAAAAGACAGTGACTTTACAAATTGCCTTTAGGCGGTGATCCCAGGCCAGGTCAGAGGAAATACAGATCTGAAATCAGCACCGTTTTAGGCGCTTGTCCTCTTGTCCCTTTTGTTCTCTGAAGAGTGTGGCGTGTAAAGTGGAAAAACGAACAAAAGATAAAACTCTTGGAATAATTACATGCATGAATTAATATGTTAAATCCACGAGTTCCGCCAGCGAAAAACAAAAACTGATTCATTTAAGCACTGTGTAGTGGCCGATTACATTTGTTTTGGTGTTTGTTGTTTTTTTCCATTCTTTTTTGCCAGCGAAGGATGAGTAAAAAGAGGTGGTTCTACAGGTGGGGAGCGTAATGAGGACGTAGACGTTTCTCCTCTCGTGTGATTGTGGAGGAAGGGAAGGCTCCGGTGACACAGACTCCTCCGTCTCTGATCTGTGACCTTGTCCTCTCTCAGCACAAGCTGCTTGTGACAGAACTGTGGCTCAGAGCGCTGACGCCCGCCCACCCCCCTCTCTCTCTCTCTCCACGCTTCTCTCTCTCTCTCGCTCCCCCATCTCTGTCTTTTCCCTCTCACTGTCTGTCGCGCTCTGCTGCTCATTGAGGGCCGAGAGCTCCCTCATTCAGCGCCCGCGGCTCCCAGCTCCGCTCTTATGACACTGTGTGTGTGTGTGTGTGTGTGTGTGTGTGTGTGTGTGTGTGTGTGTGTGTGTGTGTGTGTGTGTGTGTGTGTTGTTCCTGGCCATGTGAGAGGACTCAGTCATATGATTAGGGAGCGGACAGTCACCTGCAGCTGAGCTTGGAGCTGAGGGAAGCAGCCTGGCTCCTGCCAAGATGTTGCACAATAACCCCTTTGCTGCCCTATGTTGAATTTATCGTGTGTATATATATATATATATACATAGAAGTGGGAGTGTACTTACTGTATGTAGAATGGTCTGTATGTCAAATATATGTGGCAATATATTTTGAATATAAGTAGAATCTACTGTATGTTGAATGCACAGCCTGTGAAATATATATGGAATATATAAGGAGATATATGTGGTAATATATGTTCAAAATTGGTTCAATATATGTGACGCATTATGTTGATGTTGCTGAGACTCGTGCAGCCCTGTTCAAAATGTACTTTCTCTACCAAAGTACATTTGTTTTGTAAAATCCTGTTAATTTGGCAGACTTGAGTAAAAAAAAAACAACAAAAAAAAACAACACAAATAACACAAAGCCTGGTATTAGTGGTTGCCCCAGGCAACCCAAAATTGGTTCCATGGTCTCTCACGAGTTGCCCTGTTGTCAACCACTTTTCATATGCAGAAATGATTATAAGCACATTTTTTTACTCACTGTCTGTTTGAAAACTGAAAATGTAATAATCAGCCATCCAAGCAAAACTTTTAAATATATTTTAGTCCAAATTGTACAAAAAATACAAGTCAGACTCGTACAATCATGATATTGATGATTGCATTGCTTATCTTAAAGACAAACCGTTAAAAAAAAATAAAAATATATATATATATATATATATATATATATATATATATATACATGTGTATATATATATATACAGTATATATATATATAGCTAAAAAATACAATTCGGGTATGGAGGAAATACAAATACAATACATGTATATTTTCCCTTGTGTGATATGAGTCTCTTCATATTGAAACAAATATAATTTAAAAATTGAGCAACGATTTTGTCAGTCCGGGCAAACAACATTGCATTGCATGCATTGTTGCCAACTTGGCAACTGCCTTTAAAAGTTAGGCCCCAGGACAAAATAACCTCTGCCTGCCTTAACACTCCAGTGAGAGTCTTGACAGATATTATTATATTATACTATATATAAACTCCATAATTCAATATGCGGTATGGTGGTATTAAGATGCATGGCGGAGCCGGTCTCGCCGTCTCTCTGAGCACTGGACCGTCTTGCTGTCCCTCAGACGTAGATGAGATCAATCTAAGTCTCATCATTTCATGCATTTGTGCATATGGACCCATCATCAGGATGCAGTAAAATGTCCCTTTTCCATAAGTACAGCAGCTCCTCTTGAAAGCACCAGAGGAACAGATGAATGATTTAGCGGAGCTCCCTGTGCTGCAGAGCGGAGCTGTAGCTGCTGTGTTCTCTGCTTGTTGGGATGTGGAGGACATCACATTGCCACTGGCGCCAGCATCCCTGCAATGACTTTCGACTTTATTTTTTATTTTTTTCTTTTGTGCTCGACAACGAGCCGCCACACGTGTGTGTGTGTGTGTGTGTGTGTGTGTGTGTGTGTGGGTGTGTGTCAATGTGCACTGCCCATGGCACCTGGGGGGCAAAATTCTGCTCTGGTGACGCCTCAACACAGGTGCAGACAGGAAAGCTTTAAATAGGAAATGTGTTCAGTATAGTCACTGATCAGTGATCCTCATTGGTCTGTTGATGGAGTTTTTTTTGGGTCGTGTTGGTATGTTTGTGTGTGTTTGTGCAGCCAGGCTTATGCTGCGTTGCCTTCAGCTACAACGTCCTCCCGCTGCCTCCGAGCCTCGTGGGGTGAGCGAGAGGTGACCCACTTCCAACAGCTGTGAGCTCCGTCTCCATGCAGATTTAAGCAGATTCATTGTTATTAACAAGAAACAAAAGAAAGTTGTGGATCAAGAGTCGATTAGTTTTAATGCTCAGAGGAGTTTGGGGGGAGATCAGATGATCCCCCCCAACCGATGCGGTGAATCTGATTGGGATGAGCTTGCGGTAAAAACTACTGATACTGTACAAACAAACTGTTGCTCAGCAGGAAGAGGCGCGGCAAAACTTAACGCTCTGGAGTTTGTTCCGGCGCCAAAATGCATTTGACGTGATTGTTTTTCGGGTAAATTGTTTCATGTATTATCTGTTATTTCTGAAACAACAAGCAACATGATCTTTTGGCATTTCAATTTCGGATTTGCATACATTCTTTTGACTGCCTGACAAAAAATAAGTGGTATTTGCAATCAAATGGCAAACTATTTTATTCCACCGTGAGAGGAGCAGTTTGGAGGTGAGGACTAATCCATCCCTCACCACCCAGGTCTAATTCTGAATTTGTACCAGAAGCGTAAGGCCATTCAGGAATGAGGAATTATTTAATTTTGGCTCATGAAGGATTCTCTCTCGCTCTCTAGCTGTTCCTGTGTCGTCTTTTTTTTCCAGGTGCAAAGCGACAGATTTGTTCTGGAATATCCTGCCGCCTGTGAAATATAATTTGGGAAGTGTTATGGCTCACTGTCAGCCCCCGGGGGGGGATCGCCATTATGTCTCTGCGTTGAGAAACGACCATCACTCTGCGCTTCCGCCCCCCCCGAATAATATGCGTAATACCCCTCCTAAGCCTTTTCAGTAATTCCAAATTGTTTTCCAAATACAATGGTATTATTTGGAGATTCAAAAACAAAAGGCGAATAGGACGAGCTTTTAAATGATCCGCAAATAAACCATCGCCGCAGGTAAAAAAAACAAAAACAAACAAAAAAAAAAAACGGTTAGGATGTGTTACAGGTAAGCAGCTTCGCTTTTTTGCCTTTACGATCCCAATTTTCAGTTTACATGGCTCCATCAGATCATGGCTGAACCAATAATTCAAATTGTCTTGTCAAACAATAGCTGTACCCTCCTTAACCCCTGATTATTATATTGATCACATGTATAATAGACCCAAGGAGAATGAATCGGGTAATCCAAAAAAAAAGAAAAAGACTCTCAGATTGGGTTATTTGCAGGGAAAACGTATTGGGGTCCATTTGTCGGGATCAAGCGGAACGGAGGGGGAGAAGGCTCCGGAAGGCCGTGCGCAGAGTTTTAAGCCTTCCTCTGTGGTTTTTATAAAGCCTGTATCCCGGCCCCGCGAGGGGCGCCGCCACGACTGGCAGGTTCCTGTAGCATCGATCAAAATAATGAGGCTGTATTAAATCTCGCCGCCCCGCACACTAACACCCATTTTCAGAAATGCATATCTCTCCACAATGGCGGATCGACGGAGAGCAGCTGGGAGAGGGATGGATGAAGGTGATGGAGTGGATGGAACGACGGAGGGCTAAAAATGTGTGAGAGAGAGAGAGCGAGTGCGTCCAAAGTGGTGAGTGCAGAGACTGTAAGTGGACGTAGGTACTGTACGTACGTGACACGGAGCTCGCGGCGCGGCCAGTCGACCCGCCGGGAGCCACACGCTGCCACGCCCTCATTTGGCCGGCTTATGTAAGCAGCCAATCCCTCCTGTCCTACCTGCTTCGCTCCCATATTTCCAGTTCACCAACGTGCCTCTGTTGTGCCGTACACCTCGTCGGGAGGGACGAGCGGTGGAGGCCAGACACCCAACTATTATGATGCAAAAATTAATGAAGATCATTTTAAAGTAAATCTAAGAGTTGTCTGTCAGAAATATGTAGACCTGTAAACACGTACACCCTGGCAGGATAAATCAGACGAGTGTAGCCCGCTGAACGGCTTCCACCCCCCCCCACCTTCCCCCCTCTCCTCCACATTAGTTGATTACTCCGACAAGTAGAGGATTGGAGTTACTACCTGCACGTCGTGTGTCAACATCAAGACACCATGAGCGATGTGGTGATCATCATTGTGTCAGGAATAAAAATGATGGAAATAGATTGAAATGGAAATCCATATGGATCATGTGGTGTTATTATTTTTCTTCCGACCATTTTGTTATTGCGTCGTACATTCCCCTATGGATCACAATTCCCCTATGGATCTGAAAAAAAAAAATATATATATATATATATATTTATATATATAAATGTATATATATATATATATATTTACATGTATATATATACAGCGGATCACCAGTCAAACTCTCATGTGTTCTCCAGTGCTCAGGCTGGATGATATGTCAATATTTTGTAATATTGTGATATAGCTCAATTAAGGCTCCCTTACAGCACAGTAATGTAATTTTCTGAGCTTCATAACTCCTAGCTGCTCTAATCAACAGTCATAACATCTACTCTACTCATGATTGTTTCTCCACGTTGTGTGTAAATATCTCACCATGACACAAACGGTCAACCCGAGAATATTGTCAAGTATTGCTACTGAGGTATTATTCCAAAAATATTGTGATATTTTGGATAGTCATTCCAAAAATAGTGCAATTAACAATATAGAAGAATTCGCCAAAAAATGTTTATATTTGAATTTGCCATTTGCCCAAATTTATTTACATAAAGACAAAACAAATGTCATTATGTGTATTTTTGCACGTTGTTTTTGTTCATATATTTGACACTTTTGTCCCCAAAAAGTAAATATGTTTTCCTGCTTTAATCTTGGGAAACTACTGTCTGTTGAAAAGTCGAATCTTTTTGTTTTAAGTCATTGTGAGAGCTGTTTAAAATGGAACGATGGCCCCCGGCAAAACGCTGCGGTAGGTTAATGCCAAAATGTCCGCGCACCGAAGATTTATTGAAAGGCGTCGGTGATGCATGTGCGACAGTTCCAGTCTTGTGAAATTGTATTTCTTTTTCCTTCCACATATAGTAAATCTAATGCATTGTGAACCTTGAAGTGGACATTGTACTTTTGGTTTCCTCGGTGGGGGCAAATGTGTGGGAAGAAGCTCACACTGAACAATTAATGAAATCAAATCATTAGGAGTGTTTAACACAGCTTAGCTCCTTCTGGACTCTGTGTGGTGTTAAAGAGAAGCATCCACTGTCAGATCAGCCAGTGAACTCCCTCCTCGCCAACGTGCTAATGAGCCTGTGTTAAATGTAATAATGTTGGGATTTTGAGAGGCGTCGGAATTTCTATTAATCTATTTTTAATGAAGCAACCGGATTTGCAGTCAGTTGCCAGTGAGAGGACGTCCGGAGGAGATGGTATCTTCCGTTCAGAGGGATTCGAAGCCACGACCGCCAAGAGAACGTTCGGTTCTCCTATACATGTATTGCTATTGATGATAATAATATGATAATAATAATAATAATAATAATAATAATAATAATAATAATAATTGTGGACATTTGTCTCCACTGACACAGGTTCAGTGAGCGAGACAGAGACTTTCTGGCAGTGAGGTGCCGACACGGAGGTTTTTTAAATTAGAATTAAATAAACAAACAACAAGGCTCGCTGGCCAAACATGAACAATAAATCATAAATCACAGTTCCTAGTATGCGTTCTGCGATCTGGTCCGCAGGCTCTCGGATGCTGCGCCAGCCGACGACGACCAATCAGCGGCAGCAAGCTGACCGGCCGAGTTGCTGAACCAATAACAATAATAATGTTTGTTTTAATATGATTAATATAATTATAATATAATAATAAACTATAATGAGTATATATATGATTTGGGTCATCAATTTTAGACCTTAGAGGATAACGATCATTCCTCAGCAAATTATGTTTAATGATATTTCACTGTAGTTCCTCAGTGAAGGATTTCTCTCGAATAATTGATCTTGAATTCACTTTATTTTCAAACGGTTATCTCACGATAGATAAATTCTCAATAAAATCTGTACATTACACCTGTTATCAAAGCATTTTAATTGCACATTAACGAGTGGAACAAATGTTCACGCCTCTCGCCGTTCTGCCTGCCTTCCTGCCATCTGTGGCTCGGTGGTCACCTCCCCTCGTTTCCCATCCGTCCCTCTATCTCTCTGCAGCGAGTATTTCCCTCATTCCTCTCATGCCGCCGTTCCTTTAACAGCCGCTAATCCTGTCCGGATCCTGTATGCCAGCGGCTGTTCAACCCCATCACCGTGCCATCTCTGGGGGTGGGTTAAATCATCCCCTTGCATCGCCGGACCGCTGGCTTGGGGCGCAGCAGAATCTGCCCTTCCTGTGAAATGACACGGCAGTCCCTGCCAGATAGAGATAAAAGAGTCACTCGACATCATCGTGAGTGACATCAAATTGATTCCTTGATTTTTTATTTTTTTTCCTCAGCACAGGAGTTTCTCGTTGCATTTATCAAGGCTTTTAGGTCTAATTGAATAGCGGATGTGGATTATGTCATTTCATGCTGTCGTCACCAGGTGCCTGACATCACCCTCAAAGGCTGTAACGATGGGAATTATTATCGGCCACTAACGATAATTTAACTTTAATCCGACAGTAGGGTGGATTTTTTGGAGGCTGCCCGTGGCCGATTGACAATCTAACTAATCTGATGTCAGGAATACAATTTTAGGGATAAGAAAGATGGGAGGGATTGATTTGGGTGTGTGTCTGGCTTTGGGGTGGTGTTCAATAATGAAAAGAATAATAATAGTGGAAATAATGGCTGAAATGAAATGGTTGATGAAAAATGCATGTCCGTTCAGTTTCCACTCTTTAGAAAGCTGCAGAAAATTTGGAATCTTCACTTAAACTACACAATTTACTCTTCATTGCCTGCTGTGGGTTTCTTACTACGACAGCATAATTCAAACTGTTATTATTTTGAGTCTCATCACAGCTCCTTGTTAAAGTATAACGTCTGTGTGACCCCCGCCCAACACATCCATTTAATAGTGCCTGACTGTAAAACAAAAAGCATTCAATAAATAAACACAAAACGCCTTGACAATTCAAATGCCCTAATAACAAGAGAGATTCGTTCTCTGAGATCAGCGTGCCGAATAACAAGATCATTATTTTTTTTCTTTTTAATTGGACAAACTGATAAACAACAGATCAGCGCCAATTCAATCCATGTCCGGGCATCGCAAGAAGATCTGCACAAAATTGGCACCCGCTGCCGCCGCCACTCTCCTCCTCCTCCTCCTCCTCCTCCTCCCCCACCTCCTCCTCCTGCTTCTAATTCGCTGGCTGTGTTGTTGGCGTTTAGGTTGTTGGAGCACAGGGCGCGGCGGCAGCTGAAGGACGTCTGTTCCGTCTTCGACTCCATTCCCGGTCAGGATCCTACGAACGAGGCTCATTGTCACTGCAGCAAATTAACAAAACAAGTTCACGTCCCCATCGACCAAATTACAGACAAGCAGGTGTATACTGTACTGTAGGTATACTGTATACTGTACACTGTATATGTATGCATATACAGTATGGACCCTCAACAAAAAAAAACCAACTATAATTTTGCAGGTTTTTGTGACCAATGCACCTGCAGTTTGGATGCCGACTATTTTGCCTCATTGGAACTCTGTTAGTTGGCTTAGGTGCTTTGAAAACTCATATCAAAGCACTAATTGTCAGGCTTCTTTTAATAGCTGACACACACTGCTAATTGGCAACCAAACTTATACGCCTCATCACTGTAGTTGCATTTGTTGTTGTGATTCAGGTACTTGAAAGTTAAATTGCTTTTTCATGGTGTTTTTTCGGCTATTATTCCCAACTTCAATTATGTCCCACAACTTGGACACTGGTGCTGACAGACAAAGACATTTTTGTATTGACTTCACAAGCACTCCAAATACTGTATGTACGGTATATGTTTTTCCCATATTTTTTGGCTCCATTATGAAGCTGTGTATAATTTCTACATCTCCAGGGTGAAAAATTTCACTAAATGAGGCTTTTCTTCCATCCTGCTCTCTTCCGGTGACCAGATTGGTGTACCAGACCGATGGGGAATTACGTCAATATTCGTGTACATTTATGCAGCGGTTTGGTTTCAGTCTAAACCGCTGTGGCACGGTGACCCTGAAACAAGCAGGTGTGAGGACAGCTTTAAGGTAGATTACCCAAGAGGCCACTGCAGTGAGAGAATGAACGACGTCCTGCCATTACTGGTCGACTCACATTCGTTGGAAGGAGACACCAGCACCCGTGGATAACGGCTTCAATAGATGGATGGATGAATGGATGGGGGAAATAATGGTGGAAGTGGATGCTTTTCGACGCACTGATATCATCAGTGTTTGACTAGACGAGGAATAAGTGATCTACAATTAGTTCTCCTCCGATTTTGTGACATTTTAAGTGTCGTTTCTTTTTTCTTGTGAAATTGCGTGGAATGGGCAAAAATGACACGTCAGTTAAACTTTAAAATACTACCAATGATGAACCAGTGACATGTGATTACTTCCTAAATTCTGAACATCGCAACCACAATTGGAAATATGTCCCACTCACAGATGAATAAAATTATGTATTTGGGGCAGTTCCAACATGCCGTCATACAAGTTTGTTCCATATTGGTAGATTATTGGGGAATAACTTAGTAAAAAACAGTTTTTTTAATCATCCCCGCAATGTGCGCGCACATGCAGATGTAACTGACATTACAACTTTATGTCAACGATCTGATGAACCCACAGACAAAATGAATAGGATGTCTATTCGAGCCAGTTCTAACATGTCTTTTTTAGAATTTCATCCAGATCGGTTCAGTATTGTGGAAGAAGTTTGTAATAAACAACCGCAACCTCACCAAGATGGTGGCACGCACAGATGTATGCCGCAACGGAGAAATCCTTGCGCGCATGCGGAAGTTGGCAGTGTACACAGATCATATAATAGCACTGCAGTCTAGTGATTAGTCAACACGCACAGATATAGTCCCCATTGGACTTTGCCCATATATAGTGTATAAATGCATATATATCACTTTCAGAATTTATAGTCATTCCAGAGATATCAATGGATACAAACTTCTTCAATTATAAATACTGGTAACAATAACTATAAGCAATTACATAATACAAGGAACATGTACTTATTTTGTATGTGTTTTGAAATATTTTCATTCTTTTTGTGTTTTTCGGTTCCCCTTCCAGACGCCTCAAAGAAGCCCACATTTCAAGGCAGCAAAGAAACAGTTGTTGAATGTTCTGCTTTAGAGGTCAGCCACTCTCCTCTTAAAAAAAAAACAAAAAAAAACTAAAATACTTTCTGAAACCTCTGAAGAAAACTCTGGACAAAACTTTAAAGTAAGGACTACAGAAAACTCTGAAAGAGCGTCTGGAAAAAATGCCTACAGAAGTTGTTCAACATTTAAAACAGATGAAGTTTCTTTAAATATACATGTTGATACTCCACACATCTCGCAGTTAAGAGGCTCATATCATCGGGGTGATGCCTGGTTTGGAATATCGAAGCACAAGTTTTGTGCAGCTATTAGTTTGACAGCAGTACTTAAGAGCGAGACCCAAAATGTTTTGACATGGACAGCGAGTGACCTCGATGGAGGATTGGTAGAAGGAACTAGCCTTTATCACGACATGAAAACATCTGGTAGAATAAAAGACAATGTCTTAGGAAGAGATTATTTTGCAAAATAATACATTCTGTAAGACAACATTAAAGACAACATTTGCATTAATGTATGCTGAAGTGCTTACTAATCGTGATTAATAATTGTGATTATCATTTTAGCCATAGTCATGCAGCCCTACTTTAGAATGCCTGTTGGTTTGCGTTGGAGGAAACCCAACTACAGCCGTAGACACGTGCTGATCATGGAATTGCACTGTAGCCAGGCTGGAATGGATGAACTTCTGCAGTCACGAAACACACGAACAGTCACGAACAGAGAGCCAAAGCACTCACGTCCATTGAACTTTAACGAAGGGCCGACTACCCTGGAATCCCTGCAGCTATAGTTATTATTAGGGGTCCAGCCTGCAGGGTTCCAGGAAAATTCTCTGAATTTTTAAATCTTAAACTATTTCAAACAGAAGAACAGCTGAAGCTACAAACAGGGTTGTGACATACCGGTTCAAACAAGACGAAAAACATCTTGTGGTTGAAGTTTCATCCAAATTTAACCCTATGCGGAGCAGATATTTGTGAAAAAACAACCAAATCTGACACCAAATATTCAGCTGGTCGCACTTAATTGACATGCCACTTTATGGAAACAAAAAGATGAGATGAGATTTACAGTAAGATGCTTTTTGACGTCATCATTGTATTTACTATAAATGTGCAGGTTATGATTCAGAATGTACATTCGAACCGTGTGCAATAAGCGGTGTAGACTGTGTCGCACTGTAGGGATTCGACATTACAAACTCTGCATTGACGTGTATATTTATGTACATTCTTACATGGTAGATGTCTGTGGATCTGTTTGATTGATATTTTATCTCTTTGGTCCCTAATACTTGGATTAGTGGATTAATGAAAAATGTTAAAAACAGTAGTCAACAAAAAACTTGTGACTACGTCGAGTCGAATCCATTTGAATGTGCGACTGAGTGATGCGTTCAAGATCCAGCGAGGCGTTGAAAAATCAAAGTCATGAAAGGGTAATTACTCACAGGAATACCACAACCTTTTTTCATATTTCAAGGAAAACTAACTTATTTAAAATGTAATCCAAGGAAAAAAGTCACCACTATTACGTAAGTTCAACTGCCATCGCAAATGTCCTTAAATAGGTAAACCTGCGTAAATACGTCATCATTGACGAAAACGAGAGACAACATCACATGAGACTCCAGACGTACTTACATACAACAAGGTAAGTTCTAACAATGACAAAAATTGCTTTAAAGTAAAATATAAACCGTTGTTTTAACATGTATTTATCATATTTAGAATATAACATTTAATTTTTATTGTTATGCAAACAAATTACAAATTACAAATAAAATAACAAATTTGCTTTTGTTATTGTTCCAGATGCAGAAAACAAACCTAAAAAATCTAAAACAATGTTGTCCAAGCTGTTGTCCAAAAATCCAGTCCTCAAGGTCAGCCTGAATATTTAAAAAAAAATGCCATGGACGTAACTCTACGATGTTTGATGTTTGTAAGTTTAGCAAATTGTGATGCATTTCACAGAAACCAAAAAACTGTAACGTTTACCTAAAAGGAATAAACTGGACCCTGTGTATTGCTTTCTGCACCTATATTTATTATTCTTCTTCTTGGAAGGGCTGACTGGTTTAAGCAGTCTGGTAATTTGACCATTTAATCATTGCAGCGATTCTTTTACATTTAGTCATTTAGCAGACGCTTTTATCCAAAGCGACTTACAATTGTTCAAACACTGACGGACGCAGCCATCAGGAGCAATTAGGGGTTAAGTGTCTTGCTCAAGGACACTACAGCATGCTAGCAGGAGGAGCTTGAGATCGAACCAGCAACCTTTGGATCACTAGACCACCAGCTCTACCTCCTGAGCTACCATCCCCAATTCTCCAAGATCTCTCAAATATTGCAGAGATATTGAATACAGGGGTTGAATTTGCATGAATTATTGCAATCCCAGATTCATGACTTCCTGGAGGGACTCTATATGATACACGGAGATGGGGTCCAAAAAAAGAACACAAACAGTTTACTGCATGAGAATCTCACCTAAAATGAAGATCAGTGCACCCAGTGCACCCGGGTCAGTAATAAAGCAACAATTAAATTATTCAAAGACAACGGCTCAAACACACGGCAGCCACGATTAGAGCGATGCCATCCATTTTATATAGCGCGAAGAAAGAACTCTAGTCAACTGAACTCAACAAATTTAAGATCAATGAAAATAACTGAAAATACAGACACGGCATGGAGCAAATCTCAGCTGCATTCAGATTAAATGGCAAATAGAAACACACAGATCATGCTCAGTTGTATCTGTCACATGGAGGGAACCTCTAAAATGAATTAAATCATCTAATAAACAAGATGAGTCAGCAAGAGTATCGATTAAAAAAAAACAAACCCAAAAAATCATTCCACCTGAGGTTCTTAATTTTAAGCACTTTTCAGTTTTCTAATCATTTATCCAAACAGTTCTCTTCATTTTGTCTCCATTGGCGCCGCTCTTTAAAATCGCACCGAAATTAAATCCCTTCACTTTGCGCATTAGCCATTTTGTTTGTCCACTTTGACACAAGGACTTGTATAAAAGGTAGAAATAGTTCATTTGGTCAGTTGATCAAAAGTCAACTCATGAACATTGATTTTAGGGTTAGACCACGCCCTGTCCAATGTTGAGACGATTCAGTCATTTTGGATATAACTATCGTAAAAATTACTTTTCACAAACGAGAAAAGCAAAGCTGCTGGATTTCGATGATGCCGTGATCTAGGTGAGTCGACATAAAATGTCGAGAGCGATTTCTGATTTTGGGCCATCTTTAAAGGTTGTAACATTTCTACAGCCCGATCAGTTCACACTCGATCTTGGTCAGGTGAGGGATGCCGTTGGGCACGTACCGGATATTTAAACCCAGTTGTAATTATCTTTGATATGCCTCCAACCACAACACGGCGGAGCTGAGCTACAGTAAAACGCTTCCTCCGGAGGGAAATTCGCTTAAATGCAAATCTCTGGCCTACCGGTGCCACCTGAGCCGTGTGATCCTTTACAAGCCTGGTCCAAAATGTATTTCTGCACAAGATCGAAGGTGTGATGGGGCGCGGGCGCCTTGAAATGATTGCAACTTTGCCCCACATCTCCAGCCCCCTCCTCCAAATTAGAAATCCATATTTCATTTCTTTGGCCAAGAAGCCTTGTTTCAGGGAAATCCAGCGTCTGACACCGGAGTCGCTGAGAGGTGCTCAGTCAGTGTTTAGCACGGCTGCGGATCCGTGAGCCTTTGTAGGGACCGGAATGAATAAATAAGTTAATTTGGAAACAGGGATGATGAAATATGGAGGTGCAACCTTCAAAGGATGGTATTAGTGTTGAGCTTAGGATGCACTGTTTTTAAAATGGGAAATTTTAATGAAATTTGAATTTGGCATCGAAAGCGGATTAGAGTTTGAATGGAAATATGCAAAGGTAGATGCTTGCTCGAGACGGATAAAGACACATAACGCTGTCTCAAATTGAGTTTTTCCTTATTTGTGTTTCAGCAAACACATTTTACATAACCCCTGGCCATATTTTTGAGACCTCACATTTTAAGTGTTTGAAAGTGGCTCTATTTTTGGAAGATTTGAAAAATGTGTTGAGCAACCTTCCTCAAAATAATCTGTGATTCCCTCTGACAATTATTTTAACACATGGGGTTCATTTGGCAATATTTTGTATTTGTTCATTCCATTTGAAAAAGCAGACGTGCCATTACTTTAACATGAAATCTACAAACATATATTAATATGTTACTGTTTTTTTAGTGTTTTTTCTTTTCCAAAAAACCTGAAAAAAGAGACAATAATAAACATCTATCATCGGGAAAGTGCTCAGGGGTAGAATGTGAAATGAGCGCGCTGGCTCGTAAATGGCCTAAAACTCAATTTGACACCTGCGCGGTCCTTGAAGGTTCCACGTGTGACGCTCAGCGGCTCGGGAGTGCACTTTCCACCGGGGAGTGCACTCGTTAAGGACACTTTCTAATTGATTGCGATCTTTCCACAGGAACTCGCGCTGAATCACACACTCATTTTAAGTGCAGCAGAAATGTGCCTCATATCATTTATATCCACATCATCTCAGACGTATTTGTGATTTGGCACCGTCAATGAGGGACTCCCGAATCCGCCACCTGACGAGATCAAGTTGCCACTTAACCTAAAAAAAAGAAAAAGCAGAACTCTCTCAACGTTCGGATATAAGATGAACGGCAGGATTGTGTTTCACGTTTGACAGCGTTTCACCACTTCACGCCGCTGCCCTCGAGAAGTAGCGTCGCTCGGCTCCCGTGCCAAGTGGGTCCAATAAGTGGCTTCCGGGCCGTCCAATGGTCGACCACAGTCGAGAGCTGCTCCAGGATCCAGTGGACCACTTAGCCAATTGGAACTGCACATTCATTACGGCAAAAACCTCCTAATAGAAGGGTTTCTTGGCACGGCCATTTTGAGTTGTGTGCACGGACAGGGAGCAAAAAAAAAAAACCCAAGGGAAGCAGTGCAGCAGGGCAAGAGAATTCAAACTGCCGCAAACGCAAAGGTGATACAGGATTTAATATTCTCAAGCATCTGATTTCTATCATCATATGAGAAAGGAACATAATTGGTACAGGAAATTACTTTGCTGTGTAATTAAAAACCATACGGTTTTGCATTTGTTTTATCATGACAAAAACCATCCATCCAGATGTCTGTTATGTCCTCTAGCTACTCGCCTCAAGCAATCGCATCTTTTATTCGTTGGAAATGGGGAGCTCGCCTCGTGGGCAGAAGGGTTGAGTTTCAACTTATATTGATTTGTGGAACTACTTTACAAATAAATTCGGAGAGGGCATTTATTTTGTGGGCCCTTGCCGGCGTTGAACAAGGATCTCCGCGTCGAGCAGAAAAAAAGCAGAGTCTTGTGTTCCAGAACCTGTTATGACCAATTCAGCATTCCACTTGTTCTGCCCTTCATTCCAACCGATGACCTTCTGCTTCACCACAGCGATGCATTCATCAGCTCACCCACCGTGAATGCAAATATTAAGTAAGGGGTCAGGGATTTCAGTCGGACACCGGCGTTAGGGAAATGTGTCATATGCCAGCCCACATGACTGCTCCCGTCTCACTGGCATGGCTGCTATTTCCAATGTATCCCCATTTAACCAGGCAAGTTGACTGCGAACACACTATTTTATTTTTGTACAGCAGCATCCTTAGGGAGAATTACACGCGCTCACATCTGGAAGCTTCCCAATGCCATCACAGTTTCCTACTGTTTGCCCATTAACGGCTTCACTGGAGCAATTGGGATTTAAGGGGCTTACTCAAGGGTTGAGGACAGAGTCTTGTTCTTTTTCCGAAAGGAGGGAGGGTTGCTGCCCCCTAAATGAAATGTGTACCTCTGACCATTCAGCTGTGAGCTTATTCTCTAACCCGACACATGAGGGGCAGTTTTATCCCTTGAAAGTGGGACTCGGCAGCTGTACTTATAAATCTCTTTGCAGACCAGGAAGAAACACGGCAACAAAAGCCAAAGCCGCCTTTACACTGGATCCTCCTTTCCCCAGCGGCCGTCCTCGTACACGCCTCTAGATTTTGCATCACAACGTGTCTGAAACATGAGGAAATAGAAGAGCTCCGTCTCCCCCGGTGTCTTCGCAACCGCCGTGATGGAAAGTAGTTTGCTCGGATGGTTATTTATCATTTCAAATTAGTTGGTGTTTAAAATGTCCTTCATATAGTGTTTGCAAAGTAAGCACGACTTAAAAAATACACACAATTAATTGATATAAAAAGAGTTTAACGTTAAATATGATAAGCCCCAATGCTACCGGTAATGTCATAATTTGCTTTAGGGTCACTATCCATCCATACCCAATTGTGTAATGGAGAGGGAGCGATCCCAGTCGTCCGTTTTGCCAAATATAACAAATTAAAACAGTGGGGCGAAGTCACATAAGGATTGCAAGGCTTTTGCCGCAACTAAACTCCTGCAAATTACAGAAAAATCAAGGGTGTGATTCACAAAGCACCCGCAGAAGCGTCTCGGTGCCCTGGTGCCATTTGCTCATATTTAAATGAGGTATTATTCATACATTTGGTGCAGAATTGTCCCCTTTCTCTGCAAATGAATGAGGGGTGTCACGCCCAGACTTTCCAGCGATCTGTAAGTTTTATTTTGACATTTTCATTATTATTATTATTATTATCATTATTATTATTATTATTATTATCATTGCTGTCATGGCATCTGTTGGTAGCGGAACAGGCAGCAGTCTGTGGTTTTCAAAACGCACTCCAAAAGCACCCAACTGGAGCAGGTTGTCACGACGACAGGGAGCGAGGCTAACGGCTAACGCTAACAGACTGATGGAAGGAATCCGAATAAACAACACCATATTGATCGCAGTTCAACAGTTGTTGAAACTTGTTGAAACTTTTTTGCACAAAAAAGGCATTACAAACATTGATAAAAAAAAAAGGTTCGATAACTATTAAACTCAAAAGATGTCGAAAAAAAACAACTAGAAGCCCGTCTAAGAAGATATTGGGAACAGCGATGAAGTGGTCAAAACTGGCATTGAACCACCACTAACCCTAACCCTAACCCTAACCCTAAACCCACAGACGGCATCGAATCGCATAGTATAGGACCATGGGCAGCCCCGGGCCGTTGGACCCGAAAGGCCACCGCGCTGGGCTGAAAAAATTAACTTTGTGGTCAAAAAAAATAAGTGAAATTAACTGTCGGGAGCATCCGAAAGAGGAAGAAGAAGAAGAAGAAGAAGAACTGTCATCATTTCTACATTGTAATAAGTCACAGTTCAAGTTTAAGTGAAAAATAACCGCCTCCCCGCTCAATTTGTTATGGCCACGGCCCTGATTTACTTGAAGTGAGGTAGGTACTTAGGTTTTAAGCCCAGTGCCAGTCAGTACTCGAAGCGGGCCGGTACTTCTACGTTTTACTCTTTGACGTGCTGGGACTTTTTGTCGAGCGCCGTCACTTCTCATAGGCTGCCGGTGTCCGTTCTGCTCTCTCAAGTGGACATATGGTGAAATATAGCATATCTTATTGAGGCCGAAATTTTTAGAACGCACAAGCTGCGAACTCCGGCTCAGGATGGCCGTGTTGCCGTGGCGTCAGGTCTGTTATCTTGGTAAACTCTTGCCTGAGCAATCAGCTCTGAAATTCCAACGTAAATGGCAACTTAACTATATTTTCTATAAATTTTCCACATTTTGATTTAGATTTTTAGGCATATTTTTTTTGCAATGGTTATCTATTAATTTTTTTAATGTTTTGGTTTATTGCATTATTTATTCATATAACCCCATTGTTATTGCCTGTTGTTGATGAGAGCTGCTGTAACACTGCAACTTCCCTCGGGATGAATTAAGTATTTATCTATCTGAAATTTGTTTAACATTTTCAAGGCATTCCGGAGCCTCTGTCGGTTACATAAATCTCCGCACAGCAGAGCGGTGTGGCT
>NC_137191.1:9540064-9550064 GCF_960531495.2 Zeus faber
ATTTTCAAAGCCGAGTTAGATTTATAAATAGAAGATAAATGTTGAACCGTGGAGTTCAATACTCCCGTTACATGGGACATTACATGGGGAAACACAGTTCACTTACCGAGACGCTGAACAGCGCGAACAACACCGATCAATTGTTTCCTTTAAATCTACTGTCCAGGTGAAGATCATTCCTCCATATTCCATGTGATGTGAAGTCCTGTTAAACTGTTTTGATAGAGTTCAACCTTTAAATCGTACGTGTTTTATACACACACATGGATACATTGTTGTGTAGGTGGCGTAGCCCGCGAAGAAGAAAAGCTGACGTCACTTCTGTAAACAAGACAAGGAGCCTTCGGTTTCACTTGTCTGGGAAAACTTTCAACATTCGTGTTGTTATGGATTATGAGAAGCGAGTGGCAGAAGATCTAAATCAAATCGCTGACCTTAATCTGACTAGTGCCATAGATCCAAGTCAGTGTAAGCAGCGCGTACTGGACTTGATTTTCCGCGATGATAGTCGGTTCTCCGACAGTGACGCAAAGAACGACAGCGATGCTGAAACTGATACCGGCATTATCCCGGACTTGGAGAACATTTCAAACAGCGGATTTCAACCTGAATGTGACGATGAGTCAGAATATTTTCAAAAACCATCGGAGAAGGCCCGACATGCCCGTTGAAGTGATGAAGTCCGTTGAGGTTGGTGATACAGATTATGAACAAGTAGCAATGAATCGGATTGAAAATAAAAGCAAAATTGATAGATACATTTATATATTAAATGACACACCGAGGTTGATAAACAGAGACTAATATCATTGACAGACTGTACATTTTGTTGTGTTGTCTGCACTTTTAAACTCCTAAATAATTCCAGTTTTACAAAACATGTATATTCTTACTGTTAAATAAATGCTTTTGTTTTAAACAAAGATGTTGTGTGTTGATGACTTTTCCTAAAAACACAATAACAATGCAAAGATTGCCCCATTCAGCAGGGTGTCAAGTCTCCATTCAGCAGGGTGTCAAGTGACGTGGCATGTAGCAAGTAGCCATGCGACGTTGTTGGTCCTCCAATCCATTTGCATTCTGGGAGCTGACTGAATGAAGCCAAGTGTGGGGAAAACGTTGAGGGTCATTATCTCAGAAACACAGTTTGCCACACCCTTGTCATTAACAAGTCATAACTTTAAATATATTTGCTTGATTCGCTCAAGTGACACCTTGTTTTTACAAGGTGGAAAAAAAAGTCAAAGGCCAGCAAAAGTATGGGTTTTGCTGTAGTGGGTCACATTAAGTCGTATTTTTACACACACACTCACATTACACATAAAAAATATCTAAAAAAGGAACAATAAATTGGATCACATGTATCAAAGTGCTGATTTAGCATTTGTCATCTATGATTCATTAACTCCATATCCTTGTAAATGACTATGATTCCACCGATACTTTTTGTACTTTTAGTCGTGTACCTCCTCCTCCTCGGCAGCAGCAGCTTATTTATCATCCTCGCTGCACCACAGGGAGTATTAACAAAAAATCTAATCACAGAGGAGGCCGCGCCGCTCTCCTTCTTTCACACTGTGATGAAAGACAGGAACGCACCTCCATCATTACCTCGCAATCAACCGCTGTTGTGTTCACATGCACGCGTTTCTGTGTGTGTGTGTGTGTGTGTGTGTGTGTGTGTGTGTGTGTGTGTGTGTGTGTGTGTGTGTCATTTAAGTTGAGCATTGACGCAGGCATTGTTTCCTGAATCTCATTAGCAAGGAGAGGAGGAGGCAGGGCGGAGGTAAATAATTTCCAGGGCATCCCGTATTTAAATTCATCTTTTGTGTTTAAGCAATTTAATACGCCTAAGCGGTTTCCTGGGACGGTCTCCGAAAAAGGGGGTGAAAGAGGGGGGGCGAGAGAGAGAGAGAGAGGGAGAGAGAGAGCTGGGGAATCTCAGTTTCTGTGCCTGGAAGCATCTTCTCTTTCTCAGCCTCCTTCGTCTTTGTCCTCCTCGATAGAATCACAGTGTTTATTCCCTCCCTCCCATCCCCCCTCCTCCTCTTCTCCATTGTGTACGTATTTCCCTCCTTTCCATTCTTCCTTTTGTTCCCTTTCTTCCCGTTCTGATCGAATGTTGTAGCAGCACAGAGCTCTTTGAAGTGATCAGAGTGGTGTTGATGCTCCTCCTGCTTTGACTCGCCCAAAACTGGAGCGCCACATATTCATGTTTTTAAATGTAAAATAAGAATAACCGATGAAGGATTTATACATTTTTGGGGTTTTTTTGCTCAACCACCCCACCTCAGTGATGACAGGTGTATTTGGTTTTTATTTTTAATTTATTATTTATTTATACATATTTTTGATGCGGATTTTCTTTTCATTTATCCTTCTTATTTGTAGAGATTTAAGGATTTTATTTAGTCATTATGTTTTTTAAACTCATTGTTTATTTATTTATTCATTGCCTCAGTGAATCATACGGAACTCATTTTTTTTCCTTTTATTGTCCTCAGTTATAACAAAAAATTATCATTGTGACATGTGAAACACATGAGTTTATTGTTTGAGCCTTAAAGTTGACCAAATATTAGGAATAAAAGACATCTAAGCTCCTTTCACACATGCACTGTAAACCTGAAATTATCCGGACATTACCCGGACAAGCTGTATGTGTGAACGCAAACGTCTGAATCATTTGACCTGGACTTTACCCAGCCAGCACCCTAGTACAAAGTCTGTATAACATCTGATTGAGCGTGAGTGTGAACAGAGCCGGTGATTGTCTGGAGCATTCAGAGCGAGTGAGTGGGCGTGTTGATGACGTCTCTATCATGAGCCAGTTATTTACCTTTGTGCGGATCTTCGTGCACAGAGCGTAGCTGCTGCGTAGGCTTTGGCAGATTTACGATTAAATCGTCAATTGCGATCGGGTGACTGACATTGATGACACACTATTAGAAAATTAAAATTAAAAAAATATTATCTGCCATTAAAAATCAGAGCTTTGAAACAGTGTAAGTGCGGGGCGCGGATGGGGGCTCTTGCCCTCTCCGCCCAGCGCTGTTGAGAAACTACTCCGGGTCCCACTTCCCCCTCTACAGTCCCGTACAGTGACTTTGAGGGGCAGGTGCTCAAAAAGAAAAGAAAAGGCGCATCAACCCCCTGCTCCGGTTCTTGGTATTTTGCTCCTCTGGTCAAACAGAACGGCGGAGCGCAGGTCAATGGGAGTAGGAGACGCCCTGTCGGGGTGCCCGTAATCTGCTTCCCACTGTGCCCACAGCTCTATATGAAAATTTTGTGATGATAATATAGCAACATATATCATCATCTTATAGAGAAGATTTGGATTTATTTCATTTTCTAAGTTTCTTACTTGTATGGAAAATGAAAAACCTAAACCTAACTCAAATAATTGTAGTCAAGTCAAGTCAAGTCACACTTTATTTATAGAGCGCATTTCATACCAGGTCAACACAATGCGCTTTACAAAGAAATACAAGAACGAAAGAAGGAACGTAGTAGGAACGTAGTTGTCATAGTGGAGTTTTTTTAATTTCTCTGATAAGTTGGTATCCTCGTCCTCCATCTTGGCTATGCTAAAACTGCAGCATCATTGCATCACTGTGTGTAGTCCTGCCTCCTGCACTCTCTACCCATGCTACACCCCTCATCTAAAGCAAACAGAGTATTTCGAGGTGGTGTAAACGCGTCTGACACAGACAATCTCCAGTTGTGTTTTACATGTGTGAAAGGGTGAATCCGGAGAATTTCCACATTATCAAGTCGGGACATTGTCCCGGAGTGCGAATGTGTGAAAGCAGCTCTATTGTATTGTGTATATACAGTATATCCTTGAAATGAATGAAGCCAACAAAAACAAATTAAAAAAATATACAGCACTTTTATTTTTATTATTTTAGCCTGGAAAGGCAACCAGCATGATCCACTTTGAAGAGAAAGAGTGGTCGCTTCCTCAGATGACCTTCAGAGGCACAAATTTATTTAGAAATTTTAATAGATTGCTTCAAACTTTTGAAATGTTCATTTATCTAACAGTTAGCCTGGAAGATGGAAAGAAAGGACACTTTATATATATAATAATTATTGGTGCCAAAGACATTCCTCCATAAATTCCACTTAAAATACCTAAGTAATGGAAATTATCTCTTGTGTTGCAAGGCTGCGCTGATTCATTGGAACAGGGGCTCTGTATTCATCAGAACAAACTTCCCAAACGATGAGTTGTGAATGGACCTTTCATGAGAATAGTTTCATTCTGTCAAAGTTATCCCCTTTCGTGGAATGCAAGAAGTACATGCAAAATGAATTGCGCCAAATCCCTTGACCCCTGTCGCCTTGGACTTGGAATCTAGTCCTCAGAAATTACTTAGATTTTGAGTCTAGGATTTACTCAATTGAAGGAGTAACTCTCAACCCACAAGTTGTTAAAAAGACTTGTTCTCGTTTGTCTGTACGTTTGTCTTGAATCACTCTCTCTTAGGAATCCATAAATAAACTCACTTTTACATGTTTCTGATGTTTTTAGTGGTAAACCGGATAGTGGTGTGCGTGTGGATTGGTTGGGAACCCTGGCCTGAGAGGGAGCCTCGACAGATTATAGCACGCATGCACGCACGCAGGCAGGCACGCACATAGGCAGGCACGCACACACACACACACACACACAAAGGGAAAGCTACAGCTACATTTCTGGAATCCCCTTTTCCTAGCACAGGCAGAAAATCATCTGATTTTAAATCAACAATCTTTTCTTAAGACCCTGCAATGGTTCTGGCAGAGAGACACTCCGTTTGGACGCCTTCCTTCAATTCATGTCGTCCGCGAAAAATGTCACCGACTGCTATAGACTGTTTTAGCCAAAAATGCCATGACCTGGCAACCTGTATTTGATTCCAATCACAGAGAAATTTCTGAACTCATGCTTTCACTCATTCATTGAATTCAACAAGACAGCCTTGGACGTCGCTAGTTAAGGCCAATCTCCGTAAATCATATATATATATATATATATATATATATATATATATATATATATATATATATATATATATATATATATATATATATATATATACATACAGTACATGGTACAGGTTATACTTTAATTGCATGGACAATAGAATATAATTTTACAAATTATATGGAAATACCATGGAAACAAGCAAGGCTTCCTTTTACAGTATCGTTCCAGCTGACTTACTGAGTAAATTGTAAAAACATATGCAAGAACGTACCCAGTTTTTAAGAAGATGTACCATGACTCGAGAGGAAAACTGTTCCTGCGAAGCTTGTTAGCAGACAAGTACAAGGTACCCATCTAATTAACCCTTTATAAATGGGTGTAGCCATGAACAATAACTGTATAAGAAAAAGTAATTAATTTTTTAAGAACTATATTAATTTCTACATAGTTAAACTTGGGCTGTTACCAACATTAACCTTGGATATCTATTACTATCAAAGCTGGATAACAACATACTTGTCAAAGCTAGGTCACTTCTATTAATCACCCGTCTCCTACTTAAGGTTGCCATGGCGGCATACACCGATCAGCCACAACATTATAAAACCACCACTAATAGCCACTAATATAGTGTAGGCCCCCCTCATGCCACCAAAACAGCTTTAATCCATCGAGGCATGGACTCCACAAGACCTCTGAAGGTGTCTTGTGGTATCTGGCACCAAGACCTCAGCAGCAGATCCTTTAATTCCTGGAACTTGTGAGGTGGGGCCTCCACGGATCAGGCTTGTTGTTCCAGTACATCCCAGAGACACTCGATTGGATCACACCCCAACCCCAGCCATCCACATGATTTAGAAGAAAACGTGATTCATCAGACCCCACACGCATCACTGAGCCTAGGGCCCTGTCGCCGGTTTACCAGTTGTCCTTCCTCGGAGCACTTTTGGTAGGTATTACCCACTGCATACCGGGAACACCCCACAAGACCTGTCGTTTTGGAGATGCTCTGACCCAGTTGTCTAGCCATCACAATTTTGTCCTTGTCAAAGTGGCTTAGATCCTTAGCTTGCCCATTTTTCCTGCTGAACACATCAACTTCAAGAATTGACTGTTCACTTGCTGCCGATTGTATCCCACCCCTAGACATGTGCCATAGGAATAAGATGAGCAATGTTTAGCTGCTTTCACCCATGCACTGCAACCCCCGAAATTGTCCTGAAGTTACCCGGAGGAGCTGTATTCGTGAACGCAAATGTCCGAATCATTCATTTGGACCTGACATTAACCGGACTTTATCTAGCCAGATTGAGTGGTATGTGTGAACAGAGCAGGTAATTATCCACAGAATTCACAGTGAGCGAGTGGGCATGTCGCATGTAGATGACTTTTCATTTCATGGTGATGTCATCAACACACCCACTCGCCAAGGGTGAAGAGGGGTAATTTACTTTTGTGCGCATCTTTGTGCACAGAGTGTAGCTGCTTCGTACTCCTATCTGCTTTCATTTATATTCCTTTCCACTCTTTCATTGATATTGTAGAGAGTATAGAGTATAAACGCAAAAGAGATAAGTCTGTAGCCTTGTCAGCCATCTTGGGTGTGCTAAAACTCTGCGGTGTAATTGCATCATTGTGTCACGTGCTGCCTCCTGCACGCTCATCCCAGGCTCCGCCCTCGTCGAAACCAAACAGGTGTAAACGTGTCTGACACTGTCAATCTCTGGTTGTGTGTTACATGTGCCAAAGGGCAACACCGGATAATGTCCAGACCTGATCATTATTACATTATCTTGATTTCATGTGTGAAAGTATCTTTATTCACTTCATCTTTCAGTCGTTATAATGTTGTGGCTGATCGGTTTATAAAAACTATAATCAGCTTTCACACTTGCGTCGTGCAGACATTCCACTTTGTTAAATTCCCCTTGGAGACTTTGACTCTGCAAGCAAGTATAAATCACTGCTTTTTTCTCTCAATTAGGTTTACACTGCATGACTGTAATTTAAAAAAAGAGAGGGAGAGAAAGTTACGTGTATTGTAAGCTTCACACACACAACACATTTATTCCACCACAGTCATGCCTACTTACTGTCTGGAGTCCTACCTTTCGGCTAAATCTCCATTAAATTATAGTATTTGACCCTGCATTTTCCCGGATGAACAATGTGTGAGTGTCATGACAACAGTGTTACAGTGTCACATGGTAACATTGTTACAATTTCACATGGTAACATTGTTACAATATCACATGGTAACATTGTTACAATATCACATGGTCACATTGTTAGTGTCACATGGCCACATTGTTACAATGTCACATGGCAACATTGTAACAATGTCACATCGTAACCATTGTTACAGTGTCACATGGTCACATTATTATAGTGTCACATGGCAACATTGTTACAGTGTCACATGGCAACATTGTTACAGTGTCACATGGCAACATTGTTACAGTGTCACATGGCAACATTGTTACAGTGTCACATGGCAACATTGTTACAGTGTCACATGGTAACATTCTTACAGTGTCACATGGCAACATTGTTGCAGTGTCACATGGCAACATTGTTACAGTGTCACATGGTAACATTATTACAGTGTCACATGGCAACATTGTTACAGTGTCACATGGTCACATTGTTACAGTGTCACATGGCAACATTGTTACAGTGTCACATGGTAACATTATTACAGTGTCACATGGCAACATTGTTACAGTGTCACATGGTCACATTGTTACAGTGTCACATGGCAACATTGTTACAGTGTCACATGGTAACATTCTTACAGTGTCACATGGCAACATTGTTACAGTGTCACATGGTCACATTGTTACAGTGTCACATGGCAACATTGTTACAGTGTCACATGGTAACATTCTTACAGTGTCACATGGCAACATTGTTACAGTGTCACATGGTCACTTTGTTACAGTGTCACATGGCAACATTGTTACAGTGTCACATGGTCACATTGTATTGTTGTATATTTATAGTCAAAAGAGCTATAATAATAATAAAAAAAAAATAATAATAATAATAATAACACCAATAATAATAATAATAACAATAATAATAACAATAATAATAGCAATAATAATAACAATATGAGTATGAATATGAATATGAGTATGAATATGAATATGAATATGAATATGAATATGAATATGAATATGAATATGCATATGAATATGAATATGAATATGAATATGAATATGAATATGAATATGAATAAATACTAGTATTTTGTAATATTATGTTGAAATAACAATCAAAATCAATCTCCAGGAAGAAAAATAAAAATCAACTTGGCACAGAGTATCCATTGCAAAAGAGGAAATGTCCCTGCAGAGCTCAACATAACCAAGCCCCTTTTCTTTTCCCGTTATTTTCTGGTCATAGCTCTGCTTTAATTTAAGCCGTGTCCAGCGGTCCACGTGTGGATTTTTAAGAGTTCTTTTTTTTTTACTCCTCCTTTTTTCCCCATTTAAAACAATAACATGGCTGAAATTTGGCTCTTGGATAATTTCCACAACAAGCCACAATGCCCACTCTCTGTGATTTAGATAGCCTGTAAAATCTTTTGTTGCCTCTGTTCTCTGGACACATACACACAGGGCTATCAGGATGTCGATAAAGCGGGTGATCTGGCCAAGTCCAGCAGGCAGGGTAGGCAAGCTAATTATCCCATGGTGTTTGGACGTTACAATGCTGAGCGACAATCACAGGGAAGCTCTGAGGGTGAGAGAGGGACGAGAGGCAGGAGACCGGAGGAGAGAGCGGGGAGGCCAACAAAACGCCACTCGGCGGCCAAGGCACGTCAAGCGTCGCCTACAGTGTTGGGATGATTAGCAACACGGCCAAATTCCACCATGGGCTCCTGGAAACCAAACTTTGCCACACTGCATGTTTTGACAGGTTTAAACATCCCCTTCAACTTCCATCGTTACATCATGGAGCAGATGCGTCACTTATAATAAGTACTTTATACCACACAGGGCTTTTACATGCACTTGAATAAGGCCCTGTCCACACGCAAATGGATTTTTCTGGAAACACATTTCCCCCCCTCCGTTTAATGATAACTGGGTCATAACCGCCCTTGGACAATGATGGGAAGCAAAAGTCTAAATGTGGCGAAAGAGCTGTTAAAAAGTCAATAGACTGGCAATAAAGACGGGGTAATTGGGGATTGCCAAATCAATATGTATGGCGGGGAAAAAGGGAGATGCGGAGAGAAAAAAATATTTTAGCACATACAGTAATGTATTTCATGACCTGGTTTTACCTCAGAATTCTACTTATTGGCCAAAGTACATAATAATATAGATGATAATGGTAATAATATTAATGATAAATTAATAACTTCAACTAAATTCCAGTTTTAAAACTAATATAAATCTGTACGATGTGTATACAGTGGAGGTGCATGATTTCATGGTTATTTATGATATTTGTATGGTTCTGTAACCTCATTCGCAGGACAATTGCACTGAGTTTAATGCATTATTCAAAACGATTTATTACACTGAAGAATGGTTGCTTTTACCCTTTTTTTCATGTTTCAGTTTTTTTTCACAATGTTTGTCCTCAACATGCCACTGTGTTTTTTTCTTTTGGCTATTCCAATAAAGGCCCCTATTCATCCAAGTGGGTGGGATTGAACTGCGGGGGGCCCGAAAAAACCCACAGCGATTCACGTCTCCCTTCCCCCGCACCTTTCCATCACACTGTCTTCAGCTATTGTCTCTCTCGCTCTCTCTCTCTCGCTCTCTCTCTCTCTCTCTCTGTCTCTCTCTCTCTCTCTCTCTCTCTCTCTCTCTCTCTCTTCGGGTTCTTTTTTTGGGGGAGGGAAGGTCTCATCTGAATGTAAATATAACACTTCTTCTTTTATTTTTATTAAAAAAAGAAAAGAAAGAGCCATCACACCGCCACCGTCCCCCAGGCGATGTAATCACTTTGTATAGGTGATTTTGCATTTATTATTTATTCCATATCTCTCTCTCTCTCTCTCTCTCC
>NC_137191.1:9560064-9565064 GCF_960531495.2 Zeus faber
CCTCTCCCTCCTCTTCCCTCTTACTCGCCTTCCTCTTCCTTCTCCCCCTCTCCCTTCCTCTCCCTCATTCTTCCTCTTACTCTCCTTCCTCCTCCTCCTCCTTCCTCCCCCTCCTCCTTCCTTTACCTCCTCCTTCCCTTACTCTCCTTCCTCCTCCTCCTCCTTCCTCCCCCTCCTCGTTCCTCTCCCTCCTCGTTCCTCATATTCTCCTTCCTCCTCCCCTGCCTCCTACCCCTCCCCCTTCCTCTCCCTCCTCCTTTCTCATATTTTCCTTTCTCCTCCTCCTCCTTCCCCCCTCCTCCTTCCTTTCCCTCCTCCTTCCTCCTCCCTCCTCCCCCTCTCCCTTTCTCTCCCTCGTTCCTCATCTTACTCTCCTTGCTCCTCCTCCTCCTTCCTCCCCCTCTCCCTTCCTCTTACTCTCCTTCCTCCTCCTTCCTCCCCCTCCTCCTTCCTCTTCCTCCTCCCTCCTCCCCCTCTCCCTTCCTCTCCCTCGTTCCTCATCTTACTCTCCTTTCTCCTCCTCCTCCTTCCTCCCCCTCTCCCTTCCTCTTACTCTCCTTCCTCCTCCTTCCTCTTCCTCCTCCCTCCTCCCCCTCTCCCTTCCTCTCCCTCGTTCCTCCTCTTACTGTCGTTCCTCCTCCTCCCCCCCCCCCTTCATGCCCAGGAGAGCAGCACATGTGTTTTCAACGTCTATCTACATCACTTCACATTGTGCTGATGGCAGGGCACCTCCTGTATCTTGAAACCGTCCTCTCCCTCCCAAAAACAAAAACCCCACAAATCACCAGCGGTCAAAGACGAAAAGCTTTTGCCTAAATTATAAATAACACTGATTTAAAAAAGAATAAAAAATAAATACAAGGTTGACACCCCTCCAATGTGCTCATTCCAGAGAAAAATCTGGGTTGGAGGGAAATCCATTTTGCTGATTCGACCCATGTGCACACGCACGCACGCGCACACACACACACACACACACACACACACACACACACACACACACACACACACACACACGCACACACACACACACACACACACGCGCGCGCACACACACACACACACACAGCAACGCGCCCACACCTCTGAAAAATTCCTCTCACCAGTAGCCACTTATTTACAGCACATGTGCATTTGCCACTTAACTCCCCCCTCAATCAAGTTAAGAAGTGAAGCCCTCTCTGGACCCCCCTCCATCCCTCTCTCCCTCCATCACCATCTCTCGCTCTCTCTTCTCTAAGCTCTCTCTCTCCTCTCTCTCTCTCTCTCTCTCTCCCTCTCTCCCTCCATCACCATCTCTCTCTCTCTCTCTCTCGCGCTAGCTTTCCCTCCCTCCCTGGGGCCTTATTTTCTTTCTTTGTGCTTTATCTTTTATTTCATTAGTATTATGACAGCTATTATTATTACTTATTGTCATTATTACTAATATTTATTTAAGACTTCATTTATTTATTGCTTTGTTCATTGAACTGTTTTCCAGGTTTTTGTGCTTGTGCCACTGGAATCAGTCGATACCACGTGTTAAAGTGAGTTTTTCTCTCTCTCAATTTCAATTCAGAAACATTCTTACTTTGTCGAGGCAAAAAACGTACTGTCGAAATTATAAATCAAATTCAGAGAATAATTAAATAAAAAGGTGAATGAACAATAAGAACAGTAACCACAATAATAAGTGAAGTAGATCATGTTGCCCGCTCGCTACCCAGGTTCCAGCAAGGACTTGGAGGGTCCAAACAGAACGGTGCTTAAATGCAGGAAAGTAAACATAAATATAAAGGACATAATAAATATAAGGACATATATGAATTTAAAGGACACATATAAATATACTGGATGTAAATAAATATAAAGGACAGCTTAAAGATGCCATGGACACCACGCTGACTTCCCCTCGCCTCCCGGAGCCGTCTCGACCACGCCCCCGAGTCTGCCGTGGACGATGACACAGACAATAAGGCAAAATAAAGCTGAGGAACAGGTCACTTAACGGTGTATAGGTCAGTTGTCGCTTTGCGTCCCTCCTTTTCTGACAGGCTGCCACATGTTTAGCTGCCGTGAGCACTTGGCTTTTTATCCTAAATTGTTGACTTGACATTGCTCGGCTCGTATTTAAAGTGATTGGAATCTTTTTTTTTTTTTGTTTTATTTGGTGCTGTAATCGTCCCTTATGTCCTGATATTTGTGGCAGCTTGTGAGGAAGTGTCGCCCTGTCTCCACGTCACCTCGGCTGTGACGGCGCACAGCCTGGCTTCCCTGGGTTGCCATGTCTGACGGTGGAGGGCTGCAACGGGAGCACAGCCTGGCCTCTCTGGGTTGCCAGGTCTGACAGGGGAGGGCTGCAAGGGGAGCACAGCTTGGTCTCTCTGGGTTGCCAGGTCTAACGGTGGAGGGCTACAAGGGGAGCACAGCCAGGCCTAACGGTAGAGGGCTGCAACGGGACCACAGCCTGTCCTCTCTTGGTTGCCATGTCTGACGGTGGAGGGCTGCAACGGGAGCACAGCCTGGCCTCTCTGGGTTGCCAGGTCTGACAGAGGAGGGCTGCAACGGGACCAGAGCCTGGCCTCTCTGGGTTGCAAGGTCTGACGGTGGAGGGCTACAAGGGGAGCACAGCTTGGTCTCTCTGGGTTGCCAGGTCTAACGGTGGAGGGCTACAAGGGGAGCACAGCCAGGCCTAACGGTAGAGGGCTGCAACGGGACCACAGCCTGGCCTCTCTTTGTTGCCAGGTCTGACGTAGTAGGGCTGTAACGGCAGGACAGCCTGGCCTCTCTGGGTTTCCAGGTGTGACGGGGGAGGGCTGCAACGAGAGCACAGCCTGGTCTCTCTGGGTTGCCAGGTCTGACGGTGGAGGGCTGCAATGGGAACACAGCCTGGCCTCTCTCGGTTGCCAGGCCTAACGGTGGAGGGCTGCAATGGGAGCACAGTCTGGCCTCTCTGGCTAGCCAGGTCTGACGGTGGAGGGCTGCAAGGGGAGCACAGCCAGGCCCCTCTGGGTTGCCAGGTCTGACGGTGGAGGGCGGCAAGGGGAGCAAAGCCAGGCCTCTCTGGGTTGCCAGGTGCAGCCAAACTGAGCCTGTAGATCATCAAGTCTTGTCACCGTTGTCAAAAATTCTGTAGTGATGAACTGTCTATTTAGGGCCAAATAGCATACTCTCTAACTTGCTCGCTCGCTCACTCTCTCCCGCCCTCTCACTCACCCCTCCTCTTTCCGTCTCTCCCCCCTTCTCTCTACCGCTCGCTCACCCTTGCTCTCTAACATTTTGAGTATCTAACTCTCTTGCGCTCCCTCGTTCTCTTTCTACCCCTCTCACCCTCGCTAGATCTCTCACTTTTTCACTCGCACGCCCTTTCACTCGCTCACACTCTCACCTCTTCACTCTCTCATTCTCCCTTGCTCCCTCTCTCTCTGGCCTGGCCTCTCTCGCTTCCATTTGCTGTGTGTGTGTGTGTGTGTGTGTGTGTGTGTGTGTGTGTGTGTGTGTGTGTTATTGTGCCATCATACCATTTAGTTTCCCAGCTCACGCTTTCTAAATATCCTACGAGGACGGCATCCTTTTTAGCGTCTGTGCTGACAAAGCCGAGTTAATTAGACACAGAGAGACGGCCGTTAATATGACGAGGGCGATATTCTTTAATGTGCTGCTATTGATCGTTCTTGAAAAGGACAGCGAGCAGAACTGCAAACGATGGGGAGTGTGCGTGTCACTGTAATGGCTCTGAGTGGGATGAGCCGTAAAAAGCACCATATAGTCGGGAAAAGCAATTGTATTGTGTAGCGTGAGGCTGAGGTTGGAAAGCCGAAACACATGAAGATAAATGGAACATCTCAGCATCACACTCAGGGTGTGCGGGTTATTCATGTTGTTTGGTGGTGATGTATATATGTATATATATATACATATATTCACATATATGTATATATAAATGAAAAAAAAATATATATATATATAATAATTTATAATTTGTGTAGGATTCAACTGTTTTCCATCTGTTTGGTGGAAACATACTTTTAAAAGAGATTTAGTGTCCGTTATTTTAGTCTTCATAAATGACCAATGAAGGAGAAATATTTTCATATATATTTATATACTGCAGTATATACATATAATATATTAAGCAATAAGTAAGCCACGCAAACACTTGTGCAGTGTGGGGGTGATTGATGCTGTTTGTTGGTGATACATCCAAACAATGGCCACTCATCTATATGAAATCCTTTATTATTTATGCGTAGGATGGCAGCTGTCCGGTGAAATATGACAAGTTAATGCTGTTTGTTGTCTGAGGCTCCATAAAGGAAGCAGCGAAGCAGGATTGTTTCCAGATACAGTTTTTCGAGCGAGGGACAAAATGTCAGGAAATATCATTTTTTTCCTTTTATTTCCGATCGTCCGGCATAATATCACTCTGCAAATAGATGGAGATTCGGGAGAATTGATTTGTACCACAGATCAGCCTCCTGCAGCAGTGCATCGTAGAGTGCTCCGCCTGCAGGGTCGCTTGTTTTTCCAAGGCCATCCTTAAAGACGGAGCAATTGACGGCTTAAAACAAGTTTGCTAATGATCGCACTGGACTGGAAAACAAAAAACACACGCTGCAAAAGTGTCGTTTGGCAAAAATCTAAACTGGTCGAAACAGTCCAACCGTGGCTGCCTGCCGTCCTGGACAAGGAAAGGAAGGTTTGGGGACGACTTGAAACCAGTTTCTGTAATCTACATTTTTTTAATTTAATACAATTCGATTTCCAGGAAGCTGCTGGATGGCAACAACGTTCTGCAACAGTTGATTCAAGGGGCACAGACCACAAAGCCCTGTTCATACAAAGGGGAATGTAATGAAAATGTAATATTATACCTTGTGTGAAGTGCATTTTCAATATTATTACAGAATTTATTGCATTGTTTTTAGCTCGGGTAAGTCACTTCAAAATCCTCAAGAAAAGGTTAAGAGTTATTTATTTCTTTAGTTATTTGTATTTTTTTTATTTATTCAAATTTATGT
>NC_137191.1:9570064-9580064 GCF_960531495.2 Zeus faber
CACACACGCCTTGTCGTTACCCACTCTGTCACAGTAGATCATACAGGCATAAATTCAGAGTGCAATCACGCTCTGAGCCCACGGTTCAAAGGAGCTGATAATGAGCTGTGATGCGTCCAGCTGATAGAAGGAGCCAGACCCTGCGTATGCGTTTATGTGTGTGTGTGTGTGTGTGTGTGTGTGTGTGTGTGTGTGTGTGTGTGTGTCTGTGTGTGTGTGTGTGTGTCTGCGCAAATTCACAATTTAAATAACTGTTACAACATAATATTTAAAGTGCTGAGGTCGCCTTCCGAATCCTTCCCTTGTTGACGTTGCGGTGGGGCTAACCGGGGTTTCAAAGTCCAGGAGATCTTGCCGATGGACAGAAGTGCCGTCCAGTGGTTTGAAAAGCCTTCACCGAGGCGAATGGGTTTTAAAAAGCCACGTTTCAACCAAAAAAGAGTCTTTGTCGGGCTGCCTGGAGGTCTTCCATATGGGACTGGAGAAATTCAGTACAATGGGCGTTCATCAAAGCAGTGCTTGGCTGCTGGTGAACCTGCTCATTGTCATCTCTCGCGGCCCGAGTTGGGTTCCTGTTGTGCTCTCGCTCAGAGGCCCCAAATATGAACGACCCATTGATCCCCACCCGATGGTCCATCTGAATGAGAGCTCGGTTCACTGGGTTGAGTCGGGCCGAGTCTCTCACTTCCTGAGAACGAACTTGCAGGACGTGGTTTCCCACGAACCCAAGTCCACCCTTGGTAATGTCCACTACAAATCAACCCAGAATGCAGCTCAAAACAAAGTCAAATGCATATTGGAGATAACTACAGTACATTGGTTTTTATGGAATGTTGCGTGGGGAACCTAACCTTGATGCCCATATCTCCTGGACTTTAAAGTGGAAATTCCTTAAAATATGTCTGGTTTGGGTGGATGACACAACATGTCCCTGACCGGGTCAGATCACAGCTAGTGCCGCTTATTCACCAAATTCGCCGTGGCTGCATTTGAACTTCTTGCTCGTGCCCCATCAGTGCATTCTTTACCGGGAAAGGTGGCGGACCCTGCCACCAATGGGAGAACAAACATCATACAAATACATTCAATGAGTAAGATGAAACAGGTCATTTAAAAAAATCCCTTTCCAGTATATACAAACTCTTATTCAAAACAGATGACACTTTATCTTTACCTACCATGGAATGGGAAAGAGACCTTGCTGTTTTCACTGATATCAACCTGTGGAAGCTTATTTGCAACAACACCTTTTCTAGGACCTGCAATTCCAAAATGCACTCATCCAGTATGGCATTCTGAACAGAGCTCATATCACCCAACCAAAATTGTCAAAATGGGTTTTGTGGATAAAGACGTTTGTTCACACTGTTCCCTTAATACCAGAGATGACTGTTTTCATGCCATCTGGCACTGCCCACCTATCCAAACATTCTGCACCAACATCACCCAGAAGCTATCAAACCTTCTGGGTCGCAGCATTCCAGTCGTGTGTCTCCTCGCTGACCTCTCCTCAGTTGACCCAACGATCAAACACCACCAACCCATTTTGATTGCCCTTAACAATTGCCAAGAAAATAATATTACTCAATTGGAAATAATCTCACCACATCCCAATGGTAACATTTATTAATAGAATAAATTTGAAAAACTATTGGCAATATCCAAAAACAAGGTTGATTAATTTAATGAAATTTTACTCTGTTAATACTTGAGTCTTCCTAAGTCAGTGCAATGTCGTGGTGTTTTTGGGCATGTGGGGGTCCCCCTGGTCTCACAGGGGCTTTGCGGGGCGTGGGTGTCCGTTGCGTGGCATTGCGTGGCGTTGCGTGGCGTTGTGTGGTGGCGTTTAGTTCTGTGGCCGTGGGGGGGGCCCGGGCCCCACAGGGGTATGAGGGGGGCCAGTTGGTGGCTGCCTGCAGCTGGCATCCGTGTGTTGGTTTGAGGCGTGGTTGGGGGTTCGGGTCTTGGCCCCCTTGGCGGGTCACACGCTGCTGGGGTTGTCCGCCCCGTGGGCGGGGTGGTGGGGCATGCGTGTCCTTTGGCGTCCCATGGGAGGGGGGCGTTCCGACCGGTCCTGTGACCCCGTCGGGGACCTGAGCTTGGCCGGGGGTGCTCGTAGCGGGGCTCACCATGTGGTCTCCTTTGGTGGGGGGCAGACTTCTGTTGTCGCACCGGGCTGCCTGGGTACCCGTTCTCTTACGCTCTCGGTGCAAGGGGCGCTCGTCGCTGGGGGGGAAGGCTGTGGGTGTGAGGGCTGTCTGCCGCCCTCTGTTCTGTGGTCGGTATGTGCGGCGGCCACGGCTGACCAGGGGTCTGACGGGGGCACGGAGCACGGCACGGCATGGCGGGGGTGCATTGGCGGGCCCCTCTGCCCGTGGATAGGCGAAGTGGGCATGCTATGGCGTGGTCGGCTCTGTGGCGGGGTCCACGTGGCCGCTCCCTGGCCTGCTGCGTCCCTACATTGATCCGGTTGCGCTTCGCCTATCTCTCCCAGTGCCAAAACTCATACTCAGTACATACGCCACACAATAGGCCTAGGGTTTGCGGGACGATGGGGTGCAAGCTATGTGGGTGGGGATGTGGCGGGCGGCTGCGATCTTGCTCGTCACACTTTTAATTCCACTTATATACGCCTCGAACCCATACACTCGCACACAAATACTACTCCAAACAACACTTCTCCAGACCAGGGTCTTGTCTGCGCGGGAAGCTGGCTCCAGACCTGCGGTCCGTGCCTGGTGCCTGCAGGCAGGGTTCTGCACCTGTGTCTTGTGCCTGCACATCGCGGTGGGCTGTATGTGTGCACCTCAGGGGTGCGGGGTCTCCTCGTGCTCCCTGGGACTGGGTTAAGCGCCTCGGGGCCGTGGGTGGGGGTTGTTCGCAGGCTTCCGGCTTCTCTGGAGGGGGGGGGGGTCTTCTGCGGCTGGAGGGCGGGGTACTCGGGGCTTTCCTGCAGCCGTGGTATGTCTATGTGGCTGCGGGACAGGGGTGGCTTCGGCCCTTTCGGCTGCTTGGAGGCACCAGGACATAATACTGACTTTACCATAACCAATTGAGATAAGTCCTGTCCACTCATGTTGGATACTTCACACACACACACACACACACACACACACACACACACACACACACACACACACACACACACACACACACACACACACACACACACACACACACACACACACACACACACACACACTGTGCTCTTGTCATCCTACAGGTCGTCCAGTTATTCCAGCAGTTGTTGATGATTTTCAGAATTAATAAAGAGTTGCATTGCAGGGTGAGAACTTGAACTCCACTTGTAGACTTTGTCCTCGATGCAATAGCATACAAATACTCTAGGTTGTATGCCGAGCATGCTGACAGCACAGGTTGAATAAATAAACAAATAATACATTCAAATATTAATGTGTTTTACAAAACAATCTCAAGAATCACCACTTTAATGCCAATGCTCTGGATGTTTTCAAAGTCGAATGCAAAAAGCATAATTCACATTCCTGAACGTCTTTGTGGTGAGGCCAGTGACCGATACACCGCAGAATCCACGGGCCATGCAGTTGGCCCTTTAGCTGCCATATAACTGTGTCTGTGTGTGTGTGTGTGTGTGTGTGTGTGTGTGTGTGCGTGTGTGCGTGTGCGTTTGCTCGGCCAGCCCTTCAGCAGCTAACCTGTCTTGTAGCGGCCTCTGTATTCCTGGCAGCGCTGTGGTCGATGAGACAGTGGCATGCAATATTAATGCAGCCTTCCACCACGGCTGCTAAGAGCCTCAGACAGCCCTCACTACTGTTTCACACAGAAGCCAGAACAAACACGCTTCCAGTGAGACACCGGACGGAGGGAGGGAAAAGAGGGAGGGATGGAGGGGGGAGACTGGAATGCATGAAATTGGAAAAAATGGGAAGACAGAGGGAGAAGAGTTCAAACCAGAGGGAAAGAGGGAAGCGCGGTCAAGGGGGAGGTTTAAAGGTGACAGGTGAAAGAGAAGACGGGGGGAAGGAATGGAAAGAAGGTTTCTAAAAGGAGGAGAGAGAGAGAGAGAGATAGGGAGAGAGAGTTTTATTATCGAGAGAAAAGAGGCAGAAAAGAAAGGGAGAGCGATTGAATGGAGTTCAAAAGAGGGGTTAAGGGAGAAGTACAGATAACGTGGACAAAAGATAGAAGGGTGAGGGAAAAGGAGAGGGTGAGGAGAGAGAGACGGGTAAAACGGAAAAGAGACGGAATGGGAAGAAGAGAGAGAGATGGCCTGAGTAAAAGATAAACAGCTTAGAAAAGAAAAGCAGTTTGGGACGACAGAGGGAGAGAGTGGGAGATTGAGTTTTAAAAACCTCTTAATTCAACTCATGTAGTATTTACTGTGGATGCAATGGTACAGCACAAAAAATATATATAAAATAAAGACAAAAAAATAAAAAATAAAAAAAATATGTGAAATTAATATGAAATAACATTTATGAAAAATAATGAAGTGGAAAAAAAAAGAAAGAAAGAAAAACCATAAATGAAAACTAAAATCCAACGGGGGAAAAAAAAAAAGACCTGTTACAACACCAAAAGAATCCAGCAAACAGAGAGCAAAGGAAGAGAGGTCAAAAGAGGGAGAGAGAGAAAGAGTTGGCACCGAGCGCGGGCAGGGCAAATGTAATTATAGACGCTAAGGTCATCTAATATCAATATAGCAATAAATACTGAGCGCATGCACATTTCCTAATCTGTGTGTGTGTGTGTGTGTGTGTGTGCATGTGCGGTGTGTGTGTGTGTGTGTTTGTTTGGAAATATTTGTTTCATACTTACAAGCTACTCCATTAAATACCATATTTCTCACATACAGATATAACCACTGCAGTTTCAGCTGTTGCCTGGCAACTTTGTAAATTGGTCAAAACAAAGGGAGCCAACCATGTGGAATGTCAGAGAATGTGAGTCACGGATGTTTTCGAAAACAAATTTTAAAAAAGCACACGCACCTAACCCCTGTCGGCACGGGTTACATATCTGACCCCCGCTTGTGTAGTTTACATATAAAACAATGTGGAGTTAATGTGGAGATTCTCAAGAGAAGGGTTTTATTGTTTAATTTGTTTTTGGGTTTTTTTCCAAGTTGGCTTCAGTGTATTAGATCTCTCAAAGGAGCCTCTCAACTCCTGTCGGACGGCTCTCCACAACCTCTCTCTCTCTCTCTCTCTCTCTCGCTCTCTCTCTCTCTCTCTCTCCCTGTGCAGCGGAGGAACTGTAAAATGATTTGAGGTTTGACGGGTGGTCATTTTTTCCACGTTCTGCTGGTGGGCTAACGATGGTGCGCCAGAGAGGAGGGAGAGAGAGAGAGACAGAGAGAGAGAGAGAGAGAGAGAGTGAGAGAGAGAGAGAGAGAGAGAGAGAAGCTTTACATGGCGGCTTTTCCAAATGTAGCGTTGCGACATCGGCGGAGCGTTGTCACTGGCCGGCTCTAGCGAGTCCCATTTCGCACGTCGAGGGATGGAGGGTGATGAGATGGTGGGGACGGTGGTGGGGAGGGTCGGGTGGTGGTGGGGGATGGGGCGATGGGTGCTGGGATGATGGGGTGGTGGGATGGACGGACGGTTCTGCCTTCTTAAGCGGACACCTTGTATGATCATGTGGAGCCAGCGCGCTCCAACCCGGCGCACGAAGCAGCGCTGTACCGTAGGTGCGCGTGAAAAACATCAGGATTTGCTTTTTTAGTCCAAAATGAGATCATAACAGATTCATGTTCCTCATCTCGTTTTCTGCCTCTCAACATTTTTTCACCACGGAGTTTGTTTTCTAAGTATTAGATAAATATTATTAAGTCAAGGCTGCGTCAGCGTTTGTTGAGTTACTCGCCAACAAGTTGTTGCGCCCACGTCTGTCTTACGTTTCCCTCTGGTGCAAACCTGCAGATCCACGTCATGCTTCCATATTCTCAGTCACGTCCCAATTCGAAAACCCTTTTGATGAAATCAGGCTTCTTCAGAAGAGCCGGCGCCACACCCGCGACAGTGTTTTAACGCAACGACAACAAATCGGCTCCAGAAGCAAGAAATTTAACTTCTCGGTGAAAACAGCAATCTCCCTGTTGTTGTGGATGATGAGAAGAGGGCGGCAGACGCTCTCCGTTTTATCGCCGAAATCGCCGAATATCACCGCTCCCCGGAAACTACAATTGATAGAATGCAAATGGATGGGAGCGCCTCGCCGATTGCATTCTGGGAAGTGCTCTCCCCTGGTTCTATGTTTTCATGCGTGCGATCTGAAAAGTGCCACTTTCTAAAAACGATCGTTGTTATCAAACAAAGGCAGGAAATGGGAATGTTTAGAAGTTACAGAATAATAGAGGGGGCATGCTACTAAAGTGAGCATGAACCATCCAGTTGTATCCATTCAAAGCACTAATTGTGTTTCTAAAGGGGTATTTTGTGCAACAGTCTGGAAACGCTTCTAAAACTTTAAAAGTCTGATTTCTCAGAACTTCTGTTTCCATAACCTCAATCCTCCCAAGACATTTGCTTGATTCTTACAAGTGATAACGACTGAATCTGCACTTTGATATTATGCGAAAAAAAAAAAGAAAAGAAAAAGTCGAAATTTCGAATTGTATTATTATTGAACGCACAAGCCTGCGAGCTCCGGCTCGGGGTTACCATGACGCCAATAACCATATATGGACACGGACGGGGACGTTTCTTTAGATTGCGTCCGTCCATATTTGCACTCATTCCTCTAACCAGTTTGTTGTTTTCATTTCTGCACAAGGGGATGGAGTGGACTGGAAAGGAAAGGAGAGGGTCATCCACGATGCAAAGCAACTCAGTGTGATGAGCCCTCCATTGAACAGCACACACACGCACGCACACACACACACACACACACGCTCACACACACACACACAACACAAGCGCTCAGGCCTCGGGATGTGTTATTTCTTTCTGTTTTCCGCTGCAGTCCTCTTGTCCTCCTTTCTGTATCCATCTCCTCTCGTTGACTCCTCCAACAGAAAGGGTCAATGGGCGGCTGACATTGGCCCGTGTGGCAATAAACGGCATGACCCCCCCCCCCCCCCCCCCCTGTCCCTCCTCCTGTTGCCCCCCTCCGTCCTCAACACCCCCCCCCCCCCCCTCAGCATCCAGTCTGCTCTTGAGTGTTTTCTTTTTCCCCACCCCCCTCTAGCCCAGCGTGACTGTGTGTACCCTCGACAGACGCCTCAATGTCAACAGTGGGATCCAGAGATCAAGCGGATGACGAGTCTCTGTTTGATCTGTGTCACATGGTGGAGATGGTGTTGGAGGAGGACCTGCACACGGACCGCGGAAAGGATGGGGTCTGTGTACGCATCGTATATATTTATGTACCAAATATAACGTGTGCGCCGAGTGTGTGTGCGTGTGTGCGTGCGTGTGTGTGTGTGTGTGTGTGTGTGTGTGTGTGTGTACAACAGAGGGATGTCAGTGCGAGCCTTAATCCAAATTATGAGATTAGCATCACATTAAAGTCTACCGCGTTCCTTTAAGGGCCTTGAATTAATTGCATCGTATATATACATGTATGTGTGTATGTATGCCTGCGTCTTTACGAATCTATGTAAATATAAATAAATACATAAATCATAGTAATTACAGCGAAGCCCATCCCTACCCCCTTCCCCTCTCGCATGAAAAAAGAGAAGAAAAATGTTTTTTTTCACGCAAAGGAGTCGTATCATAGTGCTTGAAGTGGGCTGCTGCCCAGTACCTTCTGAGTTTTACTCTTTTTCTTCAGCACCGGCACTTCTCACAAGCTGCCTGTCTCTGTTCTGCCCTCTCAAGTGGACACATTGTAAAATCTGTTATATTTTATTTAGTCCGCGCACACTTATTTTTTCAATTATTAGAACGCGCAAGCCTGACGCTGCCGACCATATAAGGACACGGACAGGGGATTTCTTTAGATTGTGTCCGTCCCTGTTTGCACTTTGCGTGTTGCACCTTCTTGGAAACTGGTTCCACTCATTATCTTCTCCACCAGTTCTGGTGCCGTCGTTGGTAAAGGCTGCTGCCCGCGCGCTCTGCTTCGGGTGGATTACAAAGCGCTCTAAGTCGGTATTCGGGTCGAGAGGCTGCAGGAAGTGATGCTGCCTTCCACGGGAACTCGGAAAAATGTGATTTATGTCGGTAGCCCCCATGCTAACATAACATCGAATCAACAGATTAGTTCAAAACAACGTTATTCATGTCAAAATCGATAATAATAAAGTAAAGACTAACCCCTGATTCCTCTAACCAGTTTGTCCATCTCTCTTCTCGGGGTGGTAGTTGAGGAGGTAGAGCAGGTCGTCGAGTAATCTGAAGGTTGCTGGTTCAAACCCAGGCTCCTCTGGATACCATGCTGTAGTGCCCTTGAGGAAGACACTTCACCCCTTGTTGCTTGTGATGGCTGCGTGCATCAGTATGTGAATTACTGTATTCCACTTTAGACAAAAAAGTCCGCAATATGATGGTGTAATTTCTTTATTCCGCTGCCACACATGTATTTGTTTCTTCTACCACAAAAAATACAAGTAAAATGCTACTATTTTAATGTGGTTAATCATGATTAATCACAGCCTATTATTGTGATTAACTCGATTACATGTTTTAATCGATTGACAGCACTAATGTGTATGTGCAGAACATATGCGTGTGTGTATATTTATATACATACATATATATATATATATATATATATATATATATATATACATACATACATACATACATACATACACATACATACATACACATATTTATATATATATATATATATATATATATAGACGTGGACAAATTTGTTGGTACCCTTACAGCTCATTGAAACAATGCTTCATTCCTCCTGAAAAGTGATGAAATTAGAAGCAATTTTCTCATGTACACCTGCCTGCCTTTGGTATGTCACAGAGTAAAGCAGAGAAACTGTGAAAAGAGATAAAATATTGCTAAAGAGATCAATCATATTCTAAAATTACCTGGACAGATTTGTTGGTAACCCTTAGAAAAGATTATAAATAATTGGATCATAGTGATATTTAAAAACAGTTTTTTTTCATTTGTATCACACGTCTTCAATCTTATTATCACTCATTCAGCCTATTTATATGGAGAAAAGTCACTCTGCTGTTTGGTATCAAGCATGTTAAATGCAAAGCCTATAAGACCATCTCCAAGCAGCTTGACGTTCCTGTGACTACAGTTACAAATATTATTAAGAAGTTTAAGGTCCATGGGACTGTAGCCAACCTCCCTGGACGCGGCTGCGAGAAAAAACTCGACCCCAGATTGAACAGAAGGATAGTGTGAATCGTAGAAAAAGAGCCAAGGACAACTTCCAAAGAGGGACAAGCTGAACGCCAAGGTCAAAGTACATCAGTGTCTGATCACACCATCCATTGATTTTTGAGTGACAGTGGGCTCCATGGAAGAAGAACCAGGAGGACTCCACTTTTGAAAGAAAAACATAAAAAAGCCAGACTGGAATTGGCTAAAATGCATATTGACGAGCCACAATGCTTCTGGGAGTATGTCCTCCGGACAGATGAGTCAAAATTGGAGCTTTTTGGCAAGTCACATCAGCTCTATGTTCACAGACGAAAATATGAAGCTTTCAAAGAAAAGAACACCATACCTACTGTGAAACATGGAGGAGGCTGGGTTATGTTTTGGGTCTGCTTGGCTGCGTCTGGCACGGGGTGCCTTGAATCTGTGCAGGGCACAATGAAATCTCAAGACTATCAAGGCATTCTGGAGTGAAACGTACTGCTCAGAGTCAGAAAGCTCTGTCTCAGTTGCAGCTCATGAGTCCTCCAACAGGATAATGACCCAAAACACACAGCCAAAAGCAGCCAAGAATGGATAAGAACAAAACATTGGCCTATTCTGAAGTGACTTTCTATGAGCCCTGATCTGAATCATATCAAACTTCTGAAAAGAGCTGAAACATGCAGTCTGGAGAAGGCACCCTTCAAGCCTGAGACAGCTGGAGCAGTTTG